>NC_090281.1:13688481-14005512 GCF_037392515.1 Haliotis asinina | reverse complement strand
GGAAATCATACAGACAAATTTATAGGTACGAAACTTTTTAAATATATATGCAAGAACGCCATCGACCTCTTTCAGAGAACCTCTGCATGGTTTGTTGTTAGATAATTTAAAAAGCGAAAGTGAGTTGTGATTGGTTCGCTCAACTTCCCAGCGTAGACACCTGATTGGATAAAAAGCCAACCAAAGGAGGTAATACATTTATAGGGCTGTGCCGTAGATGCATCCAGGGTACAGTGGAGACTTATCGGAACGTATACCCTGGAGATATCGAGAATGATTGCTGGTGAATTGGTTAGTTTGCATGTTCTGTTTCCTCTAGCATTATCATTCCAGCGACCAGTTTCTACTGGGTGATTGTGATTGCAGATTCCTTTATTTCAATATAGGATAGTAAATATAAGCTGTGGAGAGAAGACAGTTTTCAAATATGTAAAAATCCCTGAGAACTATTTTCAATATCAGCTTTCCAACTTTGTTGGAACTGGTCTCCAAATGGGAACCTAGCTATTAGCATGGTACGCTTACACGGTTACAGAATACAAAAG
This sequence comes from Haliotis asinina, assembly GCF_037392515.1. Lineage (NCBI taxonomy): Eukaryota > Metazoa > Mollusca > Gastropoda > Lepetellida > Haliotidae > Haliotis > Haliotis asinina. Next base: position 14,004,967 of record NC_090281.1, on the reverse strand, counting down.
ATAACCCATACTTATCTCATAAAGATTTAACATGATGCGTCCTGATAATTGACCTGTATTAGCATGTATGAGTACCAACCACTGGCGCTTACCATTGTAAGCGAAGGGGAACAAGGTTGTCAGCGATCACGAGTAGTGCGATGCGTGAAGCAAAAGACCTGTCTCAGAAAACTCCACGTTCGACAGTGGCAGATTCGAAATCAACTTCATCGTCATGCACTGCACGCGCACTGGCCTACATCTGCTCTCCCTTGCACAAACCAAATGGGTTTGCCGTGCACCGCCTACGTGTCGGAAGTTCATTGGCATCGACCAGGTTCTAACAGGGGACACCTCACATTGCAGACATCTATTGTTTAGAGTCTAAGTCCACCAGGACAAGGTGGATTCTATATCCTGTCTAACCATTACATTACTACCGAATAAAGACATATATTGTTTTTGTCGCTCGCTTGCTCGCTCGTCTACACTCAGTACCTACGAGAATGTTCATACAAGGGCGACACAAAACATACGAACGAATAACATGTATCTGCAATAGCCTCTACAAAAAGATTAATATGTCATCTCCAAATAGTGAGTGAGTTTAGTTTTACGCCGCTTTCAGTGATATTCCAGCAATATCACTGCACACATTGTGCCCAAGTGGGAAATCAAAACCGGGTCTTCAGCGTTAGGAAAGATCGCCATAATCACTTGTTTACCCCATCGCCCCGCTTAGAAATAGACCTACACTAGTTTGTGCAAATTAATGTACATTTGTACAAATATATGTAATATTACTTAAAGCTTGACCTACAAGTACAACTTTAGGGGGACAAGCAATCAAACGGACCAGGTGACACTACGCAATAGACCAGTGCACGCCAGTTGATATTAATCATATATCACTGTTACAAGTTTGATACATTTGTTTTTAAAACAAGTTTACTTGAGCGTCATGGTATTTTTTTATCTTTCTCGATGTACAACACACATCTTAGATGAAGATGAGAACTACTTCGTAAAGAATTTCCAAAGTAAAGCCTTCTCATGCCTTAACACCGTCTTCTGTACCAACCGCCCTCAGAAGGGTTAACGTTGACTCAGAATACCAGTGTTGCTTTTCTGCCTCAAAATATCTTCATATTTTAACCCTTTGACCTCTCAATAAGAAGAAACCGGCACCTTTTGTCCCTTCACCCGCGGAATCGGTCTGGATCATCTTCATTTCTAAAGCCTATTCGCGTTTACTCCAAATGAAAACGTGAAATTCAGCCACAACGGTTAACCTCTGATCTGGTACATCTGCCGCACGCAACCTTGTTTAGAAATCATTGTATTCTAAAATTTATTCTAACCCATCGGCCCATTTGCTTTTGAATGAAGTACATACCACTGCTCTCAGCCACTGACTTAATGCAAACATGAAATGTCCTCATCATTGAAACCCGCATTGCTCCTATCAACAAGAAGTAGATGGAATCCTCTTTCGTACCAATGGAGCCATTTCGTGTTTTGTATATAACACAAAAATATTAAAACGAAAAGAAAGATAAGTATTTCCATAGCCAAGGACATCGCGTGCAGGTTGCCCAGATTTTCTTCTTTGTAATAAAAATACCCCATCATTTCATGACCTTTGACCCCGACGGGTACAACTTGACAGGTAAGAAAGATATGAATGGTATTGACACAAGTCAAAGGAGTCTTGGCCCGTCAGGTTCCTCCACCTGAAGTGCACGGTATATATGAATGTTGAAAATACTTCACCTTATTGAAATATTTATGAGTAATGTAAACTGACGTGCACTATTAAAGGGAGCGAATTGAATTAGAAATTTAACTGAGTCATTGTAGATTGGCAAGTATAACCAAGTATACTGAAGTCAATAGTGGGGACAATCGACCACAATTTTCACTCATGTTATTTTAAGATTTAATACTTTAAAATCGTGAAATATAGAAAGGATGTCGCGTGTTTGCTTCTGTGTTCGAGCAAACATTAAATGCGACTTGATAAAATGATATTTAGATAAACAGAAAGGCAAATACTATTAAATGCAGTAAATTTCGTGACACCTCTTATGTAGGCAGCTGACTGCTGCGTGTCAGAAGGGGAACAGAGCCAGGATCAGTGGTGTTTGTGAACCTGCGTGTGGCTGTCGTGTGATCCAAGGTTAAGTTTTGCCAGCTGTTTGTGATGATTGCGTTGACGTCCAGATAAACAAGGTTTCAGAGTATAGAGGCAGTTACGTTTCTGCTCCAAGTTTAATGTCAATGTTTCAGTTCTTAGAGGAGGAAAATGATGGATCGGAATTTCTGAATTTGCATAACTTCTTGATTGTTGTTTTTAATTGTTCTGGAGGTGGTCTGTAAATAATCGAGTCTGCGACAGACAATCAAGTGATCAACATCATGAGCATCGTTAAACATCATTGGTAACCCATGACATGTGTCAATCACGTCAGCGAGCCTGACCACCCGACCTTGTTAGTCGCCTCTTACAATAAACTTGGATTACTGAAGATCAGTTCTAGCCACCATCTTCGCACGTTTCTGTATTTTGAGAATAATAAACATCCTAAAACAACATACTCTCAAGCATCATGTTCCTTTCTGCATATATACACATATTAATTGCAAAGTTTAAACGATGTTTTGAGATGCTCCCTGTTTAGTGGTTTGTTTAATTGGGAGAGATAGTTCAGAGATCAAATCATCCCAGCATATCCCCTGGTAGAGCAAAGTTTGACATGAAAACATCAAATCTGTCCTTTAATTGTATCTTGGCCAATGAGAAGGGGACTGCAGTGAGCTGTCAATTTGTCCTGATGGGAGATGATTCATAGGTGATGAATATGGACACTGGTTTCACCAAGGGAGTATGTTTGACAGTTGACATCATCAGCTGCTTACTGGGTCATTGTGGATGGATACTTCCATCAAAATGATTCAACATTGATCTTTTCAGGGGGAAAATTCTATCTTTTTGCTATGATGAGTTTGTTATGCTATTCCTTAGCGATGATGCTGCAGGCTGGTTCCGAATGAAGATCGTGAGTGGAGATCATGCTGTGGCTCCGGCAGGGAGATCTTGAATAGAGATCCTAAGTGGATCTCCTGCTGGGAGCTCCTTTATAGAGATCCTGCAGGGAGATCCAATGTGGAGGTCCATCAGGGAGATCCTACATGGAGATCATGTGAGGAGGTCCTGCTTGGAGATCCCATGTGGCGGTCCTGCAGGGAGATCCTACATGGGAATCATGTGTGGAGATCCTGCTGGGAGATCCTATGGGGAGGTCCTGCAGGAAGATCCAATGTGGAGGTCCATCAGGGACCATCCATGCAGTTCCATTTATATGCATCACTTCCAATGCAATTTACTGGTATATAAAAAATTGTACTTCAATTTTGTCAATAGATGAATTCATCTAACAACGATCTCTGTGATAGCTTACATTGTCTACAGTGACGACACTTTGAACAGGTGAGTGAATGAGTTTTACAATCAAGTCAACAATCTTGTTTTCCACGTCATATTTTATAACCATTTCTGTAATTATCGACCACAGTTACAGTCCATGTCATGATGATCGACATCTTATACAATCATAGTTTAGTAAACGTCTCTTTCACACGATCTCTTTCAGAGCCACCCAGGTAAGTGAGTATAGTATTACGTCATTTGTAGAAGCTTGTCCAGTAATATCACGGCGGGAGACACCAGATATGGGCTTCACACACTGCATCCATGAGAGAATCGAACCTGGGTCTTTGGCGTGACGGGCAAATGATTTAACCACTAGACTACCCCACGTCCCCTCCCTTCTCCCCCAAGTTAATCACCATCTAACACAACTTTTATACAAATCATGTTGATCGCCATATTACACAGCCGTTATCTCACACAATCATGTCAATAGCCATTTGCCTCTCACGTGCTATTTTTCACAATCAACATTTCATGACCATGACTTTTTAAAACACGAAGCCTAGGGCAAATATACAACCTCATAAAAAACGGAAACATTAGAAGGTAGATGTGCAACTTTAAGATTCCCCGTGATCGCTTACAGGTGTTGAAAGTGCACATGGATGACCGCGAGATGCTGGGTCCTTACTCCAGGTAAACTAAGATGGATGACGGGCCAACCCGGGCCACGTGTACACACTCACAGGTAACACAACACTTGTCTGCTGCTCTTTTGCAAAGGTGATTACATGGAAACTAAACTCCACTTCAACACGTATTCCTGGTTCGTTTCACGGCGCCCCAAACACTGATATCCCATCAAAGCAAACATCAACACACCATCAATCATTACGTATTTTATTTTATGATATCACTTTCTATCTGGTATATTATTATGAGTCGACAGTGAACTTTTTCTAGAAGGGATGGTTTCACTCCTTAAGTATTGACGATAACATCGCTATTATTAGGTCATGTTTTCAACCTGTAACACCAGACATCCCTGGTGGTCTCAGTGCGCTTTAAGGGAGAGATAAGATCAAGGATATTTAAAGTCATACAGACAGCTGTACTATTCTCACAAAGAAGCGGTCCCCTGCACGGAGTGTGAGGTTACGAGAGGTCAGAGGCTGTCACCCCAGGGGTGTCAAAGGTTGTCTCTTATTACTGTTATAAACAACAGGTCTCTCAAGACTGTTACGAATCTTACCAAATTTGAATATGTATTATCGCGAACACCTGGTGTCATCGCTATAGGAACTTGAGTCACGAGCACATGCGCATGACACAGAGGGGCGGTGGGGTAGCTTAGTGGTTAAAGCATTCGCTCGTCAGACCGAAGTCTTGGGTTGGATACCCCGCATGGGTACAGTGTGTGGAGCCCATTTCTGGTGCACCCCTTCGTGATGTTGTTTGATTATTGCTGAAAGTGGCGCAAAACCCAACTCACTCACACACGACACAGATGGAATTATGCAATGTACTTAGTTGTTGGCAGATATTTCTAGTGGATGAAGACTTTTTGTCACTTTTACTTGTCAGAACAGCAGTGTTGGAGTGGCAGAGTGGTTAATCGAGTCCAAGGTCTGCGTTCGATTGGACATATCGATACAGTGTGCGAAACCCATTGTGAATGTTTTCTGATGTATCATGTGCCATTGCTAAATGCGGCGTAAAACATACTTAGTGACTCATACAAATACTAACCACCTGCTGTACAGAGTGTGTTAAATATGACATGACTTCCTTCACAGTAATACAGTGATAGGCTTCTCTTAAATCCCAGGCCCGTTGGGCCTCCACAGCTTGACTTTTGGTATCCCACGCTTGTCAACGTAGTCTAACAACGGTAACGCTAGTATATCATTATAGAATATTTACATAGCGCACAGATCCATGCAATTAGTCCTTGTTCAAGGCGCTGGTATTTTGTTTTCCTCGATTATTGGATGCCAATCTCAACGTCACATCGTATTATCAATGACGTTAATTGTAGTATATGACGGTAACAGTACTATATGATGGTAACAGCAGTATATAACGGAAGTATACGGCGGTAACTCTAGTATATAACGGTAACTGTAGTATACGACTGTAACTGTATTATATGGTGGTATCTGTAGTACGTAAAGGTAACTGTAGGATCAGACGGTAACTGTAGTATATAACGGTAACGGTAGGATCAGACGGTAGCGGTAGTATATAACGATAACGGCAGGATCAGACGGTAACTGTAGCGATTACAACGTGCGACCTAGTCGTTTTCCCAGCTAAAAACGTTTAGCTTCCCTGGTCAAGTGGCATTTTCATACAGACCGATGTCATACAACCAGAACATTACTGACTTCGGCGTAAAACTTCATTCATTCTCACTTCAAGAAACACGACAGAAGCTGGGATATGTTGGGTGTTTCACCAGCCCCAATGTATTGGGAGATATGACGCAGCCCTAAGAATGGACAACCATGAGATGGGGAAATGTAATCGAATTTTCAGATCAAACGGCTAAACAGCTGAAATATTCATCGTCTCCGCACACCGAACTACATGATTTGTCCTTTATGAGACCAAGCACTCGGGAAATGTGAGAGGAATGTTGCTGCCCCCTCTTTACGGCCACATCGAGTATATTTCTCCGTGTCCCGCCGTCATACGGCTTGAATATTGTTTGAAACAGCGTCAAGTCACAACGACTCACATGCTGGGTTGCGTCGGCGTGAAACAACTTGTTAGCCCCTCTCATCAAGTTGTTAGACGCCGGATCTGTAGGCGCACTTGTAGAAGTGATTGTAGATGTAGTCGCAGTATTCGTAGAAGAGAAATGTGACGGTAGCGTTAATAATAGCATAAGGTGAGATATTTTATTGCATAGCATTCCATGAAGAAACAGTGGCCATATTCTATAAACTACAAATATAAACACAATAGGTACAAAGATACAGAAATACACATAGATGTTCTATATTATAAGAGTGTCATATGCAGTGTAATGACATGAGAGCAATATTAACTACAATAATACACAGAATACACTGGAATTGTAATTGTGATGGCATATTTTGGAATAATTAGTTATAATTATAAAAACCTAATCTGTTTTCATGTGTTTTATTGCAAATTTAACTCATGCACATTTCAGTATTTGAAGGAGTAGAAGTACTATGTCAGTCTTTACAGACGGCGTAGCGTTACAAGTAGAGTCAGTCGTTATTGGCGGTGGAGCGTTCCACGTAGAGTCAGTCGTCACGGTGTGTGTAGATTTACAAGTAGAGTCAGTCGTTACGGATGGTGCAGCGTTACAAGTAGAGTCAGTCGTTACGGAGGGTGCAGCGTTACAAGTAGAGTTAGTCGTTACGGAGGGTGCAGCGTTACAAGTAGAGTCAGTCGTTACGGAGGGTGCAGCATTATAAGTAGAGTCAGTCCTTGCAGAGGGTGCAGCGTTACAAGTAGAGTCAGTCTGTGCAGAGGGTGCAGCGTTATAAGTAGTGTTGTGGAAGCTATGTCGTTAGAAGTAACGTCATTCGTCACACATAGTGTAGCGCTGGAGGCCTTGACAGTTATTACACGAGCTGTTGACTCAGTTAAGTCAGTCATTACTAGAGACGTAACTTCAGAAATAAGTCCTTCACTAGGGGAGCCGTTGTGTTTGAAGTTGATTTGGCCCTTACTTTAAGTGAAGTGGTAGACGGAGGTCAGTCATTGCGGCAGGAGTAGCTTAACTAGAAACAGAAGCAGTCGCTTCAAAACACCTGAAGAAGTGGCCCTTATAATCTGTCTCCCAGACCCTGAACTACATGTAGAAAGAATATTTTCCACACTGCCCTGCCCTCTCCAATGCTAAATCCCTAAATGAAGCAAGTCTAGATTTTCTCAGGATCTGAATCTCCCATCTTATAGGGGATTCTTTTCAATTTAAATGGGTTTACCTATTAATTTCTGACTGATATTGTATTCAGAGACTAAGCGTTAGTCTAAGGTCGTCGCTGACGCCGGTGTCAGCAGTAGGTGGAGCGTTGACACAGCGACGTTTGCGGTATATTGCTTGAACACCAGCAATTACACGGTGATAACATCCCATTATATTTCAGCGTTCACGGAATGGCGCTTCGAGTTGATTACGTCCCATACTGCAAAGCCGCAGACAAGAAAAAACTTAAATCGCACAACGACGGGTATGCCTGGCCATTTGTCAACTATTTTGATACTGCGGGTCTTCACTACAAGCTGCTTTTAAAGGTCAGGGTCGGATATTCCCCTAACCTATTATCCAGATGGACTCGCCCGGAGCAGATGAAACGGACAGACTGTCGGGACGAACCATGATGAGGGATGGGTAGGTTAAGGATGGTTTTAATCTGATCAGCTCCAGATGTTTTGTGAATGGCCAGGCTTTGCCGGGGATCTCGGTAGTGCAGTGTGACTTATGAATGAATGCACACGCTGCAAGGAGACACAACTGAGACAAGTGTAGTCCTGTCGCTGCCATCAGTATAACAGAACTTCTATAACGCTCAGGTCGGGATACTTCGCCATAAGATGTACAAATATACAGTGTAGTACTTAGGATGGCGGGGTGGTTAACAAAGAAGATTGTACAGCGGTCACGATGACATTACAGACATGTATGTTTTGAAATATATGTTTGTTTGCAGTTAAACAATTCGTTAAATATAATCTCACTGTTTGGTTTTTTTTAACATAATGGTAACTTGCAGATACCTTTCGAGTATTTTTTGTGTGACTGGATGCTGTGGGTCACATTTCCTTGCACGTTTCATTTTCTTATACCAACAAAACAAAAGAACATTTTTGTTTGCTATACCCGAAAGAGAATATTTTCTCTTTGTTTTTAAACCCATGAAGATCAGGGTAGAACAGGTCTTTAGCAACCCAGGCTTGCCACAAAAGGCGCCTATGCTTGTCGTAAGCGGTCACCAATAATATGATCGGGTGGTCAGACTCGACGACTTGGTTGACACATGTCATCGCTCCGCAATTGCGCAGATCGATGCTTATGCTGTTGATCACTGGGCCAGACTCGATTATTTACAGACCACCGTCATATAGCTGGATTATTGCTGAGTGCGGCATAAACTCATTCACTCTTCAGTCGGGTTGTCATTGTGTCACTGTTCAGCATGCCATCGTGGCGTTCAGTATGTTGGTTTATATACTGTTTTATGAAATTTTTCCTTTTCTTATTTTTTAGGTTCTTTGTTTTCACAAAAAAACGAGTTAAAATTCAAATATATTTAAACATGAAATTTTTATTGCATGATCATTCTGACCCCAGCAGCCATTCAGACAACTAGAATACTCGTCCAAATGCATTTTACCAAGCTAGGTTTGTTTTTACAGAATCTTCATCTCTTCAGTAAAATGACAAAGTGTCCGCTCTTTGAGGAATTATAGCATCCTAAATATATCGAGTGATCTTTCGAAGATGAAGTAACAACAAGGCGTTGAGCCCTTGTATCAGCAGAATAGTATTGCGTATATACCTTCTTATCCTGCAGATAGCTTAATATCTGTTATATGCATTTCAAAAAAGGAAATCAGTCTTGTCATGTTAAGATTGTATGTGCTGTACATGCTGTCATTATCATTACAGTTCATGTCTGCACCGATGAGGTGTTTTGTACTCATAGGCCTCACAGTACTGGGAATAAAGATACGATACACCATTGTTGTGCTCAACAATCGGTTTGTCTGTACGTTCAAGATGGCGCACTTGTTTATGTTAATGTCAGCGGACTGAATGAAAGTCGCACGTGCGCATCGAAAGTAGGTCAGATGAAACTGACAACGGGCCGAGGCTGTAAGAGTGCAATGAACGCCACACGAGCCCAGAGCTCGTCTTTTGCAATATAATATTACATCAGCTTGCACATGCATGCGCTTAGAAACCAAAGTTGGCACGCTACCAAAATCTGTTTCTTTTGTTGTTGCACGATGGAAGAAAACTCGTGGGTAAATTTGAATATTTACGTACAGCTTTGTCATCTTCAACAAAAATGTTCCAATACTTTTAGGAAACCTTTCGTCCTATATTTTTCGTATTCATATACTATTCTTCATTCATGTGACTTATATGAAATCATGACATTCCAAGACGAGGACGAAATCTGTCTTTATTGAAATGGTTTTAGCTGGCCGCGGAGTATAAACATTGAGCATGAATATTCTCCCCAGTACAACAAACCAAGTATATGGCGTACGCTGTCTGCTGCTCCCAAACGACGACGACGACTACTACTACTACTACTGCTGCCACTACTACTACTATTGCTACTACTAGTACTACTGCTGTTGCTGTTGCTAAATTACTGATTTTGCTACTACTAGAACTATTACAGTTTCTGCTGCTGCTGCTGCTACTACTACTACTACTACTACTACTACTTCTACTGCTGCTGCTACTGCTACTACTACTAGTGCTACTGCTGCTGTTGCTACGGCAACGTGTGCTCCTGTTGCTAAATTATTGATTTTGCTACTACTACTACTACTATGACTACTACTACTACGACTACTACTACTGCTGCTACTACTACCGTTGCTGATACAACTGCTGCTGCTGCTGCTTCGGTTCTGTTGTTACTACTATTGCTGTTGCTACTACTATGACAACTACTACTACTATTGCTACTATATATATATAGCCACTTCTACTGTTGTTGCAACTGCTACTACTTCTACAGCTATTACTACTACTGCTACTACTATTACTACTTATGCTGCTGCTTCTAATTATGGCATTTCGTAATATTTTAACAATACATAGTGTTGTCCATTGCTGACACCTCGGGGTCTCATGGCATATCTTCGGGACATCAATGGCAACATAGGTATCGCTGTTTTGGACCGTCTAATGCTTGTTATGCACAATAATACAACACAATGTTTGAAATATCTGCTCCACATCGCAACGTTGAGTGTACATCCCGCACAGACATACACGCAGTACGTTCCCGCTCAACTACTGGGCGTTTCCTCGAGTGCTACATCCTGCTCGGAATCGTCCCTGCATAAAAAGGCGGAATACAGCTTACAAACACGAAGCTGGGCATTTTATACTGTTACGCTTGGTCTGAGACACAAACCTATTATATCAGTTCATTTAACGGGAATAGGAAGATATTAGATGGAGTGAGTAAGTATGATTTAGAATACGTTAACAATATTCCAGCAATATCACGACAGGGGATACAGAGACGGGCTTCACATATTTTACCCATCGAACCTGGATATTCATCTTGACAGGCGAACGCTTTACCCTCAAGGCCACCTCTGTGAAACCCATAAAGAATGAATGATATTGATCATGGAGGAGTATCATATTAGGCTGACACCCAATGTGCTGTAATATGTTTTCATGTCCAAATTCCCATAGTTGTGGCAAATTATGGCGACCACCGCCTTTCGCTGAGTAGCCAGCCTAGTGGGTAAAGCATTCGCTCCTTTGGGTATATTGTGCGAAGCCTGTTTCCGGTGGTCCACGCCCTAATATAGCGGGATTATTGCTAAAATCAGCGTAAAACATACTCACTCACTCACTCACTCACTCTTCACGATTACCCATTTAATTTCACCCCGTATGAATATCATCTATAACAAATGACCATTCCCAAATACAACATTGTTGATACTGATACTATAATGAATATATTCCTGCTTCATTGACATTGGGGAAGCCTAGCGGTTAAAGCGTTCGCTCGTCAAGCTGAAGATCCGGGTTCGATTCTCCACATGAGTATAATGTTTGAAGTCCTAGTTTGAAGTTCTAGTGTCCCCGGAGTGATATTGCTGGATTATTGCTAAAGCGGGGTAAAACTGAACTCACTCGCTCTACTTTGTTGATACCACTTATCCAGCCACAGCGGTTAGTCCCAGGCATATAGTTATCATGTTTAAATATTTAGTAGTCAAAAACTGTGTTCCACAGGAGGTATCGCTTGTGAGAGATCTAACGGTAATTCCTATGAGATATCGTTTTGACAGTAGATTTTGTATAACGTCCTGACAATTCTATGACGTCATGAAGCTGATGACGTCACAATACTATGACATCGCTGCACTGCAAATAGAATGGCAGTACTGTGTTCAGAGATGTACATTCTTCTTTGAAAACTGATGAAGAATGATTTTGGATGATAAATAGAATCTCGCCCTCGTGTCTACTGATATCAATTATATCAACACTCGTTGCTAGAGGTAAAATGTTTGTTACTAAGTCTTTATCAACTCTTTTTGATATTTGTCAGTGCACACTTGGATGGGATTCTCTATATATACTTTCAAAACCATCCAGAAGGAGTCAAGAACAATTTCTAATTTCTTGAAGTGGCCACATTAGTTTCTTGGGTGTGTTTGTTTCCTTGTTTCTCTAACTCTTCACTCAGCAAGTTTCAGCTCTGACAGCGGTGTGTAAATAATCGAGTCTGGACCAAGAGCAATGACACCACGACAATCTGACCACATGATCCCTAGTTTGTCATACAGACCATGCAACTACTATATTCAAGGAAGTCCATACAAGTACATCCAGCAGTAGTGGGTGATGAAAATCTTTGTACATGCTGTCAAATTTTTAGACAGTGTCGCTCTCTCTGAAACTCAGAACTGCTTTTCTTTAAATGTTATGACTTTTTTATTGTATTGGGTTTTGTGTGTGTGTTTGCTTTTATTCGGGTTTTTTCTTTTGTTTTGTTTTGTTTGTTTTTTTTTTGGGGGGGGGTTGTTTGTTTGTTTGTTTGTTTTGCTTGTTTGTTTGGGTTTTTTTGTTTTTGATTGTTTATGAACGCTTTTTTCTGTAAAATATGTTCTTCTCAGAGTGGGTGAGTTTAGTTTTACGCCGCTTTTAGCAATATTCAAGCAATATCACCTCGAGGGACACCAGAAATGGGCTTCACATACTGTGCCAATGTGGGTAATAGAGGCTTTAACCACTTGGCTACCCCGCCGGCCCACATTTCACAGACTAGAAGTTAGTCAATATGATCCCTCGACTAATACTCTGAAGATATATATGATTTTGATAGTACCAAACAAACAAATCCATTTTAATTGAAAAGTAGCCAATAGATTCAGACCAGACCTGAACGAAGACTTCAAGTTGCTTCATTTTAGACTTTAGCACTGCAGAGAAGGCTTTGCTGTAGGCAAAACAATGTGGTTCAGGGACTGTGAGACGGACTACATGATCCCGTGAGTAACTTCTTGCGACAAACATGGGTTACTGAGGACAACTTCTGATGCCACCACTTCCACTATATCTGGGACACGACGTGGTCACGCCGCCAAGGCGACCCCATTCACAGTTTCGAGTTCCTTTCCTTTGACGTGCCAGAAACAAAATCGTGAGTTCAAATCCGACTATGTTTCCAGGTGTGCCAATACCAGTTGTAGACGTGTAAGAACTGCATCACTTCAGGCTTTGCGCCAGTACCATGTGAAAAACGCTGAGAAGTACAGAGACACTGCTGAACGTGGCGTGGTTGCTCTGTTGTTGTTTTTTGGTGGGAGAGTACATTTTTAACTTTATGCTGTTGTTTTCTCTTTGGGGTGGAAGGGTGGGTGGGGGTGGGGGTGGTATGTGAGGGTGAGAGATGGTTTGTTTTCTGCTTTTGTTGAACACACGTAATGACATTTTTTCTCAATGTAAACCTTAAAGGTGTATTTGGGAGAGGATGCCTTTGAGAGGTACCTTAAATACAGCATATAATCCAAAACAACTTTTCTGAAGACTCAGTGGCGTCAGAAAGTCATAGAAGGGCAGTTCCTTCCCTCGACATCTCTTTGACCAGTTTATCGAACGAGGGCCTCATCGCTCAGTTTGAAAAGAACACCTTAGTTTATATCCTTCACTGAGCAATGCAACGAATGCTGAACCAGTTATAACACGTGCACAGGTGTTCAGATGCTATCGAGTACAGATCGGTCATTGCCTCGAGAATCACGAGCTAAAGAAGCACGAGGTTTCACGGAGATCACGTGGCATGTATTGACCCGGGTACGATGATTGACATGTTATGTCGCGCACGTTTCAGACGAGGCTCTCAGCAATAACTATGTCACTTTTGTCGTGGTAATAATTGGATTTGGAGCAACGTCGGGTGACACTGGGCCACATTGCGCCCAAAATGTTTGAAAGTATGCCACGTTCATTCCAAAGCAGCCTTCCGTGCTCTTGACGATATCAGTACATGTTCATATATTATTTTACATTGTTTTTTTTCAGCTTTTTGTTAGATAATTCTTGTTATTTTTGTTTGTTTGTTGTTAAACACCAAAAACTGTAAACATGCACAAAATGTTAACATTATAGACTTAAGTACTGACCCGTGCCAGTTATATTTGGACACTTGACATAATTTCCATAGGTTTACATGTTAATTTAGTGGAATATAAGATTTATTCATAAATGTAATTTACGTAAGATCCAAATCAAACTTTTTTAAGGAATCATCTTACCTGCAATCAGATCATTTCTGCTGATTTTTTCTGTTGCTGTTAACATTTGCACAGTACCGAGAACTCCTTTAACATGGGATTGTGCGTTGTGGAACGCAAGTTGATAAATGTGTTGTCATTAGTTACATAGTGGTCGGAAATTTGAACTGAAATTATGTGCGCAGAGCAGAGATGATTTCACATTTGCCTGTCAAATCTGACAAAAATTCATCCTAAACTCACTTCATGAAAATTATTTATGGTACACTAAAATGACATATTCGTCCATGGCAATTACGTCAGGTGCCCGAATATAATTGGCACGGGTCTATTTTGAAGGTGAAGGTTGAAGTTTGTCCTCGGTAAGTCTTGATTGCCGTGGTCCAGGTTAACTGTAAGTCCATAGTAACAAATATAAACCCATTTAAACTGAAAAGGAACCCTTGTCAGGAATCGTAGTAAAAAGTTGTGAAATACAACTTCTAGCAGACCTAGATGAAGATCATATCGATGTATTTAACAGCAAACTGACTGACTCCATTCCTAATGACAAAAAGAAGCAGATATGGGACAAAATAACGACCGAGATCAATAGCTTAGGGGTAAGGAACAACGTCCAAACAAATCAGGACAAAAGGGGGCAATATGTTCCAAAATGCAGAAAAAGGAGCTTTCGGGCAGGTAGTTGATGGAACGTTATGTTGTCTGCCATGTTGATAAGGCTAATGATGGGTTAATGATACCCTCAAACCTTCATTAGCTTAATGATGGATTAATGAGGGGATTCCTTCATTAAAGGTTTCATGCAACTGCAGATTAAAGCTGTATTAAAGTTTGATACCACCGGGTCCTTGCTTCATTTTGGACTTGAGCATTGCAGGAACGGCTAGGCAATAGGGGAAGGAAGTAATCTGGTTCTGAGACTGTGAGACTGGTCGTGGTCAGACTGACAGATTTGGATGATTTAAGTCAATGTATCCCAACAGCTCAGATCGATACCCATGGAGTTAACCTCTGGATTTTCTGGTTCTCTTAATATATTGCAGACCACCATCTTGTATCTACTCCTGTACTCTGATAGGACAATTTGATAGCGAGCTGCCGCTTGCTTTTCGTAGAGGAGAAGATTTTAATCTGAGATCAACCATTCTTAGTCATTTAGGAGCTAAATTATTTTTCGCCCCAAATACAATTTTTAAAGAAACTGTACAGTTTGTACTAGAAGAAGGATGTCTTAATTTTCATCTGAATGAAGGCATGTGAAGTTTCTATTCAGTAAAACAAGAACTGGGCGAAATGTTACTAAACCGAACCATATCTGAGTACGAAACGGTCAGTATAGAAACTGTTAGCTATGTACGTGTGACGCGAGTGAGTAGTGAGTGAGTGTGATCGAACCCGGAGGTGAGGCGTGACGAGCGAACGCTTGAACTACAAGACTACCCTACAGCCCCTTATGGAGCAATGATCGCAGAGAGTGAAGATGCTGCAAAACAACAATATTTCTCGTCAAATATTGTTTGCTAGAGACGCATACAGCCCAAAGTCTTGTATAGCAGGTCACAGACTTTATAGTATCAACATGAAATAGGCTTCATACACCTTTTGTGAGTGAGTGAGTGAGTGAGCGAGTTTAGTTTTGCGCTGTACTCAGCAATATTCCAGCTACATTGCGGCGGTCCGTAAATAATTGAGTCTGGACCAGACAATACAGTGATCAACAACATGAGCATCGATCTGCGCATTTGGGAACCGATGACATGTGTCAATCAAGTCAGCGAGCCTGACCACTCGATCCCGTTAGTCGCCTCTCACGACATAGCTGCCTTTTATGGCAAGCATGGGTTGTTGAAGGCCTATTCTACCCCGGGACCTTCACGGGTCACACTTTTAGTAAGTTACCATGAGCACCATATATTAATATAAACTGGCATTTATGTTTTCAGTGTACAGAGCACAGATGTCTTCCTAGCGTCATATGGGGTAACGGTGGGGTAGCCTAATGGTTAATGTGTCCGTTCGTCATGCTGAACACCCGGGTTCGATTCCTCATTGCTTTACACGGCGTAAAACCATGTTCAGTCACTCACTTCCACATCCTTTGTGTCAGTGTCCCGAGGAAATATTTCGTTTGAAACTGCATTTACAGTTGACAAAAAGTGATAACAGAATGTGGTCTGTCAGCTAGATCCAGTTTCTCACACCGATCAAGTACTACTGGGATTTACTCTCCACAGATAATCATTTAAAGCTCAAGACAGAAAAAACAAATATTCGATGTTAATCCAAAGTGCAAATACATTCACACGAAGGTTGATGTATAAGACGCCCTTTGATGTGTTTGTGCTATTAACAATATTTGTATTTATATAGCGCATCATTAACTAGTAAATGCTCTGTGCGTTTAAGATGGAAATTTGTATTTGTGTTCTTTGATGGTTTGTTGGAACCTAAACATTGCAGCTGTATGTTTATTTTCCTATAATGTAATGTATTGTCATAAATCATTATCTTCAGGATGTGATTCAAAAGGTAGTTAGAAAGTATGAAAATATAAAACGTCAAAGCGAGCCGTGCGTTACATTAAAAAATTGGCAGGTAAGCATGACTCGTTGTATTATATACAGAATACTTTATGAAAGATAAAATATTTAATTGGTAAAACGGCATTTAGGTAAAATGGGCTCTTTTGTAGCTTCGTGCGAAGATAATATCGGATATTTCTAATAATATATTCTCTGTCTGTCTGTATTCACTAGTTCACGAGTGAGCAGTAAGACACACACAAACGCACGCATATGCACACACGTGTTTATAGTCAAACTTAAGCTGCCCGGTGATAAAATAGAATCGTGTAGGAATGCATTTCGTGTGGTGCGATTTTTTGTAAATATATACTGGCTATATCACATGTATTGTGTGTGTGCTCTCGTAAGCTGATGGATTCAAACCACGAATTCAAATTGTCTCGAAGCTGCTGGTCCGGATTCGTCACTACTTGTGCTCAAGATGAAACGCGGCGAGGAGGACCTTCTCCTATCCTAAACATCCACGGAGAACTAGTTCGGGTCAACCAGCTGCAATTGTCACCGACCCGTCTTACAGCCTTCAACAATGGCATGCCGCGGCTGAGACAGTCTCCCAGTCGAGTACCGCGACGAAGACAAGGGGAAGTTATCTGCGGTATGTCTCTCATCCAGTTTTGTCAAAACGAGGCTTTTCACCAGAGCAAGTTCCCCAGTGTCCCCACGGGAGTTGCGGTTAGCTCATTCAGGTAATAAGAGAAAGTACAGGATAACCCTTTTCTTCCACAGAGGGTTTTCATGAAGCGAGGCGAAAAACACACAAAAAGCTCTTTTGAGCGATTCAGTCGACAGAAAGACGAGCTCCAAGTCTCCACGTACGTTCTCCGCTGGATGCGTCGTTGAATGGGACAAAACACGTACCGGGGTCTGCCTCAACTCACATTTCTTTACGCCCATTTTTTGCTGATGATTAGGTTTGCCTATAGCCCGCAGCCCCTTCAAGTCTCCCCTGAGACCCGCCCCTGCCCTTCACTTCCCCCAACCGTGACTGTCTGGATACGACATCTAATGTGCCACGTCAGCAAAATACCAAGCTTTTTAAAGGTTCACTCTCGCATGTGTTTATGGTGATTAATTGTATTCACAAATACCTGTGTTCTACATGAGATATCAAGCAGTATCTCTTCATAGGACCACTATGACGTCATCGGTTAAATGATGTCACAATCAGACTTAATCACTAATCTCCGTTCCACTGAACTTTGTTAGGTGTACATGTGCATTTCAATGTCAAAGACCCTTCTCTTGTTCAGTTATACTGTCACAGTACTGTTATCACATTCCTACCGATACAGTATCTCCCATTACCATTGTCACTGCTACATCTACCACTGCCATTGTCATTACTGCATCTACCACAACCATTGTCACTGCTGCATCTACCACAACCATTGTCACTGCTGCATCTACCACTACCATTGTTCATACTGCATCTACTACTACCATTGTCACTGCTGCATCTACCACTCCCATTGTCACTGCTACATCTACCACTACCATTGTCACTGCTACAGCTACAGCTACCACTATCATTGTCACTGCTACATCTACCACTCCCATTGTCACTGCTACATCTACCACTACCATTGTCACTGCTACATCTACCACTATCATTGTCACTGCTGCATCTACCACTACCATTGCCACTGCTACATCTACCACTCCCATTGTCACTGCTGCATCTACCACTACCATTGTCACTTCTGCATCTACCACTCCCATTGTCACTGCTACATCTACCACTACCATTGTCACCGCTACATCTACCACTACCTTTCTCACTGCTACATCTGATAGTGCCATTGTCACTGATGCATCTCTCACTATCATTGTCACTGTTACATCTACCACTACCATTGTCACTGCTGCATCTACTACTACCATTGTTCATACTGCATCTACTACTACCATTGTCACTGCTGCATCTACCACTACCATTGTTCATACTGCATCTACTACTACCATTGTCACTGCTGCATCTACCACTCCCATTGTCACTGCTACATCTACCACTACCATTGCCACTGCTACAGCTACAGCTACCACTATCATTGTCACTGTCACTGCTACATCTACCACTACCATTGTCACTGCTACATCTACCACTATCATTGTCACTGCTGCATCTACCACTACCATTGTCACTGCTGCATCTACCACTCTCATTGTCACTGCTACATCTACCACTACCATTGTCACTGCTGCATCTACCACTACCATTGTCACTGCTGCATCTACCACTCTCATTGTCACTGCTACATCTACCACTACCATTGTCACTGTCACTGCTACAGCTACCACTACCATTGTCACTGCTACATCTACCACTACCATTGTCACTGCTGCATCTACCACTACCATTGTCACTGCTGCATCTACCACTACCATTGTCACTGCTACATCTACCACTACCATTGTCACTGCTACAGCTACAGCTACCACTATCATTGTCACTGTCACTGCTACATCTACCACTCCCATTGTCACTGCTACATCTACCACTATCATTGTCACTGCTGCATCTACCACTACCATTGTCACTGCTGCATCTACCACTCCCATTGTCACTGCTACATCTACCATTGTCACTGCTGCATCTACCACTACCATTGTCACTGCTGCATCTACCACTCTCATTGTCACTGCTACATCTACCACTACCATTGTCACTGCTACAGCTACAGCTACCACTATCATTGTCACTGTCACTGCTACATCTACCACTACCATTGTCACTGCTACATCTACCACTACCATTGTCACTGCTGCATCTACCACTACCATTGTCACTGCTGCATCTACCACTCCCATTGTCACTGCTACATCTACCACTACCATTGTCACTGCTGCATCTACCACTACCATTGTCACTGCTGCATCTACCACTACCATTGTCACTGCTACATCTACCACTCCCATTGTCACTGCTACATCTACCTCTACCATTGTCACTGCTACATCTACCACTCCCTTTGTCACTGCTACATCTACCACTCCCATTGTCACTGCTGCATCTACCACTACCTTTGTCACTGCTGCATCTACCACTCCCATTGTCACTGCTGCATCTACCACTACCATTGTCACTGCTACATCTACCACTCCCATTGTCACTGCTACATCTACCACTCCCATTGTCACTGCTACATCTACCACTACCATTGTCACTGCTGCATCTACCACTACCATTGTCACTGCTGCATCTACCACTCCCATTGTCACTGCTGCATCTACTACTACCATTGTCACTGCTACATCTACCACTACCATTGTCACTGCTACATCTACCACTCCCATTGTCACTGCTACATCTACCACTACCATTGTCACTGCTGCATCTACCACTCCCATTGTCACTGCTGCATCTACTACTACCACTGTCACTGCTACATCTACCACTACCTTTCTCACTGCTACATCTGATAGTGCCATTGTCACTGATGCATCTCTCACTATCATTGTCACTGTTACATCTACCACTACCATTGTCACTGCTGCATCTACTACTACCATTGTCACTGCTACATTTACTACTACCATTGCCAATGTAACACCTACCACTATCACTGCCATTGCTATGGTATATAGTGGTCTAAGAGTCGACGAATGATAACAGTGTGAGGTTGATAGGAACTGACAGTCATAACCCAGTTGAACCTGTTACGCTTTCGTACTGAACGAACCGGGGAATAAAACCAGTCTGTCATTGTCCTGTAATGAACTGCGATTCAAATTCAAACTGTGAGGATGTGGGATTTAACTGTGTATCACACTGTGTCTCCCCCGTCACAGCTGTGTGGACTGTACAATGGTATCAACCACATCGCGGATCACACTTATTCCACGTGCACTTCCGAGTTGAAAAGTCAACGACTGATGTGAGAATAAATTGTTAAATCGAAGGCACAATGACCTTAAGAACATCGAGTTATCCGTCGCTCGATAAAGCCGGATGTCTATTTGCATTGTGTGTTCGTTTGTTGTTTTCCTGTCGCACTCAGCAATATTCCAGTTATATGGTGACGATCTGTAAATAATAGAATCTGGGCCAGACAATCCAGTGATCAACAGCATGAGTATCGATCTTGGGATAAAATAGCATTCATCAATCAAGTCATCGAGTCTGACCGCTTGAACCGTTAATCACCCCTTACTACAAGCACGGATTGCTCAATATCAGCTCTAAGCCGAATCTTCACGGGTAGAATTCGATTTGAAAATACAGTGGTTTTTTTCCGTCATATTGTCTTCAGGTTTAATAAGGATATGTGATATTGAGTTCATGTTGTTCGAGTCATCCTCAATTCAAGCAGGGTGACCCTTTATAAGCACAAATGTGACCGAAATATTGAAGTAAACAATTTGTGACATCTGAATCTAATTAACTTCATTTAATTCCCTTGCCACGAAGTATCGAAGCAGTAGGGTGTTGCGAAAATCGGAATTCCGAAAATCATGGTTTGAAATTTGTAATCTTTTCTTCAGATGGCCCTGTGGGTTTCCGGGTTAGAATTCGTCCTCATTAACAACAATTATTTACAGGATACTAATACATGCATGCATGCATACGTACGTACGTACCTAGATACATATTCAGATATTTCCTGGCAAATGATGGATTGATTGTTTCTTGTTTAGCGCCGCACTAAGCAATATTCCAGCCATATGACGGCCGTCTGTTAGAAATCGCGTATGGACCAGACATTCAAGTGATCAACATCAACCTAGTCAGCCACCCTATCCCGTTAGTCGCCTCTTATGACAAGTGTGGGTTGCTGAAGACCAATTCTAACTCGGATCTTCGCGGGTTTCGGACCCAACAAAGTACACAATATACACAACAAACACTACTGACCATGAAATCACAGATGTTTTGTAAACGTTGTCAAACTGAAAACAGTCCCCGAAACACATCATATATGCACCATTACCAAATACAAACTTCTCTTTGCTTCATTTACTCCACCGTCAAACGGACGTGTGTTCTTTCTTTCGCCTATCGGTATGGTTGGAATATTGCGAAGCACTATACAACAACACGGAATCCGAAAACTTTCAGATTACAGTCAATCATCTCGGCATCTTCACAGAAATAATTTCCTTCCTTTTACGCTATTAAATATAGAGGACGATCTGAATTACTGCTGACGCCTTCCGCATGTCAGCTAAAGCGAAATCTAAGTATCTATTTGTCCCCGAACCCGTTGACACGACTATCACCTTGCCATCAAAGGGAGATAATCGTGGGTGTCAGCATCTCGCAACATGTGCACTACCGGTTGTATTGTCCACTTCACCTGTTGACATTAGGGGACGCACCTTCTGTGTTACAACAATTAGGGTCTTTGGCTGGACAGTCCATCGAAGAGGAGGCACCCCTGGGGTCGCGTTGTAACCGCAGGGGCCATGGCGTTCTCAGTGGTGTTTGAGAATTCAATGAATAACCTTTGGTCTTTATGACACCTCCGAAAGAAGATAGCGGTGATTGTGTGCAATACAGAGAGATTAATTGCTGAATGACCATCTACGGATGAAGTGGGATGAAATAGGGGGCACTCAGTGCCTTACCTGGCTGGACAGTGGCGAGCAGACGATGACATCCACAGTGCATCCTGCATGTGACAGGTGGTAACAGGTGTCGTCTGCTTCACTGAAAGACGCCCGGGAGATAAAGATTAATGACAATAATATTCGTATTGGTGTCGGATGGGGGGAATTTAGGAGTCATTGGTTGAAACCAGGCAGAAATGCAGCTTGTAAGCGGGCAATTTATAGTGTCATGGCTTGACAGATTCATCGCTCATATCCCTCGCTAATTGTTTCGTTTGTTGAGGAACAATAACACCTCGTTTCGCCAGGCGTTGAACGTGAGAGCGGAAAATTCTGATTTTCACAGCATGTAATGAGTGAATTGTGGAAGGAGAGAATAACAGTCCATTCCGCAAAAGAAACACCATAGAAAGGCCGTACCGATGCATGCATGTTAAAGAAACCGACAGACCCTTTCAGTAACAGATTCGGGACTAATTTAGATATTTTGGGATTCTGCAATATTCCGCAAATAGAATCGAAGTATATAAGCAGATTCCAAACCTGAGAAGCAATACTGGTGAGCGTAGGAAAGCGTTATGTAATATTTTTTTCAACTTCACCTCACCCTTGGAGATCCAGAAACATGTTTTGTAAGGTTTTACCTGTGACTGACATTCTGTTTTTGAAGAGTGAATTTTGACGCTGAGGATTGTGCTACGTGGAATGAGCACTTGGGGTGAAATGTTAGATAGTATTCAGGATTCATTGCGAAGGGTATGATCGTTCTCATAAAGAAGAATGTCTGTTAATATATAAATGTAGTATAGAAGGAAGCCAGAAATTAAATGACTCCTGAAGGTCAATGGATCTGGATTGTATATCTAACTTTCTTCCATCAGGGATATATTTGCTTCTTGGTCTTGTGAGAACCTACTGGTTCCACCACCGATAGTACAGGACGAACAACCCATCAAGCGACTTTTACCAAAAGACCTTGTCCACTAGAAACCCCTCTAAACTTCTTAAGTCTTTTCACCAAGGTAGCCATTTCCATTTTGTATTTCAACTACCACGAAAAACAGCACGAAACTGTCTATCCTAGGCCATCACAATGACGGCAAACACAGTAACCACTTTGACATTTGGTTTACAAGTGAGTGAGTGAGTGAGTGAGCATGACTCTGCCTTTGTGAATTATTCCAGACACCATTAATTTATGGGGGACACCAGAAATGGGCGTCACACATTGTACCCTAGACTAACGCTTTAGTCTCTGAGGATAATTTCGATTGTCACACAATTAGGCAGAAAGGGACATAATGCGGTTCAGGAGCGGTAAGAGAGCTATTGCACCCATCTGGGGAATCGAACTCAGCCGAGCGAATGGCCACCCCATCGCTATACTTGCACAAGTCCCTAAGGTAATAATAGTTTTAAGTGAAATTTTCTGAAAAACCCGTGTAACAGCATCTTAAAGGATAGAAAATCTGGTTTAGCATTGAGTACAGCCTCGGAGCAAGGCTACCTTACGGCTCCAGCTTCATGAACTTCTGGAATCAGCTGTAACGAAATGACAAATACAATTCGCAACCGTTTCGCAGACAAATGTTACCTCAGACAAATGGTACCACAAACAAATCGTACTTCAGATAGATGGTACATCGGATAAAATTTACCACAGACAAATGGGACATAGGACCAAGGGTACATCAGACAAACGGTAGATCAGACAAAATAGCATCACAGACATGTGGGACATCAGACAAGTGGTACATCAGACATATGGTACCACAGAACAATGGTACATTTGACAGATGTTACCACATACACATGTTACTTCAGATTATTTCTGAGGATTCGGCCTTTGAAACACGACATAATGTTTGTACAGTTTTGTTGTTGTTGTTCAGTATACGAACCATTTGCCGCAGAAATATAGTGGCGTCGCTCAGAAACTAGCCATGCCCTTTGTACATGCATTATATTCGAGTTGCGGTGGTGTAGTCTGGTGGTTATGGCGTTCGCTCTCCTCGCCGACGATCCGGGTTCGATTCCCCACATGGATACAGTGTGTGAAGCCCAAACAAAGGTATGAAAAGAACCTTCTTCATAACTCTATTTCAAGTGATTCAAAATAATATCAGTGTTTGCTATTTGTACCCATTTGGGGAATAGAAACCGGGTGACGAGCGAAAGCTTTTACCACAAGGCTAATCCACGGCCCTTCATTGTAAAGAAAGTACGAAGCATGTACACCATGTTCGGTTTGGCTCTTTGCCTGTTGTTGCCTAATTCTTAATCATAAGGACTCAAACCAAGACTTTTTAAATCTCACTTATATATAAACCTATAAATTACGTATGAAGTGACAGAGAAGACAGCCTATGAAAAGGCAAAGATTGAACCCTCACTTCGAACACGGGACACACAGGAAAGTAATCTCCCCATTGAATTGTGCACTTGATGACGTCATCACTTTATGTGCTCATTGTGTGCCCCTGCCTATCGCCCTCGGTCGCACATAGGCTTCTCATATCATTATGCAAGGGAATGTGAAACATTCCCCAAGATAAACCCGGTGCCATTAATAAGCTGGCGTAGATACCTCACCAGTAAGATTAATGATCCGTAAACGGCTGACTTAGACAGAGATGGCTGGTTTCCTTATATACGTTTATGTGAAGACCTCTTCAGTGCAATCTTGCGTTATTATCAAGCTTCCATTCACTGCCACACGTAATAGGAGTGCAGTAACTCCGTCTGAAGTTCAGCTGTGTGCTAGTACACCCGGGTACTGGTGATCATCAAACAAGAGCCCTGGTCTTATACAGAGTCAGTGTTCCTTGCAATATTCCGGGACGCCGACACTTATTTCTACATCATTTACGAATGGAACTGGCAGTAGTTTTGTGTTACGTCTTCATTGCGACAAAGATAAACATTACTGATTGCTCATATATACGTCCTCTTTGTATTCTCTATCAATAGACCCGTGATGATCCGGGTTAGAATAGGTCTTCGGTCATCCGTGCTTGTCGTAAGAGGCAACGAATGGGATCGGGTGGTCAGGTTCGCTGACCTGATTGACACGTTTCATCGTATCCCAGCTGTGTAGATCAATGCTCATGCCGTTCATCACTCGACTGCCTGGTTCTGACTTGATGATTAACAGACCGCCGCCACATAGCTGGAATATTGCCGAGTGCGGCGTAAAACTAAACTCACTACTCCTAATCAGTAAAAATCATTTCCTTCATTGTTTATTTGTCTAACTCTTCTGACATATTACAGAATGTTCCAAGTTTCCTTTGATACGTTCCACATTCGCTGATTCACTGTTACAATGATTAGAACACGGATTTAGCGTGACTAGGAGATACTATAACAGCGATATTACCCGTACAGCGATATATATAGTCGCGCGCAGTCCCTGAACCACATTAATTTCCTTCCACGCAATCCTTCCTGCAATGCTAAAGGTTTTAATGAAGCAAGTCTAGAGGGATATTCACTGGAGGTTTCCTCGGGTTCTGAATCTCTCTACTCACTGCGGCTACAATTCAATTTCAAATTTAAAAGAATTGTTTGTTTCAGACTAGTGTACGATGTACTGTGGAACGATAAACCTTTACAGGATAAACCTTTACAGGATGAACGTTTACAGGATAAACCTTTTACAGGATAAACCTTTACAGGATAAACCTTTACAGGATAAACCGTTACAAGATAAACCTTCACATGATAAACCTTATCGGGATAAATCTTTACAGGATAAACCTTTACAGGATAAACCTTTACAGGATAAATCTTTTACAGGATAAACCGTTACAAGATAAACCTTCACATGATAAACCTTATCGGGATAAATCTTTACAGGATAAACCTTTACAGGATAAACCTTTACAGGATAAACCTTTACAGGATAAACCTTTACAGGATAAACCTTTTACAGGATAAACCTTTACAGGATAAATCTTTTACAGGATAAACCGTTACAAGATAAACCTTCACATGATAAACCTTATCGGGATAAATCTTTACAGGATAAACCTTTTACAGGATAAACCTTTACAGGATAAATCTTTTACAGGATAAACCGTTACAAGATAAACCTTCACATGATAAACCTTATCGGGATAAATCTTTACAGGATAAACCTTTTACAGGATAAACCTTTTACAGGATAAACCTTTATAGTGACATAGATGAACAACTAATCTCTAAAATGAACACATTTTACAGAATGGAAAACAGTTCACAGTAAAAAAACATAAAATATCATGAAACGGAGCTCTGAGACCTGTGGAAAGCTAGACTTGCCTCCAAATCAAGACGTGCGTGGGCTTTCTTTGATATATTTGTTTCAGATTCTGTATGACAGACTAGGTAATATGCATTTAAGGCGATACTGTGTTAAAATGATGTATCATTGTAGAGAAGGGTCTGAGCTCGTTCCCTTCAATGTTTAGCTAATGTTTTTTGAACGAAGGAAAAAAGTGTTTTATTACACCCAATGAATTATTGGGTGATCTGAAACAGTCATTAGATGACGCTAATGATAAAACCCAGCATGCACTGATTGTTGAGATAATTAAATGTTATAACCTACACTAATTAGCAGTTTGATACCTTGATAACTAACCTCTCATTTGCAGGGCAGTCCCCACAAATTGTCCTCACATTAACCCTACTTATGCCAGTCGTTATCCATGTGTAGGTCACTAGAGGTCCGGGAGTCGCAGTGCATGGGCTTTGGGAACATTGACTAGGATGGAGGGCACAGCTTTATCCCCCGAGAAGACAAAATGTTGGTTTGATAAAAACACAGTCATCAATGAGTTTAAGGGACGTATGGAATTCTTCGTGTTATCGGAGGTTCGAAATAACCGCAAAATGATGACTAATCATCGAATACGCAGGAAAGAAGCGTTAACATCGAGATAACTGTGACTTCGACATAACGATATTCGACTAGAAAATAAAGTAAACGCCTTACGCACGAGGCTACCGATTTGGTTCAGATACTAATAATGGACGGGGCAGGAGGGGTAACCTACTGGTTAAGCCGTTCTCTCGTCGCGCCGAACAACCGCTTTCGACTCCAAGCATGGGTACAATGTATGAAGAACATTTCTGGTGTCTCCCTCCAAAATATTGCTGGCACATTGCTAAAAGCAGCGCAAAACCCTACCCACTCACCCTTCACATTGAAATGATTGATACGGTACACGGAAGTCAAGTTGTCAAAGTCACACTTCGATTTCATACGCATGACAGGAAACACATAGTCATGTAAACCGCCAACGCCGGAGAATGATATGACTTGATTATCCGTGGGAACAGATTCCACTGACCATAAACATGCTATGTACAACGATACGTGGAAATCACGTTATGATGCATTTTACGACAGAAATCGAACTAACAGTGACATGTCATATCAAACGTATGATACGTACCACCACATACCGAACGTATGATACGTACCACCACATATCGAAGTATCGATGATACGGACCACCATTCTCGAGGTGACATATGATACGGATCACTACTTATCGTTTCATACGTACCTAAAGCGACACATAGACCATGCCTTATAACACGAAGTTTGTCAGAGTATTATCAGATACGACACACCTTTTTACTTTGCTTAAAATGTTCCCTTTTAACATAAAAGCAAAACCTAAATATATTGATATTGACACAAACAGATTGAAATGATTGACATCACGATTTTACAGCTTGATACAGCAAATTCGACTTTACATTTTGAAAGACTGGGGACATAATAACACGACGATACGTTAACTCTCCTGACACTCGTCTACAGCGCCGTTGAGCAAATACTTTTTGAAGCAGGCACTCCATAAATTCATTATTATTATCATCACCATTTAACCGAGGTTTCGGGGTGATGATTGCTGGTTAGCATCTTTAGAATTCTACCGAACCCTTTGTGAATTCTTACAACATATTTCGTTAGATGACACTTGTGCCTTTTGCTAATGGAACAATTGTGCACTATTTTGCGGTGGTTGGCAATTCTGACAACGTCTTTTAATTCACATTTGTTATCACCCATTGCCTCAATATAAGCCTAATTTGTTTTCTTTTTGTTTTTGTTTTTTTTATTTTACTTTTATTTTGCACCTAAATACTTGCTGAGTCATGGTTAATGTCTAGGCTCTTGCAGACAGAAACACGTCTAGATTCCTGACAGTAGTTAGGTGAGATGTTTTCTTATTCCGTCATAGTTATATGTATGTTGTAGTCTGTGGCCGATCATGTTTGAACACCCGAGGTAATAATTGTGAAGGCTGTGAGGGTACACACAAGGTAGGTCTTGGAGCGTTTACTTCGCTGAACATCCAGGGGTCAGTGTGGTGTACCAGTGCTTTACACCATGTCAGTAAGGGCCAACGCCCTATTTACCGTCATGTCTTACTGATCTCCATTGTGGGTCTTTAACCCAGTTCAGAGGGGCAGTCCCCCGTGTCTCGGGACGCTCCGTGACTCTATCCTCGAGTGCACTTTGTTCAGACTTCAGACAAAATTACTAAATATAATGCACTGGGTGTTATGGAAATGTACTGAAGCAAGCCATCTCTCATTGCACTTATTACGTGATGGTGAATCTTCAGTGTTGAACAAACGAGGCAAGAGCAAAGAAGAACAAGTCTACAACTGGAATATAAGATTCAGTCACCCGAAAACAATAAGTGTACGTTCAGGGTGAGGTATAACTTCTCTCTTCTAGGGTCTGTCATACAGGAATTCCTTCCTAGGAGGTCGTGGCGCATGGAGACGTCTTGTATCTCTCACAGCGAACAGACAATTCCTTTGTGGCGCTAGCTTGCGCCGTGTCACCAGCTTGATCAAGACGAGGCTTGTATTTAATACCAATCACTTTCTTTATGAAGAGTCATAGTGTACAGATCGTACTTGCATGTCGTGAATAGCCTCCCCAACCCCTCCCACTCTGGCTTATGTCTGGAGAATATCTCCTGGAATGCCATAAATCGGTGAGGCCAACTGGTAAGAGCGTTCGCTTGGTACGCCGAAGGGTCGGTTTGATTCCGGTGTGAAATCTTACTGATGTTTTATGACATTGTGAAACGTGACATTCGAAGAACTCATTCATTCATCTATGATATTCGCTATTCACGGTATTCACAACATCAGCAGATGTTGAGTGTGTGTGTTCATTTTAACACATACGAAGGTTAGTGTTCCCACACATGGGGGTGGATGGATGTTCACACACAGGATGGTGGATGTGCACACACGTGAAGATGGATGTTAAAACACAAGAAGGTGGATGTTCACATCCAAGTAGATGGATGTTAACACACATAAAGGTGGATGTTCACACACAAGAAGGTGGATGCTCACACACTACAAGGTAGATGTTCAGGCTCAAGGAGGTGGACGTTTACAAACACCAAGGTCGGTGGTCACACACAATGTGTACCACGTGACTAATGACATCGGCGTTAGCTCTAGATAACACGTGTACTTTTGCAACAATGTTTATTGCACACCTGATGTAATCCACACCCGATTCTCTTAAACCTTCCACTCAGCTGTATACGTTACCTATGTGAACTGGAGGTTGTTGGTTGTCTGTCGACGTTCAGATAAAATATCACTGGCACATTTTTCCAAGTCGCCAGCAAAGGTTATGTAAAAAAGTTATACATCAAAAATATGTTTTCGGAATCTGTTTTTAAAGTGAAGAGTGGACTTGCAAATTCATAAGAAAATATCCTAAAGAACACTCATGACCTCTAGTCCTTTTGTTTTGGGATATGTATCCATCTACCTAAGGCTATAATTTTTCATTGTAGAAGACCTTTCATGGATGGATGTTTGCACCTTTAATCCCTTTAATGTCCAGATAACTGGGATCCCTTTCGAACAGCGAGATTCTCCATGTTCTTCAAAACATTTAAGAATCCTTGTAACTTCGAAATGATAACTGACAGGAAACACTTCAACTTCACAATAACGAGACAACCTTAACTTAGGAATAACGAGACAACTTTAACATATTAATAACGGGAATACACAAACCTAGGAACAACGAGTACACACTAACTTAGGAATAACGAGAACACATTAACTTGGGAAAGATAAGGATTCTTCTACCTATGAACATCGGGATAAGAGAGTTGATGGTAGCCTCCATTTTGGAAAAATTACTAATATTATGTTGCTTGGGTAGCCGATGCATGGAGCCTTATTTCATGAATGAACAAAGCAAACGGAATAAACATCACATAAACCCTACATTCACACATCGAGACGATATTCTTTTAACACATAAAACCGCCGAAGTTGCCGAGCCGCATCGAGCAGTGTGGTACACTGCTAGGGGGGCTAATAGCCTGAGGCTGAAAGAACCTTTCAGACTGACAATCTCATGTGTGCTAACTGCTCAAAAGACATATAATTTTCACTTCAATGTAGGACCCGCACGTCTCAGAAGACAGCACGTAACAATGCATGAATATACAAAGAAGCAGTCCGTAGTTACCGTCGGCGTTTGAGGGGAAGACTGAGGGCAGTCTGGTGTCGCCGTCACATGGCGTTTGGGGTTGGGTAGAAGGGGTAGTGGATTGAGTCTCGCTGTATAGAAGCAGACAGGGTGCCCTCATCTCCCTGTGCCTGTTGGCAATATTACACCCCAAATGCAGTTTTTGTTGCAGGCGGTTAATCCCATGCAAGTGTAAGAACAAAGCGCTATTTTGTGTAGAGAAAAGAATGCAATAGATCTCCCGTGTGCATTGGCCAATGTGAGTGAGTGAGATGTTTCTGTAAATGAGTAGTGAAAAGTCATGTTTCGCCCAAACAGAGCCCGGTGTTTCATCTTTCAAAATTGATACAGTGTCGTGTTGTGGACATATCAGCGGTTTGACCTTTCCAGAATATTTTGGTACGAGGCGACGATTTCCCGCCGTATTAAGAACAAGTCAAGCTCAGTCGTTATGGAAGGTTTTTGGTGAGACAGTGCTGCAAAGGCTCGTGGACATTTTCGACTTGTATTATATCTAACCTATTTGCTATTTAAAACTACCTGAAAACACAGAATTGTGACTAGGTTACAGCATTATTATGGAATACAAAAGGGTACCTTTCCCCACCCGGTCAGTTTAAACTGACAGCATTCTGAAAATGTCTGATTTCACTAATTAACTCTGCGGCAGCTGCTTTCACCGCTTCCACTAAAGATATCGGGTGGTCAGCGTGTATCATCTGCGTATATCGATGCACATAATGTTAAACACTAGATTGTCTGGCCCAGACCCGATTACTTACAAGCCGTCGTCATATAGCTTGAATATTGCTCAGTACGACGATATACAACAAATCAACCAAACCATCAGCTGCTGACGATCTATAGCCAATCGATCATGGGTCTTCGGCGTGAAGAGAGAACACTTTAAACACATGGCTACCCTAGCGCTCCTTGATAATCTAGATCGTGCACTTTGAAACAACAAATACCAACATCGATACCATTAATATCGCTGAATTTGTTGTTTAGCGCCGCACTCGGCAATATTCAAGCTTTATGGTGGCGGTCGGTAAGTAATCAAGATTGGGCCAGACAGTTCTGTGATCAACAGATTGAGCATAGGTGTACGAAATAGGGATACGATCTCACGAGTCAACCACGTCAGAGAGCCTGATCATCCGATCTGCTACCGCTACCGACACCACTACCTCTACCACTGCAACAGCCGGTACCAATGCTACTACAACTACCAGTACAACTATCACTACTACAACTACCACTACAAGTACCATTACCATTACCACTACCACTACAAACACCACTACCACTACCACTGCAACAACTATCACTACTACAACTACCACTACAAGTACCATTACCATTACCACTACCACTACCAACACCACTACCACTACCACTGCAACAACTATCACTACTACAACTACCACTACAGGTACCACTACCAACACCACTACCACTACCACAAGCACTACAACTACAACTACCACTTCCACTTCCACACGCACTACCAATTCCAATTCCACTACCTCAAGCACTACCACTTCCACTACCACTACCAATTCCACTATCACAAGCACTACCACTACAACTACCACTACCGCTACCACTACCTCCACCACTACCACTACCACTACCACCAACACATTCTAGGTCTGCGGCAACAGTGACCGACACAAGGTCATCGCCTGAGAAATCCTGGCACACGTAGCCTTGAAAGACGAGCAAGACCCTGAAATAAAAAATCTGTGGAAAATTCCCAGAACGTAGTTCAGTGAGTAAGGAGAGGATTCACTGTGTTGCCATTAAAACAGATGCATGACAGTTCAACAATATTATTATATGATACATGTGTTAACCGGACATAAAACAAACATCATTCTATGTAAATAGTTATATAAGATATTTATTACCCCTGAAATGTCGCAATTAATGTCATAATACCGTCAAGTTTGGGTGGGAAACATAATCTCGTGCTTGCTGCGATTATGACCCTCATCATCAACATAATTATATAAGCAATAAACGGGAGCATAACAATTATTAAAAAGGAGTAGCTTGGCGGATTCGAGCAGGTGTGAAGATGACAGGTAGGACTTGTGAGCGTCCTTATTGGAATACTAACAATGTTTTGGTGAATTGTACGGCTTTATGGGTCTATGGTAGGTGGAGGGGTGTCGGAACCTGTCTGGTCAGACGAATGAAACAAAGGCAAAATACTTACACGGATAGGCGGGCATAATGATCCGTTGACATCGTTTTGGGACAGTACCAGTATGAGTGGGGTAGCCTAGTGGTTAAAGAGTTCACTCGTCGCAACGAAGACCTGGGTTCGATTCCCAATATGGGTTCAATGCGTGAAGACCATTTCTGGGGTCTTCCTCCGTGATATTGCTGGAATATTACTGAAAGCGGCGTAAAACCATACTCCATTCCTTTCATTTAAACCATCCCTAGTTGAAGGTTAGACCACTCTGGCATGTTTTTGTGAAATAGGTTATTTGAATTTATGGAAACTAATGTAAAGTTTCACAGCTCACGAATTCATGTATGTTCTTTGAATCAACACTTCACATACATGTTTTCCTTCCCTCTCGCTGACGCTTATAATCAGTTTCAGTACATGGCAGACATTCCGTCTGCTCCGTATGTGAGAAATTCTTCTCTATTTCGATTTTAGATGAAAAGCATTGTGATTACTAACAATGGCTTTCGTTACTTTTTCCTTTACAAAATACGTGTTTTCAAAGACCGTTACTTTCATTGCTTGCAGTATGGATTAAGGACAGGTTGGAAAGGAATTGGAAACTATACAAATATAACATATAAAAAATATAAAAATAGAAACTATAT
Organism: Haliotis asinina; assembly: GCF_037392515.1. Lineage (NCBI taxonomy): Eukaryota > Metazoa > Mollusca > Gastropoda > Lepetellida > Haliotidae > Haliotis > Haliotis asinina. Next base: position 13,971,552 of record NC_090281.1, on the reverse strand, counting down.
TTCGGTCTTTTTGTTGTGTGACTGTACTCCGATGTTACCATGTCGTATAGGCAGTCGTGAAGGTCTGTGCCTGTTAATGCAATTCTTTGGGCTTAATGGTTAATGCGTTCGCTCACCAGGCCAAAGGCCCGGGTTCGACTCGCCCTAATCTGTGAAGCCCATCTCTGGTATCTTCAAAATAGAAAATTTGTAAAAGCCCAGTTCACTCACTAATGTATTTGTTATCATCGCTCTTCTTGCTCTGCATCAGTAAGTCATAAAAGATATTGTTTTGTTGGTCTGACTCACATCCGTTTCACCACTAAGCTGCTCCAATGATTACGAGGAGTTACATAAATACAAGAGTTATCTTTCCCTACAACCATCTCCATCGGTTCAGCTTTTCACTTTCATATATGAGAAATAAGGTAGTTTAACATATCCCAAAACCGTTGCTATGCGTTGTTGTGATACAGATGCACTATTGCAGGAAATATGTAGGGTGATATTTTACATTCTGTCTAAAGTCTATGAAGTAAATTTCAATTTTGGACTTTTCATATTTTCCCCATTTACAAAAACGACACGAGGAATGAATGAATACCATCCTGAAACAATGCGCGCGCGCGTGTGTGTAAGTGGAGAGAGGGGCGGAGAGAGTGTACGTGTGTCTGGGGAGGGAGAGAGGGTGTGTACACATCTGAGAAGGGAGGGTACGTGTGTGTACGTCTCTCTCTCTCTCTCTCTCTCTCTCTCTCTCTGTGTGTGTGTGTGTTTGTGTCAGTGTCTGTCTGTGTTTCTGTGCGTGTGTGTGTGTGTGTGTGAGAGAGAGAGAGAGAGAGAGAGAGAGAAAGGAACGCAAACAGAACTAAGTCCTGTACTCTAATTATAACGCCTTAATTTCGTGAAAAAATATGTTTGTAGGAAATAAATCACTTAAAAATATGAAGACTGGCATACTTAGGTTTGTCCTTAAACGATTACAGAGGCTGGCACTACTGCACCTATACCAACAAATAAACTAATTAACATACTTGTGCAGGATCGTCGCCTTCCAGGGAGACCAGTCACTGAGATAATGACTGGGTAACAGACCTCGGCTCAGTGGTGCAGAACAACCCGCATGACGCAGCAGTTGGTCTGTTGAGACCGGAGTGAGTGAACGATCAGCGAATCCGGGTCTAATAAAGGGCCGCAACTCCGTACCAAAGCGTGAGTCTACCACAGCCGCCACTGCCCCGACCACTGCATTCAGTACCTCGAATGCCTCTGTTAGATATATGAAACGCCACCTCCACAGACCAGTGTTCGTTCGTTCCGTCACGTTTTACAGATCTATAAACAAATTATGTAAAAATCGGTGACCGTTGCAAATAGACACGATACGTTAACGACCACAGGTCACGTGCCTTCGACTTCCCTCGCGAACAAGTACCCGCTCCACTTGAACCTGTGACTGGCTCCTGTTCAAAAGCAACAATTGAATAATATATTTAGACTGTTTTACAAGCAAGATTTCGTTCTAGAAATACTGCATCCAATTAATGTCCAACACCGGTCAATTAAACGGAGGTTTATTAGCAGTTCGTATTTATGTATGTATATCAATGTTTCCTGCATCGTTAGTTTAACCGCCACGGCCCAGGATAGCGTGACACGTGTTTATTACGTATATCCTGACCAAGGTCGTGAAATGAGGGCTGAACATTATAAATTCACGGATTTGTTCTTAATTTGAAACTTACTGACAAAATCAGGAGTATATTCCTTTCGGCCTAGGATATTCACACGGACTAAACTTGGTTCCGCACACACACGCATGCGTTCATGTTATATCCGGTGAGTACACTGAAGCTTCATATACGTAGTAAGTCCTCGTTTGGGGGGAATCCTCTATATACGTCTACATATAAACAAATGACATTATAAAATACGTCACGTGTTACATTAAAAGTGAGTACTAACGATTCGTAATTCGGAGATTTCTTAAACTGTAAAATCTTTTGTTTCTGCGCAGCGCAGTCCAATTTGTCCTGGTCACAAATTGTATAAATATTCTTATTCCAAGACAGACTGTGTACAAGTGTCTAATACTGTAGCGATACGAGGCTCACGATTGAATACAACCATTTCCAGCGCCTTTATCGTAATATATACGATTCATCTTTATAAGTTATGATGGTGTCGAACGTAAATGACGACAGAAACATTTCAAATAGTATGCAAAATATATAGCATATACTGGACGGCTACAAACATCAGAATCTTTGAATAATATGTCTCTTCCCTTCAATATCTCATCTTTCTTGTCTGATTTTTTAGAACAAGTGATTCAGGGGCGTGGTTTGATTCAGAGAACGTGAACTTATGTACCGGGATGTGAATCTATCGCACCCATATTATGGGGTTATGTGTCACCTCATGGCCTCTACATCTCTGTTGTCTACGCCTCCTTTCGTCACGCACAAACATATGCTGAACAAATTTAGAAACGCAACCGTTAATAACGTCGTTAAGTGTCGCGGTCGTCGTGTTATTTGTAAGCGTTTGTCAGCCTCAGACGTTCAGATCGTATGTTCACGTTACAGCGCAGTATGCAAAGATCACGTGTAACTGAACTGAATACCACTCAGTACGGCGCAAAACAACACACCCAGGGTCATTCCAACTGGATTCCCCAGTGGTCTCTACTGTAAACAATACAGAGACAATAACATGACAAATTATCTGTGTTCAATAGCTTCTACTTGCCTATTCAAAGGCATTGTCTCCTCAGGTGTATATGCGCAGACTAGTTGATTGCTGTTAGGTGGAGCGGGCGACGGTCAACCATGTTCAACATAGCCTGGCGATGATCATAAACTAATATGGCCCAATAAAGAGGTGGTAATATGTTATGCACACATCTGTTTAGGGTTAATGGTTGTCGTAGCGAGGACACTGACGAGCGGTCAACTCTTATCTCAACACGAATGCCGTTGGTTTCACCTTAACTTTACACTCGCTGTGAGCATGCGCAAACCGTGTAAAAACTCTGCTGGCAAACTTCCGCTTTAGTCGTATGTTTACCGATAGTTCAAATACACTCAAAATAAAATAATTAAATGTATAATTATTGACGTGTGATACATCGATTTGTATATCATATGCTTTTCAATCACTGATGTACTATTTTGTTTGCATTTGCATTAGAAATGTGTAAATTTTTTTAGTAGTTGTAAGAAGGGAATGCGCGGGAATGACGGTGGTGGCGAGATGTGTTTATGCAAGAACTTATTGACATAAATTAAGCAATTTATTTCACTACTCTCGGTCCTTTGCTCATAAAAAAGAGATAAGTTGCATTTGACATAAAACTATATATTCATTTTGATTTTCATTTTCGCTAGAGTGTGTTTACACTATCGGTAAAGCATACGACCAAAGCGGAAGTAGATATTTTTAAGCGGTCTGCGCATGCGCACAGCGAGTCGAAAATTAATGTGAAACCAACGAAAGTTTGACCCCCGAGTTAGCACAACATTGCTCTCACTCGGTATGTGAAGGAGAGACAGCAACTTGTTCCATATTCACTGTCAGACACCAGTGTTACGGACAAACGTCTAAAGAATTTCTTGTTGGTATTTGGAACTGAAACATCCTCCTCACAACCACAACATCCGTCCACACGGGAATTCTGGAGAATTGCCCCCTCCAACCAATGCTGTCTTATGTGCTGTATTGTTGTTGGGTCTGTCCTATCCCTACTGTACTGTACAAACATCACTTGTATATATGCTCCACTATCCTTATACTGTTCATGACTTGCTTGAAAAGAAGTTGTTCATCCATACATTGTTATCCCTCCTTACTGCCCCAGCTTCTAAATGACTCTCACAGAAGTGGTCACTTTATGGTTTGGGAGTAAGGCTGTATCTTGTTAGCTAGATATCAGCGAAAGAAGCCTCACCGAGACACCACTCTGAAGTTGTTTTCCATACAGTCGAATTCATTATAGACTCACCAACTCACAATATACCTTCTTATTTATAGCGTATAAACATTCCACCGAACTGAATATAATCGGGTTTAGAGCAAGTGGTTGATAATATGGCCATAGATTACGATGACACTAAATCAATTAAACAAACATGCGCCTACACTACATGTACCGTGGCCTTTCTCGTGACCAAGCCAAATACCTGTTAACATCTTCAAACGCAAAGGTACATATTGTCTATCTCACAGTCCCTGAACAATATTTTCCCCTACTGCCTTGCCCTCCCTGCAATGCCAACGCCTAAATAAAGAAAGTCTAACCTCTGGTGTCCCTTTACTATTTAAATGTTTATTTGTTATATTCAAACGTATGAAAATATTCAGAGATTAAGCTTTAGTCTAAGGTGCTTAGAATATTTAGCATTCAAACTGTGATAGCGATAACTGTGTACGTCATTCTGTTTGAGTACACCATTGTCATATGTTAATCAGTTTTGTCTAGCATGGTAAGATAAATGAATATCTGTATTAAACACCCACTAGTACATTATGATATCCTCGACCAGCAGATACAATACAACATTCCTTCTTACCGAAGTAAACAAGCTTCAGATATATACAATATATATCTGTGATCATACCCAAACACCCCATTTCCATTTGTGTATAATCTCGTGTTGGATGAGTCGCACCTTTCAGTCACAACGACTTGTTGGCACATGCCGTGGAGTGGGTGTGTGAGTGAGTTCAGTTTTACGCCGCTACTTGTGTGGGGAATCTTCGACGTGACGAGCGAACGCTTTAACCATTAGACTTCTCAATCGTCCACATACCGTGGAGCCTTGTAGGGATGCCAGGCTCTGGTCACTCACATTTCTAGCATGCTTGATGCCATTTCCACTGTCGAAATTGTAGGGACTCTGTGTCACGCTCAGTTTAACCCAGTTAGCTAGACTGACCATTGGCCGAGATATGGGCAGCAGATCATTAGGTTATGTTAGAGGAGAAAGTACATTTCATAGGATCCTGTTACTTTCGAGGAAGTCGCATATTGTTCACATCACATGAATGCTTACTCCATATAATCAGTAAGACGTGTCTTTGTCGTAGCAATATTTAGGAAATTTCCAAAATACTTCAAGATCAATCTAAGACTATAAACTGGTCGATGCCTACAATGATTTGGGTGCCTACAATGATTTGGGTGTACAGTGATGGTGGGTGCCAAATAGCGGGGCATAGTTCAAGAGGAATTGAATTGAAATATTCGGGTTTCATGTCGCGTTTAACAGTATTCCGGCAATATCATGGCGGGATACACCAGAAATGGGTTTCACAAACTGAACCATGTGGGGAATCGAACCCGGGTCTTGAGCGTGACCAGGTTTTATCAAGAGCAATTGTTTCAACAAGTACCACACCGCCATAGTTCAAGAGGATAAAGGAACCTTGACATCATGTTGAATCCTTTTTTCTCGCGCAGTGAGGAGCCGTTGTCAGTGATAGCACGTCGTTCACAGATGCCTCAATTTCTTTCCTCATGGCGTAACACGGAACAGCTAAGGGTGAATTTACACAACAACAGCCGTAAATAACACATGGTTCCTGTTAACAGAGGCTGTACCTGACACTGTAATCTTACAGTCCCGCTGACATGATATCATCTGTATATCAAGGAAAGGGTGCAAATGCAAGGAACAAGCATGCAACGACTGTATTTGATATCGGCGGCAAGAGCATTGTATTGGGTACGTTATATTGTGGATCTTGTTAATCCGCCTCTGTCCGTATCATACAGCTTGGACGATAATTCGACCCAATATTCGATTCTCTTGCAAAAGGACTGACTATGAAGATGGGTTATGGAAGACGATTCAAGGTAGTGCCGCACTCTCCCGCAAATGTAATATCTATTAAGGTATATCTTGAAAGACAATTCGAGGCAGTACCTTACAATCCTGCTAATGTAATATCTGTTAAGCACCTCTAAAAGACGATTCAAGGCATTACCATACCATCCCGCAAATTGTAGTATCTATAAAGGTACCAACATCGTGAAATACAATTCAAGGCAGTACCTTACCATCCCGCAAATGTAATATCTATTAAGGTATATCTTGAAAGACAATTCGAGGCAGTACCTTACAATCCTGCTAATGTAATATCTGTCAGGCACCTCTAAAAGACGATTCAAGGCAGTACTATACCATCCCGCAAATTGCAATATCTATAAAGGTACCGACATCGTGAAAGACAATTCAAGGCAGTACCTTAACTTTCCGCAAAGGTACAGTCTATGATGGTACATCATGAAATACATTTCAGAGCAGAACCTTATTTTCCCTCTAACGTAATAGCTTCAAAAATATATCATGGAAGACAGTTCAAGGCAGTACCTTACCATCCCGTAAATGTAATATCTAGTGAGGAACACCTTGCAAGGCAATTCAAGGTTGTACCTTCAATTCATGCTAATGTAATGTCTATAAAGCTGTCTCTATAAAAACAATTCCAGGTGTAGTTTACCATCCCACAAATGTAATATCTATAAAGAAACATCTTGATAGGCAGTACCTCACTATACCGCTAATGTAATACCCATGAGACAATCTTCTTACCTGCCATGGTCGTAATAGCTACAAAAATATAGTATGGAAGACAATTCATGGCAGTACCTCACTATCAATGCAAGTTAACGTAATATCTATGAAGCTATTACCATACAAGAAAATTCCCGGCAGTACCTTACCATCCCGCAAATGTAATATCTGTGAAGGTATATCAAGAAAGACAATTCAAGGCAGTACCTTACTTTCCCGCTACTGTAATATGTGTAAAGATATATCGTAGAAGACAATTCATGGCAGTACCTTTCTAACCCGCTCGTGTAATATCTATAATGAGACAGTCTTCGACAATACTTCACTAACATCCTTTTGCACATTCTTTAGTCCCTTATTAATCATTAAATTTACAAAGAATGAGATGTGTCATGAAAACCATTCCTTGACACATCTCACGACTGCGACAACGCCCTGTTATCAGTCTCCCATCTTACTTCAAGCACGTTTATCACGTGGTGCACTGAATGTACGTGCATCACAACTTCGGACGGACGTATTTTAAAGGGAACCTCGTTGCCAAGTGGCATCTTTCATTGCACAACGGATACCTGTTTTGCTGCCGATAACTCGTGCGTGTTACTTGACATTAACTCGAAGGACTCATTCGAAATTTGACACTCCGAATTGTCGAGTTCGACTCAACAGTTCACCAAATTCCATTCCAGAGAGTATCTTTCCAAAGTTACCTTAAAGCAGGTTGATATATCTCTGTTTGCACTGAGATCATTTTGTGGAATCAAAGGCGCACAAAGGACAGGAGTTTGTTTTCCAGAGGTTCAGCGTTTTATTATGGCGTCATTCGCATCCAGGGTTGGGCTACTCCTGAACGTACAATATATTATAGTAGCTGTACAACAATAATAGGTGAAAATGTACATTAGCAGTTATTTGCTTATACATACAATTCAGTCCCCGTGCTGGATCACGTGACCTAACAATCAACTCTCAGGCTCATTTTCACACATTACCATTCATACCTGTCCCCGATTCAGACAATACAATCAGGCGAACTCTCACACAATCACACAGACTCACACCGTGGTGCACACACTGTCTTATAGACGGAGTTCCACTCTCCAGGCAACAGGTTAACCCTTTCGCGGTCAGCTAAATAGCTATTTGCTTGAATGGGGGGTTCGGGTTAATAAGTACGTTGACTTCATGGTGCGGTAGCAATGCTGGTTTCGAAGGACATTAATAATTTGGCAGACATGCTAAATAGTGACTTGTGGCAAGTTCTTTTAACGCCTTTATGCACGTAGATTTAAAAAAAATAAAACTGACAATACATTTAATGCTTGGTGTGTTGTGTGAAAACCGACGGCTCTAAACTACAACAGATTGCTATTTGTAACATAGACATATGTATTCATGTGTAGAAATGAGCAACTGTCATCAAGAATGAAACAATACCAAGATGAATGATACGATGCAGGTTATAACGGGATGTATCAATAGTGAGCTTCTAATTGTAAATATCGACATAAGAAATAAGTGCCATTTTCCGGTCCGCAGAGAACACCATGTGCTTGGAACATACTCAATAAATCGCTAGCCATTGTACATAAATATTTTGACCCATCACATCTGTCAACAATTAGCATGTAAAAAAGAACACGTGTGGGCCGTTATTAATGCATTTGAAACTTTCTCAGTATTGACGCAGCATACCGTGGAATCCACATGGGCCTCAGATTAAATCGTAACGGTACATTATTACTATGCTAATACATCAGGGAAATGTCAGTTTCATTAATTCGGTCAGTGACTTGTGTGGCCACATCCATGTGCCACTGGAGCTTACTTTAACGGTAACTGGAAGGAATATGCGACTTAAGACGAGGTAACCAAGGAATTTATACCTCCGTTAATCGGAATGTAACGACGAATGCCGTATTTCAATAAGAATACACAGTAACATCCAGGAACAAATCGCCCATTCAAGATACATCCATATCTCTTCACCAGGGACTAACAAATCGCCCATTCAAGATACATCCATATCTCTTCACCAGGGACTAACAAATCTCCCGAGGAACATTCTAAAACATCAAATCTCGTGCACCCACACATGCTTATGGGGATATTTAACTAGTCTCTTTTCCTGCGCCAGAAAATCGGCGGGAATTGAGTGAGAGTTAACACAGTCCGGAGCTGTACATAAAAAAAGACCAGGTTAGCAAGCGAGGCCTTTTTTTGGCTTTGAAATCACAGAGTCAGAATTCATGTTGCTCTTGTGGCCTAGTTCCTGTGTACAGCAGACGAGCTTGGCTGCTGGCTGGCTTGTGTTTTTCACGAGTTTGAACTATCGTCTGCGTCACTTGAGCAGACGACCAGCCAGGCCCGGCTGAATAGGACTGAGAAACTTGCGGATCACAGCATGGAATCATCACTTTGTCACCATCCAGAGTGGTTTTAATCGACTGAATCTGTTTGAGAGCATCACAAAGATGAGTTTTGGTCCCTGGTGTAACAAACGTAGGTAATCACAGACGAGTCAGTGTTGTTACTTTGTCGGGGCTACACACAGAGAAGAAGGAGACAACGGACGCACTGCAGCAGGCTACAAACACATACAGATTAGATAACTCGCAGCATCTCACATGCTCTAATTTTAACACACGGGAGCGTTTAATTTCCATCCTTCACCGTTTAGAAAATCGTACAACATTTTAACAGGTGGCATTAATGTGTATGTCTTTCTTACACATTAAGACATTTTTTAAAAAATTACTCATTGGAAGTCATTTCCATTATGTTTCACCGAAAGTACAACGATAGAAAAGATGATGAAAAAGAGATTTTGTAACTTTCTTCATTTCATAACATTGAGGCAACGGGTTTTTGATTTAAGAAAACGTTCACCTTTGAGCAGGTGAATGAATCAATAATAGAAATTATTTCAAGAATTTTGACACAGAATGCATTGTAGGGATGCCTTGCTACAGGGACAAACTCCAAATATCAGTTCTCTCCCACTCGTGGCCCCTGGTGTGGTCTCCGTGAAAACACGTGGTACAGGAGCAGCTCCAGGCTTTCTTGAATCCACGAAAACACACAAATATTATTTCAAGGTGTTATGCCCGAAAGCATAACTGTCTGCTATCTGTTCCTGAGGCACTAATACCTGTCCACGGAACATCATTGAACGGTTGGTTGTCTGAGGTTTACAAGGGTCCCCGTTTCCTCGAGTTAATGTCATCTGGTCGTATGGGTCGGAATAGACGACAAAATGTCACAAGTTCAACTTGGTTGAATATACTCCATACACGAGGTACGGTGAAATATAAACACAATTATATGTACAAAACATGGTTTCAGTGTGTCGAATATGAAAAAATATACATCGAGAATGCAGTCTCCATCTAGAATATCGTCTGCTACACAGCCATGTGATAGAATGCCCTATACACATTGTCTCGGATGTGGGCTTTCGGCGATAACAAGTCTTGTCGCCTTATGATGCCCTATTACAACAAAAAAATGTCACTCACTTGTTCCAAGTGCTTTAACTGAGAGTTAGCTGATCCCACCCTGAGGGTTCCCGATTCTTGGTGGAGAGTTGGGGACCTGTCACATGAAGCCTGTTAAGGTTCCGCACGGTTCCCGGCAGTTGTCCGGCAGGACACCATGAGAATGTCTCGTGGGAAAGTAGAAACAGGCAAGGTTAAATTCGCGATGCTGTTGAATACAAACGAGTACAGAATGAGGTCTGACACACGTGGATACTGGCATGATGTGGTGAGGTAGAGAGGGATACGTCTGATTTGCATCAGAAAAGTTCATCCTCGTGAATATACTTTAGTGATGGGCGGGACCCGTTCCCGGTCGGGCAGACGGGGCCCTTCTCTTTGGGTTATGAAAGAAGCACATTGTCGTCTGCTATCGTCGAGCAGAAGCAGACGACATCCTCCCAGCGTGAAGGAGGTAAAGAATTATGTCCTGATGTCCAGCGAAAGCTGCAATGTGAAACGCAGACCACCCGTCCCTATTTGCTAGTTTAATGTCCGCTCCAAATTTCACCAGTAACTTGACGAGTTCTAAGTTCCCATCCTGAACACTATGGTGGAGGGCTGTCTGACCCTCCTTGTCAAAAAAGTTAATGTTAATTTTCCCATCCCGATCTTCCAATATCTTCTGGAGTTCTCCCGTGTCTCCACTTCGAACTGCTTCTTGGAATGTCTTTTGGTACGACGAAATCGAGGGGGGTGGCATGTGACTCATTCTCATTTCGCACCGTACACAGGTTCACTAACACAGCAGCGTCAGACAGAGAGCAAGCGCTGTGACAGTACGTCTCACGGTGGTTTACAGGTAGCTAGATCACGAACAGTCACAGTGACGGAGAGAGATTGCCGCAGTCGTGTCACCTCGTCAGCTAGGAATTAAATGAGCCCTTCCTGCAGCCAGATACCATCACAGTGCGAATAGAAATTTATTCAGGCGCAGCAGTACTGACATGCCTGTGATCCAAGCAGCCAATCAGAAAGCAGGACAGGGAATCCTCGCTGGCGGGACGATGATTCTCATTGGTCGACCTTTGTCCAATAATGTAATACTGGGGTTTATTCACAAGCGGCTGACCGTGGGAAAACCTGAGTCGCAGGCTTCGGCCTGTGGTGTATGCAGGACAGTGTAATAGAATGCGGCGAACGGCTGGACGTAACTGCCCCGCCTGTCGGACAGCCTTTGAGGTTGCTGGCCTGAGAATCTTGAGCTCGGGATAAGAAATCAGCCATCGGCCTATCATCGACTGAACATGTACACGATATATCTATATAATACCCTTCAACTGACAACATTCCTCGAACGACTCCGCTTATAGCGGGGTTTGGGTTAGTGCGTGTGAACGACAGTCGATACAGTTCTGCCTCCCTCTCGGCCAAGGGTGACTGTTTCTCGCTATAGGGCGGGTAAACCACTTGTTCCAATCGCGAGTATTACGTCACAGCTCGCTAGTGTGGGCTATCCGTTTACATTGAGAATTAAAGGGGCCGTGTCAAGTTATTTGTTTTCTATTTTCTTGAGGGGCGAACGTTTTCAGCTAATGTGTGGACTTTGTCGGCTCTACTTTACTTACAGAGCGTTATATGTTCGCGAAAACAATGACATAGACTGTTGTATTGTTGTAATGGCATGGGTAGCAGTCGCGTCAGTCTTGACAATTTATGGCTTTGGGTGATATTTATCGACGAAGGCGTAAAGCCTATTCTTCGCTGACCAAATAGCTGAATAACTGCAAAGAACCTGACACCGCTGTTGGTGGGTGAAAGGGCGATCAGTGACGCCGAGAGCAGCTTGGCACGTATAGGAACTACGTGTAACCTGGTGGCAATGTTGTAAAGAAAGTTGGGACAGTCGTGGTACCACCTCATGATGGCAGTACCGCTAGGTGGCAGTACCGCTAAATGGTGCCATACCTCATGTCTGAGTGTGTCACTATGATGACAAAGTTCGGAATTCTAAATGTAACCAAGTGCTGCTGTTACTGTATACGCGTTGCTACCATATATGTTGCTTCTAGTACTGCTATTATATTGCTACTTCTCATACCACCAGATATTGTTACCAAATTGATTCTACTACTACGTATATTTCTTTACTAATGCTTCTCCAACTTCTGCTGCACCATCAGCTACTACGACTTCTTTAACAACTGCCTACCACCCGGGCCGCTGCGTGAGGAGTTGGTGGATTTCAACGACAACGACGACAGTCACCGTCTACAGACACATATGTCGGCATAGGCACCTCTGCATCATCAGACACCACGTACATACTCGAACACAGACAGTAGCCTAGGAACTAGTCTCTGAAATGAATATATTTCACAGAAAAATAGTTCAAACTAAACAAAATACAAAATAATGAAAATGGAGCCCGGAGACTTTTTTCATGTACAGCCTGAAACTGTGGAAATACTGGCTTCATTACAGACTTTCATGGACTGGGAACATTCGTTTCAGGGTCTCGTCACGCTGAAGACCCGGGTTCGATTCCCCACACGGACACAGCTTGTGAAGCCCAATTCTGATGTCACAGGCCGTGATGTTGGTGAAACAGTGCTTAAAGTGGCATAAAACTAAACTCACTCTCTCACTCCAGTAAAACCCGTGTAGTTCTGGTTCTGGCTTTTCATCTCGAATACTGTCACCACGCTTATTAGAACGGAGAGACTGTCAAAATTATAGAGTTATACAAAGGGAACATTTTTGTGTTCCTGTTGAATAGACCCGTGAAGATCCAGGTTATAAATGATCTTCAGCAACCCAAGTTTGTCGTAAGAGGCGACTAACGGGGTCATGTGGTCAGGCTGGCTGACTTGGTTGACACATGTGATCGTACCCCAATTGCGTAGATCGATGCTCTTAATGTTGATCACTGGATTTTCTCCAGACTGGATTATTTACAGACTGGCGGTCTGGAGACAACCATACATTTAGAATATTACTGAGAGCGGCGTTTATTAACACACATACGAACTTGTTTATGAGACCTTGAACAGTTGTTAATTTGATGTGATCTTACAATTCAATCTAGGATACTGTTTTGCTTTATTTAAAAGCCAGTTCCATCAATTTTAGCTACAATAGGGGATTTCATTGAAGACCTAAGTCTTCTGCAAATGATAATGTCCAGCGTTACAGCGTTAACCCTATATAGTGTAGGTATACATTCAAAAGTCTTGGTGAATCGGGGATTTTTTGCTGATTGTAAGGTAGGACATCATTAGAATTGACCAATCAGAACTCGTGTTACATACTAAGATGAATTAAAATAACACTTAATCTCTGAACAAATATATTTTTGAAAGGAAGAGATTAACCCAGTTAAACTGAAAAGAAGCCCCAGTAAGATGGGAGATTCAGCACCTGAGGAAATCTAGGCTTGCTTCATTTAGGGCCTTAGCAGTGCAGTGAGGGCATGGTTCAGGGGCTGTTAGACAGAATAATATTGTCAGTACACACTCGGTTTTTGTCACTGGGATACAACAACTTTCACTGCGACGTAAAACATCATTCATTCGCACCTTTGTCCTTGACAAAGGTGACTAATACTATGTATATTTGTAAAAACACCACGAAGCCATATTTTAACTAAGACGATTTGAATGCTATCACAAATAAACAAATGAAGTACGTATACACAGTAAGTATATACATGTATATATACCTCCTTGTGGCGACGTATCGATTCCCACATTGTTGGGGTTTGTGGTTAATGCGGACAGGCACATTGACGTACATGAGTAGACACTTTATCATAATCCTATTTGCATTACTCATGACATGCATGCATGCATATGACTTAAGACACAACATGTACAAAACTTTCAAATAATCTGGATACGTTTTCCCATATAATGTTGATACGTTTTTCGTAGATAATCTAGATATCAAAATTGTCTTCATAGGATTTGTCAAAATAATCTTGATTCATTTTGTTTCAAGCCACAGTACTCCTCGTTCGTCAATGGTGGTTTTTTTCACTGTCTCAAGACTGCATTGCGAAAAAATAAAGCACACGTCTTTATTTGATTGTGGATATATATGGGGGGGAAACAATAATTTGTTATTCGATGGTGTTGTGTTTTATCTTACGCCGCTTGGGGCATTGTATCCACGAGGGATTCGAACCGAGCCTTCAGCGTGACAAGCGAACGTTTGAACCACTAGGCTATCTTCACCGCCCAGTTAAATCAAGGCGTACCACTTCCCAACGGAGAGACGAGGGCAGAAATTCCTACGGTATGACACATGTGTGTACAGAGCACAGAGAGACGGGTTTGTATATACGTGCATATTTACCTGTGTACAGTACAACCATGTGGGTAGGCAAGAGGTTGTCATCACTAACGCTTCAGGAGTAACTTATCAAAAACCAGCGATTGGCAGTTTCAACTTGGTTTATGCTGTCGTGGCATGAATTTTGAACCCTGTTTAATATTTCCTTTCTTAATACGCGGTTCATGCGGTTTTGTGCACAGTTCATGCGTCCGTGGTTCACGACGTTCGTGGTATGAACAACAATGTGCAAATCAAAACTGACATTTTAATAAGATACTATTACCATGGTGTCAATGATTTCCTTGCTTCGGTTCAATGTATTCGCGCGATTACCATGATCCCCGCACAGAAATGTGTTACCTGTCTATAAAACTAAAGGAATAAAGGCATTAAATATTGTATTTACTTAAAAATAAATATGTATACAACAACCAAAAGGTGCTTCAAAACTATATAATGTAGAAACATATTTTCCATAGGCATAATATATATGACATTGAACACAGCAGATACCAGACCGATGGCATGAACAAATAATTAATGAGAGTATTTAAGGACAGCTATAAATATAGAAAATGAATAAATAGTTAAATAAAGATTAATTATGAATGGTACCGTAATGAATGAATGAATGAATGAATGAATGAATGAATGAATGTAAAGTTAACTGTTACGACAAAATGAAGACCCAGCTTTGTTCTCCAATTGCTTCCCATACCTTCCCAGGCACTGTTAACCCTCTCACGGTCATGCCTGGGAACTTGCGTCTACTCAAGTATGTTTACATCGCTCTGTTTCACGGATCATTGGTCTAAGCGTTATAAGCCGTTAATTTTGTCTCCATCCTCTCACCAGACAATGGCTACTTGACTTGATTAGGGCTAATTGCGTCATACGATCAGATTAGTGCGCCACCGTGGCAAGTCGTCGCTGACACTATTGTACCTTGCTTGTCAATTTCATTCAAAACGTGTCAGTTTCGGTGTGTTTGCTGGCAGGTTTATTTAAAAATTGGATCGGCACCGTCTGACACGCGGAACACGGATCCCAAAACGCTTGTTATTTATGACCTTCTGGTAAATTTTGAAATAAGCAATTAATGTAATTGATTAATTACATGTTGTCATTAATTGACATTAGTAGTAAATACTTAATTTGACCTCGTTTGCATAAAAAGCACGTGGCACATTGTTCCTTCCTGTGAAGAAAATCCATTAACGTTTATTGATAGTCAAGGTTCCTTGACTTAAGTTGAAAAGGAGGAAATATAGTGACAGCTTATGAACCTTGAATAAATGCCAATATCATAGCGTCGTTTATTCATGTAAACATAATTATATTAAATGCGGAGAATAGTTAACTACACGATTAATTTCCCTCTCGCAAAACAACTATTCCGTAAGATTATACATGTATGTATGTATGTATGTATGTATGTATGTATGTATGTATGTATGTATGTATGTATGTATGTATGTATGTATGTATGTATGTATGTATGTATGTATGTATGTATGTATGTATGTATGTATGTATGTATGAACATTGTATGTCTTGCATTGTTGTGAAGATGGAGCCTGTTTCGGCAACGGTTCAACAAGACTAAAGATTAGTCTTTGGATATATATAATTTTGAAAGTATCAATCAAATCCACTTAAACTGAAATGGAGCCCTGGGGAGACCTGAACCCGAAGGTATCTGGAGTTGTTTCAGTTAGGGTTTTAGCATTGCTGGGTGGGCAAGGCAGTAAGGGAAATAATGTGGTTCAGGGACTGTGAGACAGACTATGGGTCAAAATAAAGTGGAACTAGAGTCTGTCATGTATATGTCTGCAGCTGCAGCAGAAACCTGCTTAGCAATTTGAACATTGATTCACAGTTCACTTCTATGATCTGAGTGAAATCGTTTGTATGTGTTCTCGTTGAGTTGAAATTCTCACATCATCAACTAATCCGTGTCCATATTTTGTCAGACTGACATTTTTACTGCTTATGTATTTTCGACATAGATTTAGTACCTATGAATTGATTTTGATGAAGAACGACATAGTAATTCAACATTTTGGATTAACGATAAACTTATTCTCAACGTTGAATCTCCTCCATCTCGACGGTTAATCTCTTCCATTAAGGAAGTGTATGGGCCCGACTTGCAATACACGCACGCGCAAACACGCGCTCATCGTACATACATGCAATAGTATAGTAGTAAAGAGTCCATGGACCAGCCATCTACCGAACCCATACGCTTTTACATACTGCAGTCATGGTAAATACAGCTTAGGCATGATATTAAGCACAGGTAACAAAAGCAAATATTAAAATAAGTTGACATGTAGGGCTATATGTCGTCCATCACGACGGTTACTCTTCTCCATTACTACGGTTTATTCCCTCTGCTACGACGGTTTATTCCCTCCATTACGACGGTTTATTCCCTCTGCTACGATGGGGTTTATTCCCTCTGCTACGACGGTTTATTCCCTCCATTACGACGGTTTATTCCCTCCATTACGACGGTTTATTCCCTCTGCTACGACGGTTTATTCCCTCTGCTACGACGGGGTTTATTCTCTCTGCTACGACGGTTTATTCCCTCCATTACGACGGTTTATTCCCTCTGCTACGACGGTGAATCTTCTACACCACAGCGTTGAATCTCCTCCATTACGGGACTGAATCTCCTAAATCAAGATGAAGGATTTCCTTCGTAACGTTTTGAATCTCTCCCATCACAACGTTATCTCTTAATCCTCTCCTCTCTGCTGTATTTTGATACATTCCCTGCAAAACGGTTTACCACGTCAAGAAACTCTTGCACACAAACATTGTCAAGTTTCAACCTAAAGTCAGAGCACCACTGGTCTCTTGGAGGTCAGCTGAGTTATCACCGAAGGCGAGATGTGCCGAATTCTCCGAATTATTCGACGCCGTTTTTCTCATTTTATCACGATTTATGACTCCTGAGCTATTTAAGATAACCTTCAAATTTGTATTTCACGCATAGCTCAAAATTGCGATAAAGATTCGAGATTCTTATATTAACTCTCGTGGTGTGAACGTTAAAAACTCCGCTGAAGCTCTTACCCCATATAACCTTGATATGGACTGATAAACTCACTTGCTGAACTCAACGCAAGCTGAATTGAGTACAACTTTATCAGCTTGTGTTTGTTTAGGGGACAGTTGATATAAACATGGAAATAAACACGGAAATAATTATAATATGAAAAATCCGAGTTTTTGTAGGTTTTCTCAAAAAGGTCCTGTTTTCCTTACGGCTAGTATTTATAACAGCTTCGCCCTCGGTTTCCACACAGCCGGGCTAATCCACGCACTGTTTATAAACACGGGCGGCAGAGGGGGAAGTTCAATTAAAAAACATGAACTCGGTTCAACACTGTTTAAGATTTCACATTCGGATCTTGTTCACATATGATATGTTTGAGTGAATCATTCGGAAGATACTGTAGCCTGGCTGGTCTTTCATGATCTCGGATTTGACAGAGGTCATAATACGGTTCCCAATATCGACAGCTGTGTGTATGTGATCTCAGTGCCAATATAGATTCATATGTATGAGATGCCAAATATCACATATACTGATAGAGAAACTTGTGTAGTAGTGCACTGATTCAGATATGTGCACTCACGCGTCAGCCCGTGTGGTTTATGTATTTGTTTCAATGAAATCGTCACTACATTCATAGCAAATTGGGGTTGGTGATGGGTTAACCACTTTTTATGGACCAAGAATTAGATACTAGCCATGCACTATGAGTATTTTTTGTTTGTTTGTTTTGTGTTGTTGTTGTTGTTGTTTGTTTGTTTTCTTTTTTTCTTTTTTCGCAATCTTAATTTTCCACTGAAACATGGGTGGAAAAAATCCAAAGTGTAGTTTTCTTTGATTTGGCAAAAGAAGAAACATATATGTTTTAGGAAATTACAATTATATTTAGGATGTATATATTTTCAGGTTACGTGTAAATCTAACACGTAAGTGCACCTATACATATACTCTAATACAAATGTATACTCGTGTACAAACTGTCACATACAGACGCATCCACGTGTTCACAGCCTCGCATACAGACACATTCACGTGTACATACACCCACATGCAGACACATTCACGTATATATACACGTTCATACAGACACATTCAAGTGTACATACACCCACATGCAGACACATTCACGTGTAATATACTCACATGCAGACACATTCACATGTACATATACTCACATACATAGACATTCACGTGCACATGTACTGAGATACATATTCACACGTACATATGCTCATATACACGCACATTCACGTGTACATACACTCACATGCAGACACATTCACGTGTAATATACTCACATACAGACACATTCACGTGTAAATACACTCACATGCAGACACATTCACATGTACACATACTCACATACAGACACATTCACGTGTACATACACTCACATGCAGACTCATTCACGTGCACGTGTACTGAGATACATATTCACGTGCACATGTACTGAGATACACATTCATGTGTACATTCGCTCACATACATACACATTTACTTGTACATGTACTCACGTGCAGACACATACACACGAACAAAAAGCTCACATTCAGACACTGACATCTCCATTCCCACTGTTTTCATCTACACCAACATCTGAGAGACGTGCTCGACAGCTCTCCGTGATCATAGATCGGGGACTGATGTTCCCAAATGTGTGAACTGACTGACCTTGGGGACAAGGCAGAGTCCCATCGGGGAAGATCTTACTCAAATGTAGGAGGGAGATAGTTTAATGAAATCCACATAATATCACCACTGACATACTTTCGTATTTTCACTCTGAAACATACGAACGTCGGAAGCCCTTAGCCTATCGCGCTCTATACAAACCTTTGGGTTAGTCTGGCTCGTCAAGCGGAAGGCCTAGGTTCCATTCCCCACATACAGGGGTACAATGCGTGTAGCCCATTTCTGTTGTCCCTCGCCGTGATATGGCTGAAATATTGATTAAAAGCGAAGCAAAACCTCTCACTCACTCACTCACTCACTCACTCACTCACTCACTCAAAAAAGGATACATGTAAATAGATCTTAAATCGGTGCCCAAAACAGTAAACGTCCATTTGTGAGAGTGGGAGTAATAGGTGTAATCTCGAAATAGATGTTACCAAGTTGGAAACCACGGCGAAGGGTCGACTTCCCGCGACTTGGTGGCAATCACGTGATTTGACGAGATTTCACACGATAGTCTTATCTGGCAACCAGAAAATGTCAGGTGTGACCTTGCCGCTGGTGCATGACAAGGTCACCCACTGACCCTCGGCGATAGCAGCAGCGTGGAGCGCCCTCTGGCGTCGGTGTTCACTATGTAAGCACTTTCATAGTTCCTGGGATAAAATAAAAACTTGACATTTCATTTTAAGCGACAAGTACAACATTCCTATTACGACATAAAAAACATTAAGCGACATTTCCGCTTCAGTTTACATGGATATTCTTATCATCAACTTCAAGAACGACAAGTTTTAATAAGAAATGAAAACTTGAAAATGTTTCTTTTTGTGAATGTCAACGCGTTATATGATAATTAATACCACATTCATTTCTCACGGACTAATGCGAGTGGCAGAGGGCGCTGTTGCGTTTTAGACAAACAAACCACAAATGTCGGTCATATTTGATACAGATGAACAATCTTATATTTCATAACGAGTACACTGAAACGACAGAACAATCTTGTCGATTTCTATACGGGCCCTTTTCTATCGTACTACTTGCTCTGATTCCAGAAACTGTTTAACCCGGAATTTTGAATTTAGTAAGGCACAAACACACAACATGGAAAAAGCCAAAAATTAAAAACATTATCAATATACTACAGTGAAAGGCAGAAATGAACGTCGCTGGAGATTGTGTAGACGTCTCATGGCTTGTCGTTGATCTTTCCTTAACCTAGGAATGGCTGTGTGTTTGTGTAAACTCTCCAACTTAGGGCAAAGTTATGATCCTAAATATCAACTGTGTCACACGTTTCAAATGCATCAGCATCGACCATTTTTGTTCTTTTCATTTTAGTCACAATCAGATTTAATATTATCGTTTGATCGTAAGTATGTAAACACATAAAAAACATAAACGTTTCTCGGACACACTTTTTTCAAAAGTGATGAGGGCGGTAGGACTTTATTTTTATTTTTATTTTGATAGAAAAAATTAAGAGGGAGGAAAACATTTCTTTTTCTCTCAGAAATACAGCTTGGGAAGTTAATCACGTGTTAACGAGTTGTAGATTCAGCAACACTCGTTCTTACATTCCTAATTGTGGACAAGGATGATCGCCACGCGGCCAAATATAAATAAAATTAAATGACAATAAAAAGATATTACGCGCACAAATAAAAGTGACGCACCCATGCCCGTGAAACATTTCACTTTCATATTCAGCCTAAGCCATTCTAACATCATGGATTAGCCAGACACTGATTAACCCGGACTATTCAGCTATACGACCAGATGTTTAATAGCATTATTGATGTGATTAGAAAGACTGACCATGTTTCTAGCACTGACAGACAGCAACTGTCTGGCAGCAAGGTACAACCTAAACTATCGCTTAGTCTTTCAATGTAGAAAAGTTTGATAAGTCCATGTTAAATGGAAATAGACCACAATGGAGACCATAGATAGGTTTTAAATGATATGTGTAAAATATAGCATAAAGAAATCTCCCTTAAATTAAAAATGAACACCAGCCAGATTGGAGATTCAGACCCCGAAGCAATAGAGTCTCGCTTCATTTAAAACTTTGCAGAAAGGGCTTGGCAGACGGGGAAGCAGTGTGGTTCAGGGACTGAGAGACAGACGAGGTACAACCGTGAGGGACCGGTAATTTTAAGGGTGGACTTTGTCGTATGGAAAGAAGTAGCCATGAAGCCAAAGATTAGAAATAAAAATAATACTCGTATTTGAGGAGCGAAATGAATATCATAAGCATTATGGGAAGGTATTATTTTCAGCACGACGGTGCATCAAAACCCCAGTCTACCGCACCCACCCTTTCTGTCGCCACCTCTCTCGCCAAAACACTCTGTAACAAATGAAGGCTCCCGGGTGCGGCTGTGAGTCTTTCATGCGAAATTTTGCAAGTATTTGTTCATCGGATTGACTGGATAAGGCTGATGCCTTTCGTCGGATTTAGTTTTGAATGTGTGGCGACTTTTGCAGTTTCTAAATCGTTTGAAAATACTTCACACATTGTCATGGTTTAATAGTGTGTTTCAAGTCATTGCCCTACCAATGATTGCCAGACAGTCCATGCGAACCACTAGGATCCCACAGGGGTTTTCCGATGCGTCTCGCAACAGAGTAAATAGGACTGGTTAATTAGATAAGCCTCCAAATTGGATAGGTCAAACTGCGGCGTGAAGTTAAAAGGCTGAATTGTTTTGTTGGGAAATATTTGACAATAGTGCGAGGTCGGGAGAGGGAATGGAAGGTCAACATTCTGTGTCCGGGAACATGGCGTTGATGACAAATGTTGCCGTCCACTGGAACGACGTTCAACGTTGACGATGTCGGTGGGTTTTAGGCGAGGAATTTGTTGATGTTGAGGGGTATTAGTTACCGGAGTATTTGACGTTGTCGCTATGCGGTGTGTTGTTGTTGATGTTAGTGTTTATTAGTGGGGAGTAGTTGATATTGTGGTCAGGAGATGAGTTGAATTTGTCTGTTATTAGCTTTGTAGTAGTTGACGTTGTCGGGACGGGGTGTGTTGTTAATGTCGGCATAAGTGGAGATACAAGTAACTGACGTTGTCTGGTTTTACGCAGGGAATTGATATTAACCGGTACATGCAAGTGCAGTTGTTGATATTGTGCAGATGGAGGAAAGATCTGTCCAGGGGAATTGTTGACGTTGTCCAGGTGTACGCAAAGAAGGTGTTATCGTCGTTGTCGGGTGTACGCAAGGAAGGTGTTACCGCCGTTGTCGGGTGTACGCAAAGAAGGTGTTACCGCCAATGTCGGGTGTGTGCAAGGAAGGTGCTACCGTCGTTGTCGGATTTATGCAGGGGAGTTGGTGATGTTACAGGGTATATAGGGGGAGGTAGTTGATGTTGCAGGGTATATAGGGGGAGGTAGTTGATGTTGCAGGGTATATAGGGGGAGTTGTTGATGTTTCAGGGTATATAGGGGGAGGTAGTTGATGTTGCAGGGTATATAGGGGGAGGTAGTTGATGTTGCAGGGTATATAGGGGGAGGTAGTTGATGTTGCAGGGTATATAGGGGGAGGAAGGTGATGTTTCAGGGTATATAGGGGGAGGTAGTTGATGAGGTTTTGGAGAACATTCATTTATTACCTCATCTGGTACTGGCAACTTTAGCTTGAGCAAAGGAAACGAGAGAAGGAAACAAAACTAGCTACATCCAACTTGAAGGATTTACTTCCCAGGTTCAACAGCCCATGTCAAGTGTTTGTATGTTGAAGTGTGTGATCTCTGCATAAAAGCCATCGACCACAACTTAAATGGTCGGATACACGATCATTTGAAAGTATGTGAAAATGCTTTTTTATTTTGATCCATAGAACCCATACAAGCGAGGTTAAAGGCACACAACGCAGTTGTGCGAGAACACGATGTCCATTGAATTTTTCTCCCTCCGGGTAAAAATACTTAGTGCATGGATATAACACATGTTACGTTTGGGATTACACTTCTCAATATGTACAGATTCTAGTACTTCTGTTAGATTGAGTCCCATCCGCGATTCGAACCCACATCCTCAGAATCAGTCACACAAAGTCTGATATCCACTAAGAAAGAGTAAAACAAATATGCGTTGCATTTGACCACTTTCTGAATGGCATTGTGCCTATCCCAAATAAATCTTAAACTCTCACTCTTCACACCCACCCTGTGACACAGTTCAGTATTGCACGGCTTAATGGCTTCAATTTGTTCCTATCGGCTCGTATTCTATGTAACCTTTATTACGTCAGCTCACGATTAACTGTTGGTGCTATTGTGGGGCGCTACCGCCTGATCGCATTTAACTACATATACATGGAGACAAGACCCTAGTGCCAGTTGAAACAGGCAGAATTGTATCGCAAGTGTTATCAAAGGGGCGTAACTCAAGGAGCAATGTAAATTGTATCAACGATCACATAATTACGGTACTCCATCAAATCATTTGCGCAAACGTTTCACAAAAGGTGATTTCCCATGCTCAAGATAAATGTGCCGTGACGTATGGAGCAACTGCGCAAGTCATGCGCATCAGGGGCTATCGTTATTCTTTAAAGGGAGATAACCCACAGATAACGTTTAGCACCCCAAGACGGTCTTACGTCACGTGACCAAGGTCAGGGAGAGGTTAAAGATAAGATGCGGATGGTGGCGAATGTTTGAAGATGCGAAAAGATGATAAATTAAAGATGGAAGCACCAACAAGGTGATAATTTGGGATTTTGAAAGCAGTGATGGGTAGATGACACGCTGACAGAGATACCTAGCTATCTGATGACATCCGACATTCAGTTCACGTTACGTCTCGTAAATTTCCTTAACTCGCGCGAGATCAGATCTCTCCCGTAACACATATAGTTTACCGCGGCTCGGAACATTCCAAATAAATAATACCTGTGTTTAGGACCTGCCTTGCAAATAGATTTATGTATGTTCAAAGGGGATTTTTTTAATAAGTTAACATGTTACGGTGCATTTCTGGTGTTATCTGGGTTGTTGTAACAGTTGGACATTCAAAACGTCAATATAACGTCAAACGGAAACATTCAGTGGAGATCATCCAGCTACAAAAGATGACCTTCATCAGACCAAACAACGCAAAAGTGATGAAAAGTTATGTGAATAGATAATTGACAATGGGTGACGACAGTGGGTGTTCACCTAACGGGTAAGCACAACCTGGTCTCTGTTGTTTATACAAGTGCATTAACTGCACCATTTGTTCAGTAGACTAATTTGGACACAGTTATAAGATCAAAAAATTGTGAGCTGGTATTGTACAGTTCAAGTACAAAATTGCAGTGATATTCCCATTGTAGTGTACAATCCCTTCCTCACACTTGTACATTCCCCTCAGTCCTTATTCTCGCTGTAATGAAGTTGCTCATCCACATGTTGTCACCTTTCCTTACTTCTCCAACCTCTAAATGCTCGTTACGAAGTGAGTGTGTTTAGTTTTACGTGGCACTTAGCAATATTTCAGCTATATAGCAGCGGTCTATAAATAATCGAGTCTGGACCAGACAATTCAGTGATCAACAGCATGAGCATCGACCCGCGCCATTGGGAATGATGACGTGTCAACCCAAGTCACCGATCCTGACCACCCGAACCCGATAGTATGGTTAAGTGAAGATCAATATTCTTATCAGGGCCTTCACGGGTCTCTTCACGTAGTTGGCGCTGAGGGTAGGAAAGATGTAGTCGAGTGTTTTTCAGAAAAGGTTTCACTGGCCAGCATATTTATCACACTCCATTAAATGACCGAAAGTCATATGTGCACAAACTGAAAGATCCGTGAAGATCCAGACTAGAATTGGTCTTTCAGTAACCCATGTTTGTCGCAAGAAGCATCTAATGGGTGGTCAGATTGGCACAACAAGTTGTGTACATCGGTGCTCAAGTTGTCGATCGCTAGATGGACTGATCCTGACTCGATTATGTACAGGCCGTTGCCATATAGTTGGAACACTGCTGAAAGCGATCTTTTACAAGAAACCAACCAGTCAGTCATAAATTAAGACCCTTAGTAGATCATACCTGTAGGAAATAAGGAATTATAAACTGCTAAGCATAGCCAGGCTGGTATGAAGTGAACCCTGTCTTTGGGGTTTACTGTTAATAGTGAAATTTTATAAAGTGAAATCCTGAACGGTGAAATGAGTATTTGAGTTCAGGGAGAATTTGGTCCTGATCTGGACAGAGAGATCATGAATGGGAGCACAGGCAAACTGTAGCGCAAATGGGGTTGCGCAGCACAGAAAATATGACAAGTTTTCTGATATGCGAGCGAAGCGACCACAGGCTGGCAGCGTACTACCTTCGCTTGGGATCGAAAAGTATTTTTCATGTCAAAATAAAATATCGCCAGGGTCAAAGGTACACTCCCATTTCCTCATTTGGTGGTGCTCAGGTTTCCTACCCCATGTTTAATATTCCTCACGTGAAATATGTTGTATTCAACATTTTAAGCGCCACTCGTGGTATTCAGATCGTTCTTCGCCATTACCCCTGCCAGCTTCCGGTTGAATGGAGTGACGGAACAAGAATAAGCAGAAATTAAAAAGAAATACCCTATTTTATCATGAACCTGTTGGGGTTTATTTGTCCTATATGCCGTCGCTATTGTTAGAATTTTCGTAACATTTATTCTACATAAAAACACTTCTGGCGTAATGGGCAAATGAAGCAGGGGAGGTAACTGTAAGCATTCCATATGGAATAATACCCTCCTGTTCCTTCATGTCGTTGAACCGGAAGCTGGAAGGGGTAATGGGGGCGAAGAACCGTTTGATATACCACGAGTTGCGCTTAAAGTGTTGAATAAAAATATTTCACGTGAGTAATTGTTCAACGTGGGGTTGAAAATGTGAGAACACCCATTGAAGTAATGGGTGTATACCTTTGATGGTGGCGATGTTTTATTTTGACATGAAAAATATTTTTCGAACCGAAGCTAGGGAAATACGTTGCCAACCTTTGCTCGCTTCGCTCGCATGTAAGAAGACTGGTCATTTTCTCTATGCTACGCAAACCATTTGCGCTAGAGTTTACCTGTGCTGGGAGTAACGTTTCTTAGAGACCTACGTGTTTTTTTTTTCAAAGCCACCTTAGCGCTACGCCTATCGTACGTCTGTGTTAAGGTATGGGAGTAGATCTGCCCCCAGGGTCTACTGAATGCTAAGTCAGTGAATGTACAGTAAGTCTGTCCATTAAAGAAGCATATCCAGATGTGCGGACGCCTTTCAGTTAATAGCATTTTTCTAGGAATTTCCATGTAAACTATGAATTATTTCCTTATAGACATGTGCAAGTCTAGTATAGAAGTTAGCTTAGCACAACGACTCCTAGTGAGTATTTTAATGAACCGATACTTAATTTCATCGCCCGCTCTTCTCAGCTCTCTGAAATGGAGTGATTGAGGGTTTCTACTGGTTCCTTTCCGTCCTGTTCAAACCGTTACATAGAATACCCCCAACATGGTATTGTCCCCACCAGTCATGGCATGTTATAACCATACCAATTTCACAAAAAAAACCGGATGATCTTTAGATTTTTTAAAGTAGCATAGATATTAAAAAACTATTTTAAAGATTTCATGGTTCCCTCTCCCAGCTGTAAACCTGTTGAACTAACGATGAGCCTTGAATATATATAAAAAACAGGAAATGTTCCGGAGTTAATGCTTACTCCTTCATCAGGTGGACGAAGGAGTAAGCATTAACTCCGAAACGTTGTGTTCTCATAATAAAGAAGTTGATATCCATAAAAAGTCTTCATTCCTGTGTATTTCACTTCTAAATACTCTTCAAAGACTTGAGGAAATGTTCCATTAAAAGAGTAAGGACTATTCCATTGTGCGAGCATACCGATAGCAAATGCTAGTGCATGTGAGAAAAAGTAATATATATCCATACAGATGAAACATTGCCACAGGAATGGAATATATTTTCCCTTAATTCTCTTCAGCATCTGTTCATCTGGCTTCAGCCTTTGCCTTTTATCAATGTTGTAAATCCAATGTCCCCTACTTTTTAATGGAATACATAAAAAATGTAGTAACAAAAAATACAAATGAGCACCAACAAGATAGGGTATTCAGAACCTGAGAAAATTTAGACTTGTTTCACTTTGTCATTGCAGGGAGACCTCGGCTGTAGGGAAAATACTGCGGTTCAGGGACTGTGAGACAAACTACATTGAAGACAGGGCTAGGCAGTGGGGAAAATAATCTGGCTCAGGGACTGTGAGACGTATATACACCAATCTGCTACACGACCTCTTCGTAGGACCACGCATTATGGCGTTAAGCGGAAACACTATCTCACGATGTGATGAAGCCAAATATTGAAAACTGTTTCGCGGTCAATCAAAGCATTGATACACTGGTGTTTAAAGGCTGTGGTTGTATCGTATTACATCGACTTACATCCCCAAGATGTCTATCTGGAACATCAAGGCTATAGCGTCCAGCCCTGGTGGTCACTGTACGTGTAAATAGCTGGACAAATAAAGATTCTTCCCACGGTCCCAGTCTGTAATTTACCAAACACGGTCATAAGATGAAAAACATCTTGCTTCTCTAGACGATTAGTATCAGCGCAATTTAGAAAATCAATGTAATATTAAATAATCTCTCAGCGGTCTTTGGAGATCTGAGGATTGCAAATGTGGGGTTTTAAACAACCTCATTCACACCCGCCCAAACCACTATGGGCGGTTCCCATGTACGATTTAGCTTTCAACAAAACGAGACCGATTTATCTTCCGGCAGTTTTCGTAATGTGACGTAATTTACCGACAACGATTAGACGCCCCGTTGATTGGACAAACAAATCGTGCGACAAGGATCGTTTATTGTTAGCTATTGAAGATGTGTGAGGTCGTATCCAGGATAAACCAATTCATTACCGACAATGTAGAGAAAAACTGTGATAAGCGATCGATAATTGTGTTGTAGTAATCTGTCGAAGTTGCCTTTGTTGGCAGTGGAACATAGAAAAGGCTACAATGCATTACTGAAAACCAAACTGGTGTACTCTATAAAAACGGAAGTGTTTCATACATTGAACCGAAATATACTCAACAACAACGTCAAGGATATCCCAGTTATTAATATATTAGCATCTATTAGTTCATATTATCATGCATATAATATTTAAATATTGAATATTGGAGCTTAACTTTTTTTGTTGCGCATAGAAAACATATACGGTTATGGTCTTCATTTATATATATGTGTATACACAGAGACCATATAATAGATGATCTAGTAATATAGTATCTATTTTATGGTCTCTGGTATACAGAAAAGAATATGTATAATATAAGATGTTTGCGACTACTTGAGCTACATGAGTTTAAAAGAGTACAAAGGTCTGGACAATGATATCTTGTGAAAATGTTAATGTGCAACTTATATTTACCCCGTAAAAAGGAATAATTCTAAACAATTTTCTCAAACAATTGTCCAGAAACAATTCACAAAATATGTCATAATATTTACAATTTGAAAAGAATTCTATAACCATAGTCTCCTCATATTGTTTCCATGTCATTTTACTTCATAAATTTATGTTTTGTGAAATTGTTACTGTGCACATTATGAATGTGTGACAAGCATCGGTGTGTTTCTGTATCTCTGTACCTAATATGCTGATATTGTAGCTTATAGAATAATGCCACTGTTCCTTCGTGGATATGCAATAAATATCTTATATTGCAGATACTAATAAAGCTATGAAGTTAGTTACACTGTAATAGCTAAAATATCTAACCGGTGTAAGTGTTATACATCTTGAGAAGAATTAACGTTCTGATCCATGAACCAACACGCCATTTCTTTTCAAGATCACCGCTTAACGCACCACCCTACCCCAAATTACCCCTGCGGCTCACTACCCCACCAGACACTGTAACTACCCTACTCTTCACCTCTACCCGTCACTACCCAACCCACCCGCAGACCTTAATTACTACCCATAAATCCTAGTCTAGTCTTGCTCTAAGGCTGTACTGAATGCTGAGCCCAATGGATGTACAGTAATTCCAGCCTTTGAAAAGGCATTTCTAGATAAGCGGACAAAACATATTAATTTGTAGAAGTTACCATTTAAACTGTTAATTGTTACCTTCGAGCCATGTGCAAGTCTATTCCCACACTGCTAAATCACCCCTAACAGGCCCACCTCACCATCCTTACCTGCACTATTACCCTGATACCCTGGACAAAAGTGTATCGCTTCTGCCCCATCCGAATTTGTTTCACCCCGTCTCTACCACACCCCTATCTGTATCACTGTTTCATCTCAGTTGTCATCAACGAGTTTGGGTGACTGTTGAACACATGTTTTTGTCCCCTGGAAAAGGCATTTTTTCCCTGATGTTATTAAACATATTTAATGATTCCTATCACATGACTCACAGTCTGATCTTCCCACAGACAACATAGAACTTGCTACTGTTTACCAAGTGTCGATCATACCTGATTGAGCACCGACCTCTAATTTGACATCATTATTTGGCCATTCTGATGTAGTAGGCCATTAACTGCTCAAGGTAATGCTATCGCATTGCACTGTTCCAGATGAACTATGCGAGCTGAGTTCCAACGCCGATGTAAAAAAAATGATTGTTTAAGACATATATTCTTAAACAACGCACATCTGATTGTGTTGCTGTCGTTGTTGATGTTGTTTTCTAACCTTCTGTTCAAGAGCTAAAGAGGGGCGTAGGAGTTTAGTATCCTTGTGGTTAAAGCGTTCGTTCCTGAGACCCAAGACCCGTGTACGATTCCCCATATGCATGGGTACAATGTATGAAATTCCTTTCTGGTGTCACCCACCCCGATATTGCTGGAATATTAAGCATCGTAAAACCATACGCACTCACTCACTCAGAAGCTAAAAGGAGGGCATGCTTACCCTTATAGTCTGTCTCACAGTCCCCGAACCACATAATTTTCCCTACTGCTAGGTCCTCTCTGCAATGCTAATGCGGAAAATAAAGCAAGTCTAGATTTCCTGGTCTCCCTGGGGGTCATATTAAAAGTTAAATGGGTTGTTTGTAACTGTCTGCATGCTATATTTCCAGAGGCAGCGTTAGTCTAACTTACCCTGTAACGTACCCTGTTAGAAATTAAGAACAATGAGATGTTTCCTGAACCACAGTTTGTTTCCTGTTCGAGTCTCTGCCCCACTCAATACATCTTAATTCATATAGGACCTGTGAAAATTAGGTTTAGAATTGGTCCTCAGTAACCCTTGTCTCCTGCGTGAAGATCCTGGCTAGAACTGATCTTCAGTAACCCATGCTTGTCTCCCACGTGAAGATCCGGGCTAGAACTGATCTTCAGTAACCCATGCTTGTCTCCCACGTGAAGATCCGGGCTAGAACTGATCCTCAGTAACCCATGCTTGTCTCCCACGTGAAGATCCGGGCTAGAACTGATCTTCAGTAACCCATGCTTGTCATAAGAGGCGACTAAGGGGATCGGGTGGTCAGACTCGTTAACTTGGTTGACAATTGTCATCGTATCCCATTTGCGTAGATCGATGTTGGTATTGTTGATCACTGGATTGTCTGGTCCTAACCCGATGTTTTACTGAGAGAAAATTGTTTATTGAAGTCTCACAAGTGTACATCAAAAGGCATCATAAAATATGGACATGGGCAATAAAATATGGACATAAAATCGAATACAGCATCCGCCCAATACGGCACTGAGTATTCCATACGTCGCATCTTATACTCGAAGAAAAATTACAGCGAGTCAAAAAATGAATTTCGACCTCAGCTTCATTGCTGCCACATTTGCTGCCAAGCCGTTGTTCCAAAGGCCATGGTCTTAATTCGTTTAAAGTTCAACTTACAAAAACATTGTGCATTAGCGGAATTATGCAAATATACTACGTTGTGATCTGTCAAAAATAGTGCTGAAGAAGCTCTCTGTTCAAACACATCGCTTTTAAAATAGACAGAATGGGAATAGCTTGTTGAAACTCACTAGTCCCCTGTCATTTCACACCTAGAGTCACTTCCTAGGCTGACATCTGACCGAGACATGTTGTTTCATCAGTGATTGGGAGCTGTAAAGAACTACGTTATAACAGCACATAATTATACATTAGCAGACCATTTCCAGACCGCCCCATATAGCTAGGACACTGCTGAGAGCGGCGTTTACCAACCAACCGATCTTTCGCGTGGACAATACTGTTTTTATTTTTCAGTAGTTGCATCTTTTCAACTGCATGACATCGCTAATAGTCGGTTATATTTAGTTTTAGTCTAACGTCAAGTATCTATGAACATAGTTTACACATATAACCATTTCTTAAATTATCTAATAATAGGTATAAAACATGGGGCCCAGAGGCTTTCTTCTACACACATCTAGACTCGCCTCAAGTTACATGCGCACCGTGTCTGTATTTGCTTTGTTTGTCTCAGGGTACGTTTGACAACTGCCCATGTGTAGACTTTTCTTGTCAGTTGTAACTATAGCATGTCATCTATTCCTATATTGCCTGAATGTACAATACTCTGGTTTTTGGACTGTTTGTCAGCAGGATTTCGATGTGCACCAACTTTAGTACATGTTTCTTTCAGTCAGCGGCCAAAAGAGGTGTTTGTACACGGCGCACCATGCACGCTGAGATATCCCCAACTAATGTTTGATTGAAGAAAAAAATCAAATTCGAAATTCATGGCCCAAAACTAACTTTGCTCCTTGAACTCTTTACAAATCCAGCGAAATCAAAGCAAGGTGCACTGTTCGCCACACAAAGTCCAAATCTAAATTGGGAAGTCATACAGCAATCAAACCAAATAAATCTCCCATTTTATTGAATAAGAGTGTCAAGAACGGCAGCGTCGAAACTCGTTACAGAATTTCCATGACAAAGCTCAGAGGAGCCGGTGAGCGGCTTGGTGTCAGTGACGCAGATATCGATGCCTCCCTACAAAAGACGCAAAGAAAAAGATGTTCGAGGGACGATCTGCCGAATGCTAATGAGACCTGGCGTTCCCTGGAGGGCGTACGTTACGCGTCATTGGCCAGCGGCTGTGAAAAGGGGTACTTTGTCAGTTGAGCACAAGACGAGGGGTGTCGGGGCATGCGTGCACGTGTTTCGCGTTGTCTCTCTCCGGCTTAACAACCAATGTTGTGTCTGGTGCCATGACGACAAAAATAATACGACTACGTCCACAGGGTCTACCTTGTCTGTCATTCTACTGCTGCTACTTCTACTACTGCTGCTGCTGCTGCTGCTGCTTCTACTACTGCTGCTGCTGCTGCTTCTGCTAGTCTAGTGGTTAAACGTTCTCTCATCATGCATAAGACACGGGTTCGATGAGACCAGGGTTCGATTCCCCACATCACATGGGCACAATGTGTGAAGCCTTTTTCTGGTGACCTCTATCCTGACATTGCTGGAATATTGCTAAAAGAAGCGTAAAACCCAACTCTCTCACTCACTCACTCACTCACTCTACAACCACTGTTGCTGGTTCTACAACACCTTCCACTACTACTGTCGTTGCTACTTCTACTCTTGTTGACCCGCGAAGATCCAGCTACCCAGACTTGACACAAAATGCTTGTCCTAAGAGGCGACCAACGGGATCATGTGGTGAGACTCGCTGACTTGGTTGACACGTCATCGGTTCCCGATTGCGCAGATCGATGCTTATGATGTTGATCACTGGATTGTCTGGTCCAGATTCGAATATGTACAGACCTCCGTCATATAGTTGAAATATTGCTGAGTGCGGCGTAAAACTAAAGTCATCCACTCACTACACTCTTGCTACTATTACTACTTCTGCTGACTACAAGTCCCAACCACTATCCTACTTCAGCTGTTACTGCTACTACACAACATATACCAGCGCCTTAAGCAAGCACTAGGTGCAAGGATATGTGCGCTATATAAATATCCTGTAATAATAATAAAAATATTGACTTCTACTGCAGTTACTACTCCTTCTGTTGCGACTTGACTGCCTTCGTGGTGTAGTGGTTAAAGCGTCCGCTGGAGAGCGGAAGATCGCGGGTTCGATCCCCATCTGTGTCATACCATAAGACGTTGAAATATGGTACTTGTTGGCCCCTGCCTTGGGTACACCAAGGACTGATCAGCTATAATTTGTCGGAGTAATGTGTCTGAGTGGGGTATGCAAGCTTAACTGCGGCATGGTACCTCAGCGAGCTAGCACTATAAAACTAGCCACATATATACACGCATGTACGTCGTCATATGAGCGACATACGAGGCGAAGATGAGGATCGTTGTTCATCCTATCAATCACGGGGTTGGATGCTTCAGACTCGATTAGTTACAAGCCGTAGTTACATACCTCATACTTCCCCAACATCGTCAATTGCTACAGGCACGTCGTCGCTTACTACAACTACAACAAACATCACGTCACGTATGCAACATCGTTTGAAGCAAAACATATGGTGACACCCCTTTAAATCAAAGCATTTCAATGCCTGGAAAAGGACGTCGAGTGTTCGAGATTTAAGACCCTTTCAAACACAATTCGTCAAGAAAAGATGTAAATACAGTAAAGTTTGCCGTGGTGTTCCCCATCAAGTTAAACATTCCCCGCCATTTGAAATACGATTGTCTACCTCTCCGAAACATACTGTCAGATGTCCTTGTACAAGCCACCGCTTGCAGTGGTTTGTACTATAGATTCACGGACTTTTAGTTTCTTTGACGCGGTCTTTAGAGTCAGCGTTTGATAGCCTTAACATTTCTAAAGATCGTCTAACTCGTGCAGGCATGTAACAGACGCTATTGTACGATATAAGTGAGCGCTGTGAATGAGTATTATTTTACGCGTCTTTGGACCATATTCACGTAATACCTTTGTGGATCCCACATTGTACCCATGTGGAAATCAAACCCGGACCTTCGGCGTGACGGGCGAACACCTTAACCACATGGATGGGCACCACAAACTCTTCTCGTCCACTTTGCTTCAGAAAAGACTTATGTGATACAAATATAAATATTCATCGGAATAGTTTTTCTGTAAGAACCCTAAGGGCATTTTGAGTTTGAGAGAGTGAGTGAGTTTACTTTTGTACTCTGCTTTTAGCAATATCCCAGCAATATCACGACGGGGGCCGCCAGAAATGGGTTTCGCGCATTGTACCCATGCATGTTGGGAATCGAATCCGGGTCTTATGCGAGACGAGCGACTCTTTAACCACTGGGCTACCCCACCGTCTTTATGGTACCCAGTAAACCATCCTTGTCGTACCCTAGTGGTTAAAGCGTCGGCTCGTTACGCCGAGACCCGGGTTAGATTCCCCACATAAGTGTGTGGAACCCATCTTTGGTGTACCCTGTCGTGGTATTGCTGGAATGTTGGTAAAAGCGGCGTGAACCTATACTCATATTCACTTTGGCGTGACGCTTTACCCACTAGGCTACCACACCTGCCTGTCCTGATATAAGTGGAATGTTGCTCAAAGCGGCGCTTACCAAAACCGGGTTTAGTAAAGTGTATACCGTAGATCACACTCTGGTCTCTCTGTGTACATATCAAACTCGACCTTTAAAATGATTGCTGGTGAGTCACAGCATGTGTTAATAACGTGAAGTGACCCCGTTATTACAAATTCATGAAACATTCCGGCGGTTAACCAGCTACCATCTAATCATCACCGGGCTCCCACGCCCGGTACAGTGCCAGCCACAGACTATATACTATAACACCACAAAATTAATTCAATAAGTAAACCTCGCCCTACACCCGAAAAAGTGTCCACATAAAACTGAAGTTTAATTTTATTTATGTAAAATGTGTATAGAATTTATGATTGATACACCTTTTCAGTGATCTCTGACTGTTTGTTCACTGTATATAAGAAACGTATTTCAATTCAGAGCCCCGTAATCGTTGCTTTACAAAGGTGTTAGTCATATAGATCCTTGATTCACACTCACTATCAATAGGCACATCGTAATTTACCGATGCATTCAATCGAAGCAACCACGCCGAAAAAACAGTCGTGAGATAGATTTGTCAGGAAGCGAACAGTTGTATTCATTGCTCAATTAGATATTAGCCCAACTTAGCTCGTAATACATTGCTTGGCGCTTTAGGAATTCGATAACTCAATCATGCGTAGTGACTGTTGTCTTTGACACGGACTAGGTGCTGGGAGCTCCGGCCTGAACTTGCCTTGGGCAATGTCGGTATGTGGATGGTCTTTTTCACACAGGAAAATTCAAGCCTACACCAGGCTCGCCCCTAGTGCCCAGGGCTGTGACGAAACAGTATCGTTATCCACGGAAACATCTTTGCTTAAATACACAAACAAACAAAAGTATTTTCTAAATAATTGTAGAAAAGAGACGAAAGTATTAACCGGCGATTGGAACTACCAATGGGGTTCTTGGATAGTCTGGGAAATTGAAAAATAACAAGGGAGATAACTGCGATGTGTATCAGTAGCAGTGAAGAAACGGATTCTTTCATACCTCGTAAGTTAGTACAGCATTCAATGGAGAGTTTTTGCTTTGTGATTTCTCGTACAATCGTATAACGTTACAGCCACTTTGCTCTTTATCTGAAATCAACCACGCTGGCTAGATTGCTATTTAGGGTTAGGTACATCAGACTCCGGACGTTACTTCTGAGTGATTGAGTGTTTTACGTCTCAATGCGGTATGCCAGCTAACAGTTTGTCTATCTAACATGTAGTCCCTGAACAACATTATTTCCCCTACAGTCCAGTCCTCAGTGCACTGCTAAATCCCCAACTGAAACAGGTAAAGATTTCCCCAAGTTCTGAATCTCCCATCTAAATAGGGCTCATTTTCAATTTAAGTGAGTTTATGTGTTAATATAAAAATGATATATTCAGGGTAATAAGTGGTTTTGTACCTGACTGTGGGGGGAGGGGGGAGACTTAGATTATATGCAGGTCACAGACTTTGCTGAAGCAAACAAGCCTGGGATTGGTGCTGGCAAATCTGGGAACGTAACCTTAAAGAATCCTACATTTCAGAACACACGGAATGTTCGACGTACGAAATTTATGTATATCTGTATGTATATCAGGGACGTGCATACCCTATAAACTCATGTTTAAGACACGCCCAAACTTCATCTCTACGCTAGAATAAGCCTTTTAGTGTCCATCGGGGGTCTTAGGATGACTGTGTACAAATATCAGTACGTGTTACACCAAATTATACCTTTAAATTGATATGGCTGATTTTATAAGCAGTCGCATATAAATCGGATATATTTATTGATATCATAAGGACACACACATGTACACACACACACACACACACACACACACACACACACACACACTGAACCTTGAACATTAGACATCCTCAAATATTTACTGGCATTTCAATAGAAAAGTGATATTTATTTAAATGTAATACATGCATTTTAAAATTTATTGATAAGAAACAAAAGATATCAGTAATGCCTTTACAAATGCTTAAACAGCTTGCCATATTTCACAGATTTCATCAGCCGCGTCTGAAGCCATTATACACACCGGTAACCCATTCAGTATCCTAATTTTATTCATGTCAATTTTAGTGTTATGCAGCCTTGAATGTCTTGCGAGGTGTGTATTACACGGATGTCATTCACGTCGCTGTTGTCAATTACACTCGTCCAGAAATAGACAAGGGTTTGCACATTACGCTATCCACAACCGTGCTAATGACACGTGTCAATGAGCAATAGCTTCACGGAACGATCACCTTTACACGCTGCAAAGCGTCTTTCCTCATGCAGGCACCGTTCATGATCTCCGTTATAATTAAACACCTTCAAATATCATTTGATGCTAGTTGTTAGCATTTCGGTCGACAATAGCAGTTATGGCAGCATTATCTGCGTATTAATAGACGCAGCATTGTGGCGTAATTATAGACGCGCGGAAACAGCATAATGCATGATGTCCAACATGCGTGCTGTGTTCGTCACGTGACTTGTCGGGAAGGCGACACCGTGGAAGAAAACTCTTTAAGGTGACATCTTATCGAAGCATCTTGCTTTGCTCTTGAGGGTATAATAGCTTTGGAATTTTGGCTCATCTAATTTCGGTAGTTGGCGTGTCGCGTCTTGATATGGTATTTGACACACCAGAGCATGTCATTCACGACATGAGGAAAGAACGCAAACTTTAAGGTGAATAACCTACCTGCAGGATATCGGCACAATATAAAGCATATGGTTTTTATTAAGCATTTAACTTCATATCTGTCTGTGTATATATGATATTAATAAATTCATATTTTTGTGTTGTTTGATTTTATTATATATATTACTGTTAACGATTTTGTCTTAGTGTCTTTTTTGTTTTGTTTTATTATTGTTGTAATTATTCAATAATTTCAATACCATACAGTGAGGTGGTATTGTTTAATGTCGCCTTTCATTATTCCGGGAATAACGCGCATGGGGATATTGACAATGTCCCTCATTTCAACGTAGAATAGAAGTTGTTATATCACAGATAATTTTCTTGTATATAAACAACCACTTTGGGTGTTTAAAAATACATATACTGCAAATAGAATATGATTTTATGCATTATAATAATAACACGTGCATGGGTTATATATCTCACAGTAACCTGTGGGAATGTGCTTTATGCAAATCATGATCGGACCTTTGCAAACAGAAGACGAATTAAATACGAACAAACACCGTTTGTTCCCTTGCCAAAAGTTGAGCTTGTCCTTACACATATAGTATGGTGCTGGACTCGGGCATTGGTTATGTAGCACGTGCGTACGTTCGAATGCCTGTACGAATCATACTTACAGCTAATTAGTATTTGATGTTACCCTGCCTTGCGCTCGCCATTATGAAATAAAACTAGGATTGATGCTTGCGGAGTTTGAATGCTATACGTGGGGAGTCTATCCACTGATCGTTTTGAGTGAGTGGGGTTTTACGCCGCTCTTAGCGATATTCTACGTAATATTATGGCGCGTGAAAGCTTTAAGAACAAGGCTCACTCACCTTTATACCTTGAACTCCTCTGGGGAATCGAACCCGGGTCTTCGGCATGACGAGCGAACGCATTAACCATTAGGCTACCCCACCGTCTCGTACTGATAATAGACTGGGTGCTGTTAAATATATTACGACACTATATCTGTGCAGCAAACACGAGACCCAAAGGCAAATTGCATAAGAATTTTTTTTTAAATTCGTCGGAAAAGGTAACTTGAAATCTCCCACATGGTTGTCCTGTTTGGACAATCATTTCTGAAAATAAAATCTAGACTTTTCAATCGTATATTGTTTTCATATGTCATGATAAACATATATTTCAAATTTGAACGAAACCGGTGAATAATTTAGAAATTTCTACCTCTACACTCGTCAGTGTTTCATATAACGAGTGTAGCGGTAGAATTTTCTGACATATTCATTTCTTCAAACGGTCTCGTGGCTTCTAGCTGACGAAGCCTAGAGCAAGTCTAGTTGACCAGACGTAACTGCGTACAACCACCTGTTGTAAGCGGTTCAGTATGTTCTACAGACGACGAGATCTAATTTCAAGAAATTTTTAGAAATCCTTGCTTCTCGCTGGGCTATCGATTGTTATCTTGATTATTGTATGTATTTGTTTTTGTGGAGTTTCAGACTTTTTTTCCGCCTATATGAGATATATTTTTTCCACATTGCCCCTTACGTCATTATCAAATTTCTCCCGTGATGCTCCGCTGTAGGTGGCCAGGGCCTCTCATATCAACAATGAGAAATGTTCGGGTCAAAGGTCAGAGTGAATTTTACAGAAAAAAAACCAGCTGACTTTCCCACAGACACGAGAGGAACAAGAGCCGCGGGGTTGTCAGCCCCCTGATAGCACACCACCCCCGGATGTGAGTTGTTGCTCACAAAAATTAAACTCTTATAAACGCCCTCTGAGTCGACGTCGTTTTTTTCAGTTTTTCAAGTAGACTGAGACTGGAGATATTTTACATGCTTTCTTCAGCAGAAATACTGGGATAACTGCTTGTGTAAAATGAGTGAGACTAGGTTTAAATTTTATGTCGCATCGACGTCGTCGTCATCATCATCATCATCATATTCATCATTATCATCATCATCATCATCATCGGGAGAGAAAGAGAGAGAGAGAGCGAGAGAGAGAGAGACCTTATGATTTAAATACTAACGATAAATGTAAATTGCACAAAACATTTCCAAACTATTTTTTCCCCAAAGAACCCTCAATCCTCTTCTGACTTTACATCAGAGAAACCTAACAGGGTTTTGAACGTCTAGACTTGCTTGGGTTTTCAGAAAGGAAAAAGACGGTAGGGTAACCTCGTGATAAAAGCATTCGCTCGTTAGGCCGAAGACACTGATACAATGTATGAAGCCCATATTGGCCATGATATAGCTGACATAGCACTAAGGTGGCGTAAAACTAACGCATTCATTCACTCACTCACTCACCCACCCACTCATCCACTCACTCACTCGAAATCTACTCATCGAGAAATAAATGAAATGCCGTTCCTTTAAATTCACGTGAAATTCATCATCATCATCACCACCACCACAATCATCATCATCATCATCATCATCATCATCATCATCAACATAATCATCAGTGGTGGTGTACATTTGGTTTTAAACCAAACGCTGAATGGCGTCAGGATTCTCCAGACCTTCCTCGTCACTCAACACTTAACATCATCAGTGAAATCCTACCCCAAATGTCATGTCTCCACATTGTTTTCATAAAACACCCACCTTTGAGAAACGTTCACGTTAAACCACCGAACGGTTTTTGCAGTGTAAGTTAACTCTTTTAACATTTTCACTGTACCTTAATGGAGGACAGACATGGGAGGCTATTTACACAGAAACAGAAAACAATGTCACTATGGTGTCGGTTTCTCGCCGATCATCACTGAGAGACATCAATGTCGCCGTCTGCCAATAATCTGAAGTGTCAAGAATTACGTCTGAACAACAGTTCCCAGTAATTGGCATGAATTAATCTCCACCTTTCAAGTGTCAGCGGAACACGAAGAAAGTCTCATGTAAAACGAGATGACACAAATGTCTAGCCTTAATACCTTATTCAGTTTACTACGGGAGTCGAAACAGCTTACCATCAGCTGATTTTGAAATTGATTAGGATCGACGGAGGAACGTTTGTGAACCGCTGCTATCATTTGTGTAATAGTCTTGCTACTAGCTGTACTATGTGAGAAGTCCATGAATGTGTTATTTATTATATGTAATAATTCTATTCTCATCATGAGCAAATCCAGATAAATAAACATTGAAAATGCGTTTTAAAGGAATATTTGTTTTTGATTTATTTTCACAAGCGCAACAGTGCAGTGGCAATGCGTCTGCCTATCAAAATGAAGGCCTGGGTTCGATCCCCGGTGGAGGTACATAGGTGGACACACTTGCGTAATCCTTGGACGAGAGACTTTGATCCACCTTGTCTCAGTTAACCCAGTTGTAAAGTGGGTACTCGTTAAGATGTGCTGGCAATGTGAGAGTTTAGTTCGTTGCGACTAACAGTGTGCTGCCACGGGTTGCGTTGTATATTAGCGGGATGGGAAGCTAACCAGATTCGACCATTCTGCCACGTTGCAAATCGTTTGTCAATTATAAAATGCACAGAAATGTTTCATTCATGGTTGTATTATGTCTAAAGCTGGGATACTAACTAAGAGCAGCCTATTTATCTGACCAGACACAGCTTATTAACAGGTAAATACAGTAAATAACAGGAGAACAGGATGTTGTATCGCAATTGTAGGATATGTTAAAAGTACAAGACGTTTGTTAATGGTTATGTTTCGGATGGCGTTTCCCCCCATGTCTCTCTTTACTATGACATTTTTTCCTGTGACTTTTTTTCCGATCGCCATCATTTACACTACTCCAAACAAATTCAGATATTTGGATAGTCCTTGGTCATAATAAGTATTAGTATATATATATTGCTGATGCTGATCAACTCCATCCAGTTTATAGAATATCGTCACTGTCACTTCATGGAGCGTTTAAGCAATAACATGTCTTTTATCTTGTAATCACTTGCTTCTAACGGTGTTGGAGCCTACACCGAAACGTCGGTCTCATTAATAAAGAAACTGTTCATTCACATATTGTTATCCCTGTTTGGGAAAAGGTTTCCACAGAGGAAGCGATTATCGTGAATGTTGTTGGTTGCGAGGTATGTGACGATGACGTTCTTTGTGATTCCCACGTGTAAGATCAACCGCCCAGTAGTACATCAAAGCGAAACCAACATCGGCAAGACGTACCCCTAAACTATGTTATGGTTTAATTACTCAGTCCTTTCCAGTAACGTTAAGCTACGCATGGAATGTATAAATAGTCCTTCTTTGTACAGCCAATCATCATTGTAAGATCAAAGTAAGTGTTTACATGTTTTTAACGCTTTAAGTCCGCCCGATCTCCCCTTTCGATATAGCGACACGTTTCTCGTGACTCGACGACCTTGAGACGACCTCTGCGGCAGCTTTGTTATGGAATATCGGTGATTGAAATCCTCGACTTTCATCGCGTTATTCTTGACCAGGTTCTAGCCATCAGATGTGATTTGGGTCGGCTGTTAACAAAGGAGACTTGAAGTTACCTAAAGTTAAGATTGTATCGGTTAGACAGTCCTCTCGTTTCCTTATCATTTAGCATGCGCTGTGGCATAGCGCGCTTTAACAAAGGAATGATACGCAGATAACATTTCTGCTTCGTCAGCAGTCTCTACGTTTACTCATAGGTGTTCAGGAGGTAAAACTGATCTTTTTCACGGAAGAAGTCTAGGTGTTCCTCTCGTGGATATGTTTTTCAACATTCTCTAAGCGGTAAACCGCTACTCACTCTCTCTCTCTCACTAAGGAGACCTAGAATTGTCCAACACATTTTTGACACGATTATCCCAGGAATATATAAACCATCACAATACCTATTATTTACAAGGTACTGAAAATCAGACACTGTAGATCAGACACTGATGGGCAGACACTGCAGATCAGACGCGGTTGGGCAGGATATATTTGTGGCATATTCTTGTTTTGAGGGAGACACGTTGCTCAGACATGTGTATATGTATGTTATTTACAGACTAAGAAGAAGACCGGGTTCGATTCCCGGCATGAGTACAATGATGGATGCCCATTTCTGGTGTTCCCCGTCTTAATTTTGTGACAGCTGTGTTGATGTTGATGGATCATTTGTGTTGATGGATCATTTGTGTGATGGATCATTTGTCAAGCCGTTTTGGGGAGTTAAGCAGTCTTCTTTATCCCGAGTAAGTGTAACATGACGCCAGACTCACCGTCAACAAAACTAACTCCCTTTTACATCATAAAACATGGGGCATAGTTAACCAAAAAACTTGTATATTCTAGTAAGAAATGCACATGCTGGGTTGACATACAGGTCACAATATTGAGGGAATATTGCTAAAATTCGCGTAAAACCCGATTCACTTACTCACCAAGCATCCTGTCAACAGTAAGGGTCTATATGATATTGAGACTCGTTTAGTTGGTTCATTGTAGGTCATGAACACATGCTCATGATATCAATCATTGAATTGCCTGAATAAATACAAACATCTGTCTTTAACTTGACAATGCATTTTATATCTGGCTTATCTATTTACAAACAGTTCTCTTGTCATAAATATTCCCACAGAACAGTTTTGCCACCTGCTTGAGACATCGCCACCATCCATGTGTCTACACACAATGCAGGACTTATATGCAGAGTCATGTCAGTGTTTCTAACGATTCATCCCTGCCCTGTAAACACATATATATATGTGTGTAATCTCTTGAGGATGTCATGCCATGGGAGGGCGTATGTATTTACAGTTTGGCTGATCGCCACGGTCTATTGTGATTGTCTGTGGTCACGGTGGGAGTATAGCTGGGTGGGACTGTGGGGCGAGCTTTAATCTCATATACCAACTGGACCCGCCCTGTTTAGTGCAACTTATTATACCCAGCGGCTTGTCCGAGAGTTAAGTTCTGTTAACCTGATACAGCTAGAAAACATCGGTGTGTATAGTGAAATAGTGACGTGGATCTCGTGCTTTAAAAAGAGTGGGCTGAGTTTAACGCGGCTTCAAGTACTTTTCTACTAAAAACGTGAGTGAGTGAGTGAGTGAGTGAGTGAGTGGGTGGGTGGGTGGGTGAGTGAGTGAGTGAGTGAGTGAGTGAGTGAGTGGGTGGGTGGGTGAGTGAGTGAGTGAGTGAGTGAGTGAGTGAGTGAGTGAGTGAGTGAGTGAGTGAGTGGGTGGGTGAGTGAGTGAGTGAGTGAGTGGGTGAGTGAGTGAGTGAGTGAGTTGGTTTTTACACCCGTCTCCATCATTATCACTCGGGGTGCACCATGAATGGGCTTCGCACACTTAGACCATGCGTGGGATGCAACAAAGTTTTTCCATGTGCGCCTGAAGCACGAAGTAGATGAGCGAGCACGGATCACATACTCCAGTGATTGTTATGGTAAGCATTAATTTACGCCCGATGAAACCATAATGATCAATCTACCGTGTAAGCCAGCCTGACCATCCAATCCACAGTCCTTCTACAGAAGCAACGGGTGATGTTGACATTCACTGATCAGGAGTAAGTGAGTCTGGTTTTACTCTGCTTCGAGGATGTCATGTTTCGCTGAAGTAGTTGTCCGTATTCCCATTGGATCAGGTGCGAGTTGGGTTTTACGCCGTGTCTGCAATATTCCGGCAATATCACGGCGTGGGAAACATGACACATGACACATGACACATTTAACCCATGTGAGGAATTGAACCCGTCTATTTAGCATGACGAGCGAACGATTGAACCACAAAGCTAATAGATCCATTTGGGGCACTATATTGTTTTACGCCGCACGGACAATCGAATCTGAACCAAAATAAAGTAATTTACATGCCGCAGCCCCATCTTGTAACATTCAACAAAATGAACCAAG
The DNA here is from genome assembly GCF_037392515.1 of Haliotis asinina. Taxonomy (NCBI): domain Eukaryota; kingdom Metazoa; phylum Mollusca; class Gastropoda; order Lepetellida; family Haliotidae; genus Haliotis; species Haliotis asinina. Next base: position 13,927,434 of record NC_090281.1, on the reverse strand, counting down.
TTGAAGCAACACAAACTGAAGATTTGCACACTTGTCTCTGTGGTCATTGCTCCGTTCCTGAGGATGAAGAACAATATTTCATGTCTTGTAATATAAATATTCAGATATAAGACACTGCTTATTGAATTCCGTTTCCTCTCAAATTAATTACTTTCAAAGCCTTACCAATGCAGAAAGATAACCCCCTGTTTTACAAATAAGGGAACGGGCAGAATATAAAGATGCATCGTATATACAGCTTCAAATAAGTCCAGAAGTTCTCAAGACTGCCCCATGTCGTTATACATGCGTATTGTATGACAGTGTGCTTAGCCCATTTTGTGGTGTCCCCCGCCGTGATATTGATCGAATATTGTAAAAGAGGCGTAAAACTAAACTTACTTACTTACTCACAGTTACTTTGATTTATATATCACGTTTAGATGGTCAATGTTTCTACATGGAACTTTTGCTCAATAAAATGTATATCTATTTTTTTTAATATGTGAAATATATTTCATTTGTATCTTATAATCTTTTGGTTAATAATTTTAGATTATACAGATAATTGTAGATCATATAAATAAAGGACCAGTGTCCTTTCCATTTATCTAACTTGTCCATTAGAAAGACAAAGTTACTACTTGTCCGTTGACTTGTTTATTCTGTAGAGACGTGGGACAGGGTTAAACCAACACCGGTCAACGCTGATATGGATATTTCACACACGATGGCATCGCGCAGCGTAGTTAAGTTAAAATACCAGTCCATAATGATTGAACTGTAAATATCTCTCTAGCACCTTTGTGTTCTAATCACGGAAAACGATTAGTGTCAGAAATGCACTTGTCAGCAATCTAATCACCCGTTAGGTCTGTGTTTATTATTTTAGCCGTTATCTTTCACGGGGGTGAGAATTTTTATTTTTGTGTTATTTGAACAAGAAAATTAAACCGCAAAGTGACAACGAACAAAAACTGTCAACGGTTTGAGATGGGGTCAGAGGTCGGGTCACTGGCTGGTCAAATGAAAACATTTGAAAAAAAAGTGGTCCATCAGTTTTTCTTGACCTTTGACCTGTTTGGGGAGGGTGAATTACGGAGTTACGCGGGAGTGATGGGAAGAAGGTCCCGCACATGGGGGAAAGGGAGATGACGACTTGGGGGAGGGTGAAGGGGGAGGTATTTTTTCAGGAACAAAGAGGATTTTCTTAAAAATTAATAAAAAACAAACAATGCGTGAGTTTTGGGGTTTTATTTTGCTGTAAGATACGATAAAACGAGATAATTTTATTAGAACATTTTCACCCATTTAAAGTCAGACCAAAACATTTATATTTCTACATTTTAACAATTATGTATTATTAAACTTAATTTATTAATCAAACTAATATGCATTATTTAATGTATGGACTTCTAAAAGGGTCATTGTTCCGTTGTCAAATCAAAATGTAAAGAGTATGAAAATTCATAAAATACAAAAGTTCGACATTATATTTTGATATTCTCAGTGACATCGTCAGTGTTTATACTATTTTACTCCCTTTTCAATATGATTTTCCTTTCAGCGCCTTCAGCATGTGCTAGTTATGTTAAGCGAGGATATGTGCGCTATGTACATTCTATAATCGAGTCTAGACCAGACAAACCAGTTATTAACGTTATAAGGATACTCTCATTTATAATGAGAAATAAATGAGAAATAAATCGCACGTATATGCCTGATCGTATGACAGTAAAAAGGGCAAGCTTTACTCAGCTGCCGACTAACGTCCCCGATCGTTGACATGGTTGATGCATGTATATCAGCGGTGTAAATCGATGTCAGTCACTGAATATTCTGGTCCAGATATCTATTGACGGAATATATTTATATAGCTGGAATGGGGCGATACGAAACAAACAAACTTAACAGCCACTAGATGACCCTAACACAAGGGCTGGTAGGGTAGTATAGCGGTTAAAGCGTTCGCTCGTCACACCGAAGATCCAGATTCGATTCCCGAAATGGGAACAATGTGTGAAGCCCTTTTCTGGTGTCCCCTCGTCGCATTATGGCTGGAATACATGTATTGCTAAAAGCGGCGTAAAACTACACTCACTCGCAACTGCTGGACCGTTATCGATAGTATGTGAAACATCGAAGTGGGACCACGATCATTTCTACATTGACTACACACATTGTTGACTGTCACTCGGTAAAGAAAACACCTAATTGTGTTCTAACTGACAGATATTGATTAGTCGATTCAAATCGTTAGAATTTTGCACTTACCAGTTTCAATAAATTTGTACGTGTAATTTATATTGTTTTTAAATTCAAAATTGTATTTGAGTATTTCGGGGGCTTGGCTGTGTTTAGGAGGTGGAGACATTTTTATTGAATCTTTTGTGTTTTAGTTATTTTTCATAGCGAATGTACTAGTCTTTACGTTCTATATGCGCTTCGCATCTTTTAACCTGAAACTCGTATATTACAGGGTGTGAATTTGTAATTCAGAAACGACTAACCAACAAGTAAGCGCACGGTGTAGTTTTACCTGGGATAGTATCGTTTATTGTTTTGCTGTCGAAATCAAATCCAGGGGATCCTTTATGACCCTGTGAATCAATATATTGATTTTCATAGGTGTAAAATATGACAATTCACGACATTCAGTATGATATGAATGCCATATACATGAAATCAGTTTTATTTTTAAACTCATAAAATGTTTCCAACAATGCGCTCAGGTGAGAGATATGCAGGTCGTCTAATCCGTTTGCTGTGTCTCCTTTCAACCTGCGATCCCTGCTACCCCACCCCCTCCCCTCAACATGCTCTCTGACCTCCCCCTACCCCCGACACCATGCTGTGAAACGGGAACACGGACATCACCTGTTGCTTACTCCATGTTACTTGACCCCCCACCCCTCTCCCATACCCGCCAACCACCCACACCTGCATCCTTGATCACATATACCTCCGTCTTGGATAACCCCGATCCCCACCCCTCACCCTCTCTGACCCCTCCGATCATGATCTGTAACCCTACCCCCCCGAGAACCAATAATCTAGTACTGACGACCTCGTTACGGGGTAAAGTTCTCACCGACGTCGTACATTCATTGACGGGGCAGAGCGCTCTGGGAAAGTGGGAAACCTAAAGGGTCAAGGGGATCCCCTGCCGAGCAAAGGTCACGGCTCAAAGACACTCGGGACTCTCCATTCACAGTACCGTTAAAGGCAAATTATCCCGCGCGACCAGAGGTCACTTATGTCCAAGATTCACCCAGTCTACCGTCTCATATACGGTGCCCCGTGGGTCAGGTTTAGTGCTCCCTCCTTGCCAGCTGAATACCGTGGGGTCACGGCGCGGGAGTTGATCCCGTGTGATGGAGTCAACACAGGAATGTCAGGGGCCACTTGGGCCCCGGCTATTGTCGTCAACTCGGAGACGTGCTGGATTCTCAGGACCAACTTCCGCAGGAAATTCTTTTTGATTTGGTGACTTAAAAGACGGTAGTATGTGTCGGTAATATGCGGAGCTTGGGAAACAGGGTGTTAGTTGTGTCACAGAAACCCCCTGGGGTGAGGATAGGTTGGGGGGTTGGGCAGAGGGGAACTGGAAACCAGGTGAAGATGAGGACAGGGGTAATACCAAACATTCAGTCTCCCTTCCTCGCACATCTGTGCGTCCCTCCATGGGCGGAGTATCATTTGATATGGTCCTATGAAATATATCATCGCATGATATACGAGTTCTCACGGAATCTTGACGGAGTTGTAAGATAGACGGGATTAAGGCGTTCAGCTTCAAAGCAGGCTATAAAATTCGCTGTCATGTGATCAGCATGTCAAAATACTTACATGTAATTCAAAAATGAATATTGTTCCATGTCATCTACAATAGACGGACAAAGAAAAGACAAAAAGAAACTACTTGCCATGAATCGAAAATATCTCTAGATAATCCTAGGCCATTAAAACATTTGTATCAGAATATGTATTCTGTATTATGCAGTTTGTTTATGAGTTAGTGAGTATGTTTGGTTTTACGCCGCTTTTAGTAATATTCCAGCATTATCACTGCGGAGAACACCAGAAATGGGCTTCACACATTGTAAACATGTGGGGAGTCGAACCTTTCGATGTGACGAGCGAACGCTTTAACCAATAGGCTACTCCACTATCTATGTTTAAGAAACTTATAGAATACTGTTACTGTATCTACATGGAACGCTGCGCAATACCTATTTTGTATCTTTATCTTAACAATCGGATTTGACGAAATGTTACAACAGTTTAAAAAACGTTATTATTTTGAACAATTAGCGAAACACTGCAAACTGAAAGATCAAAACTTTGATACCTGTATCTAATATCATGGAATAACAATGTCTTCGGTTGAGTTTGTTTTTAACCACCATCAAACACTGATGTATACCATTTCACATCATGGTCGCCAGAACATTCCTGCCCTGTGATAGCCATATATATATCACTGGCTTAAATACGACCTGCAGTGGTTGGACAAAATGCCAGCCTGGCTTGCTGAATTCCATATGTGTTGCAAAGTGTAAGCTACAGATAATGATGATTTAACGTCAGGGTGATGACGATCGAAACTATTCTTTATCCCATTTGTTGTTTTTTGTTTGTCTTGTCTTGTCTTGTCTTGTCTTGTCTTGTCTTGTCTTGTCTTGTTTTGTTTTGTTTTGTTTTGTTTTGTTTTGTTTTTTGTTGTTTGTTTTTTGTGGGTTTTTTGTTTTGTTTTGTTTTTTTTTGTTTTGTTTTTTGTTTTGATTTTTTTGGTTTGGTTTGGTTTTGGTTTTTTAGGGGGGAGTGGGGGGTTGTTGTTGTAGGGGTTTTTTGGTTTGTTTGTTTTTGGTTTTTTTGGTTGGTTGGTTGGGGTTTTTTTTTAATTTGAAAAAAGTGATTATTGATTCAAACAATGTGCAAGCAGAGATGCCAACGCTTTTGGAGTAATTATTGGCCAATTAATTAATCCATTACACTTAATATGCGAAAATTACGCTTTCCTACTGGTTTTAGGAAACTGAATAAAGTGGATAACATTTCACAAGGAAGTATTTCGTAAGGGGTTAATAAATGGCCCTACATCGATAGAAATCACTTATTCATGGAATGGCGTTCATTCCAATTAATTTGTAAGGAATTAAAGTATTTTGTGTCACCTGACCAATAATGTTTGATTCATGGCGTTTCATAATGATTGGTGACGTGTATTTCTCTTATTATATCCCTTTGTGAAAAAGTGCACTATATCGAAGTGAGCGGAAGACAAGTATTACACGTTTTGAGTCTACATTACAGCTGACGTCCAGTATTACGCATAGGCCCCAAATAGGGTTGGCATCTCTGTATTAGCATAGTCTTGTCATATATTCTAAATTATTCATTACAAAGACTATCTACAATAGCATGTGCATTGTGTTTAAAACTATTGTTATAGAGAGTCTCCAAAACATCATTCGGTGGAGGACAAATTGAATGTTTGCGTTTCTCTAGTTCCACATCTAACCAACTATTTTCATTGTTGAATGAGTGTGTGAATTTAGTTTTACTCCGCACTCAGCAATATTCCAGCTATATGCCAGCGGTTTGTAAATGACTGAGACTGAACCAGACAATCCAGTGATCAACAGCATGAGCATCGACTTACGCGAGTGGGATACGATGACATGTGTCCTCAACAGCCAAACAATTAAAAAAAAAACCCAAACAGTGTTTGTACATAAGTACATAAGTGACATGGAATGACAGAATATCAGTTTCTTATTAATTCAAGTTCACACACACACACACACACACACACACACACACACACACACACACACACACACACACACACACACACACACACACACACACACACTCACTCACTCACTCACTCACTCACTCACACACACAGACACACACGACCCCTCGTCGTCGAACTGAGAGCGACACATTAGTCACACTGAGTCTGCCGTCTACCACCCAGTCTACGGGTCTGGCACAAACCTCCCGATTCTGCACAGCACCTGCTTGGACATGTGACCACTGGTCGATGCTGCTCCTTAAACTCATTCACAATAGAACCAAGCGCTTCTAAAAGCATCAGTCATTGAACGGATCTCATCACTGCAACGGATATTCCGATCGAAACAAAGGGCCATTGTCACAGCATTAAGTGTGTGCGCTATACCTGCATTTCCCGAGGTTATGTACATGCTTTAGACTTGTACTAGTCTCCAAAGATTATTAGTAATATGTGTAGATTTTATGCATGATCTGAATCAGTGAGTGAGTATGGTTTTACGCCGCTTTTAGCAATATTCCAGCAATATTACCATGGGGAACACCAGAAATGGGCTTCACATATTGTGCCAGTATGTCTTCAGCTTGACGGGCGGACGCTTTAACTATTATGCTACCCTACCGCCCTTATAATATGAAATATGACACATGATCAGTGAGTGAGTGTTAGTTTAGTCCGCTTTTAGCAAACCTGCTACCATATGAAGGCATACCAGGAATGAAAAGCGAATGCTTTAAACTTTAGTCTTACCCACCGCCCCGGTGAAGAATTTGTCCCTATAAAAGAAAAGTATCCTTTGTAATCAATTCGTCACGATGGTTTCACCGCACCTTTAGCAATTGTACGCCATTATCATCAGAAACGTGCTCATGTAACCACGTGGGTCTCGAACCCGGGTCTTCGGCGTGACGAGCGAACGTTTTACCAGTGGACTACCCCACCGCTCCTCTATATTCATGCAGACGCGGAAACGAGAATGGCAACAGTGGAAAGGGTGGGTGAAGTAGAACGGGGTGTGTTTTCTGGGTGGCACAGGTACCCCAACAGTTAACATCAAGTTCCGAGCATGTAACACTCTGAATTTCAAAAGGCCGCACAGTCCGCTTATCAAACCTGCCTATTATAAGTATAGAATTTCTATACATGTATAATCCTGGACGTATCAGTCTTTAGAGACTTCGATCAAGGCTGTATATATAGGTATATAATATGATATGTCCATCCTGAATGGACGTAGGCGTATCGGGCTGATGTCTCCTGTAACGTTACATCCGGGCTATTCCCACGCTACCGACAACAGGAAGTATTGCCTGTATGTCCATCCTCACCATTCTATCATAACGTCAGCCTCAACAGCCACCTTTTATAAAATGGCTTGACGATCCCCTTGTCATATAATCTATGAATATTTATAGCTCGGTGTTTGTCCTCTGGGTATTCTACAGCCTTCCTGTGTATTATCTTTCAATATTTACGAGTACTTAATACCCGATATTCAGTATATTTGTAGCTTATCACTGTTTTATTGTGTGCCCGGCTGAGGACTGTTGCTGTCATGTGGTGACTCTGGGTATTGCTGGTTATTTAAGGTCAATTCTTATGAGTGAGTGACTTACAATTTGACGTCAGAGTGGCAACATTTCAGCTCTATCGTGACGATAATTCGAATACAGTTGCTAAAGATGTTAGGAATAAGAAACCTGTCATCTACATTTTCACAGGTAAACGTTAAAACTAGTTGATAACATTTGTAAGAATTAATAAACAACACATTGTGAAAATGGGCTATATATCGTCAGCAACTGAATGTTTGGTTAGTTTGTTGTTTTACGCCGAACTCAGCAATTTTACAGCTATATGGTGGTGGTCTGTAAATAGCCTACTCTGGATCAGGCAACCCAGTGATCAACAGCATGAACATCGATCTACTCAGTAGGGATACTGGGACATGTATCAACCAAGTCAGCTAGCCTGACCACAGATCCTGTTAGTGGCCTCTCACGACAAGGCTGGGTTACTGAATATCAAATCTTCACGGGTCCTCAGTAAGAAGAATAATGTGTTTATTTTATTCACTTTTATCAGGAATTGTTATATGACTATTAATTCATACCTAATACACTTATGCAAGCCACTCATCAGAAGTGGTTGCATTTATTCATTTCAACACATGTATATGTTGTGTATATACAATATACAGAATGCTAAATTGTGTCATAAAACGGAATCATTATATTAATATTTCAGTGGGAACAAATCTTCGACTCATGCTGCTTTTAGGAGATAAAGACATATGATGACACCTTCATGCACTGCCACACACGTAATCGAGGGTAGATACTGTCTCAAAGTATCAGTTCTGCCACACACGTAATCGAGGGTAGATACTATCTCAAAGTATCAGTTCTGCCACACACGTAATCGAGGGTAGATACTACCTCAAAGTATCAGTTCTGCCACACACGTAATCGACGGTAGATACTACCTCAAAGTATCAGTTCTGCCACACACGTAATCGAGGGTAGATACTACCTCAAAGTATCAGTTCTGCCACACACGTAATCGAGGGTAGATACTGTCTCAAAGTATCAGTTCTGCCACACACGTAATCGAGGGTAGATACTACCTCAAAGTATCAGTTCTGCCACACACGTAATCGAGGGTAGATACTACCTCAAAGTATCAGTTCTGCCACACACGTAATCGAGGGTAGATACTGTCTCAAAGTATCAGTTCTGCCACACACGTAATCGAGGGTAGATACTACCTCAAAGTATCAGTTCTGCCACACACGTAATCGAGGGTAGATACTGTCTCAAAGTATCAGTTCTGCCACACACGTAATCGAGGGTAGATACTGTCTCAAAGTATCAGTTCTGCCACACACGTAATCGAGGGTAGATACTATCTCAAAGTATCAGTTCTGCCACACACGTAATCGAGGGTAGATACTACCTCAAAGTATCAGTTCTGCCACACACGTAATCGACGGTAGATACTACCTCAAAGTATCAGTTCTGCCACACACGTAATCGAGGGTAGATACTACCTCAAAGTATCAGTTCTGCCACACACGTAATCGAGGGTAGATACTACCTCAAAGTATCAGTTCTGCCACACACGTAATCGAGGGTAGATACTATCTCAAAGTATCAGTTCTGCCACACACGTAATCGAGGGTAGATACTATCTCAAAGTATCAGTTCTGCCACACACGTAATCGAGGGTAGATACTACCTCAAAGTATCAGTTCTGCCACACACGTAATCGACGGTAGATACTACCTCAAAGTATCAGTTCTGCCACACACGTAATCGAGGGTAGATACTACCTCAAAGTATCAGTTCTGCCACACACGTAATCGAGGGTAGATACTACCTCAAAGTATCAGTTCAGCCACACACGTAATCGAGGGTAGATACTATCTCAAAGTATCAGTTCTGCCACACACGTAATCGAGGGTAGATACTACCTCAAAGTATCAGTTCTGCCACACACGTAATCGAGGGTAGATACTACCTCAAAGTATCAGTTCTGCCACACACGTAATCGAGGGTAGATACTGTCTCAAAGTATCAGTTCTGCCACACACGTAATCGAGGGTAGATACTGTCTCAAAGTATCAGTTCTGCCACACACGTAATCGAGGGTAGATACTGTCTCAAAGTATCAGTTCTGCCACACACGTAATCGAGGGTAGATACTACCTCAAAGTATCAGTTCTGCCACACACGTAATCGAGGGTAGATACTACCTCAAAGTATCAGTTCTGCCACACACGTAATCGAGGGTAGATACTACCTCAAAGTATCAGTTCTGCCACACACGTAATCGAGGGTAGATACTATCTCAAAGTATCAGTTCTGCCACACACGTAATCGAGGGTAGATACTGTCTCAAAGTATCAGTTCTGCCACACACGTAATCGAGGGTAGATACTACCTCAAAGTATCAGTTCTGCCACACACGTAATCGAGGGTAGATACTGTCTCAAAGTATCAGTTCTGCCACACACGTAATCGAGGGTAGATACTGTCTCAAAGTATCAGTTCTGCCACACACGTAATCGAGGGTAGATACTGTCTCAAAGTATCAGTTCTGCCACACACGTAATCGAGGGTAGATACTACCTCAAAGTATCAGTTCTGCCACACACGTAATCGAGGGTAGATACTGTCTCAAAGTATCAGTTCTGCCACACACGTAATCGAGGGTAGATACTACCTCAAAGTATCAGTTCTGCCACACACGTAATCGAGGGTAGATACTACCTCAAAGTATCAGTTCTGCCACACACGTAATCGAGGGTAGATACTACCTCAAAGTATCAGTTCTGCCACACACGTAATCGAGGGTAGATACTACCTCAAAGTATCAGTTCTGCCACACACGTAATCGAGGGTAGATACTACCTCAAAGTATCAGTTCTGCCACACACGTAATCGAGGGTAGATACTACCTCAAAGTATCAGTTCTGCCAAACACGTAATCGAGGGTAGATACTATCTCAAAGTATCAGTTCTGCCACACACGTAATCGAGGGTAGATACTACCTCAAAGTATCAGTTCTGCCACACACGTAATCGAGGGTAGATACTACCTCAAAGTATCAGTTCAGCCACACACGTAATCGAGGGTAGATACTACCTCAAAGTATCAGTTCTGCCACACACGTAATCGAGGGTAGATACTATCTCAAAGTATCAGTTCTGCCACACACGTAATCGAGGGTAGATACTACCTCAAAGTATCAGTTCTGCCACACACGTAATCGAGGGTAGATACTACCTCAAAGTATCAGTTCTGCCACACACGTAATCGAGGGTAGATACTACCTCAAAGTATCAGTTCTGCCACACACGTAATCGAGGGTAGATACTACCTCAAAGTATCAGTTCAGCCACACACGTAATCGAGGGTAGATACTACCTCAAAGTATCAGTTCTGCCACACACGTAATCGAGGGTAGATACTATCTCAAAGTATCAGTTCTGCCACACACGTAATCGAGGGTAGATACTACCTCAAAGTATCAGTTCTGCCACACACGTAATCGACGGTAGATACTACCTCAAAGTATCAGTTCTGCCACACACGTAATCGAGGGTAGATACTATCTCAAAGTATCAGTTCTGCCACACACGTAATCGAGGGTAGATACTACCTCAAAGTATCAGTTCTGCCACACACGTAATCGAGGGTAGATACTACCTCAAAGTATCAGTTCTGCCACACACGTAATCGAGGGTAGATACTACCTCAAAGTATCAGTTCTGCCACACACGTAATCGAGGGTAGATACTATCTCAAAGTATCAGTTCTGCCAAACACGTAATCGAGGGTAGATACTACCTCAAAGTATCAGTTCTGCCAAACACGTAATCGAGGGTAGATACTACCTCAAAGTATCAGTTCTGCCACACACGTAATCGAGGGTAGATACTACCTCAAAGTATCAGTTCTGCCACACACGTAATCGAGGGTAGATACTGTCTCAAAGTATCAGTTCTGCCACACACGTAATCGAGGGTAGATACTACCTCAAAGTATCAGTTCTGCCACACACGTAATCGAGGGTAGATACTACCTCAAAGTATCAGTTCTGCCACACACGTAATCGAGGGTAGATACTACCTCAAAGTATCAGTTCTGCCACACACGTAATCGAGGGTAGATACTACCTCAAAGTATCAGTTCTGCCACACACGTAATCGAGGGTAGATACTACCTCAAAGTATCAGTTCTGCCACACACGTAATCGAGGGTAGATACTACCTCAAAGTATCAGTCCGTCGTATAGCTCGAATCACGTCAGTGAGAAGTTTATCTTTCAACTTACTGACTTTACTTTTGATTAAACGTTTCGTCCAAACTATGCCATGTTTTAGGGCTTTAAAATGACAGAAGGACAACACTTCGCAGTGTCTGGTGTAGAAAAAAGAACTTTTCAACCATTTGGACATTTTAAACCATTGCTTCAAAGTTTTTCCTCAGCTGTAAATAAGGACATTAGCATTGGGCTAAAAAGGTCATGACCTCATCATTGAACCTAACAGAAAGTTCGTGAATCCGGACAGATGTGATGCAGTTTCTTTTAAGATATTTCAAAAACTAAAGCTGTCTGTTTTGAGGGTGGATAACATATAATGTACATGAAATGGTTAATCGATGACATGTTTCATCATTGGATTTGTAGTCATAGCAGTGTATTGTACCTAAACTTTGAACTGCTTCGGCGACTGTTTATAATATTAGGTACAAATTTCAAAGTTTCATACTATACCGATTATTTTGTGAAATTCCACGTTTTTTCAGGAAAAGTAACCTTCAACGACAAAGGGCCAACAATTAAGGTGAAAACAAAGTTGCCAAAATGACCTTGTTTACTTTCATTGCTGTCACTTTCAGGAAAACTCCTGGAAGCCATATATCATACAGATTCTACGTCACTGTAAATCTATTGTTCCCACAACTTAAAGATAACATCACTGACAACCTGAAATGTTATTTCGCAATTTAATGGCAAATAAGACACAACCATCCCGCTCGGAGTTTACAAAAGTTAAAACTTAAAGTGATGATTATATGGTACAGAGCATCAACGCCCCATTTACCACGGGTTTTGCGTCCAACGGGAACACAGCCTAATTGTATGTTTTTCTCCTCTCGGGAAGATAAATAAAATCTTTGTAAGCTTGAAAATATGACCGTTGCCCTTTTAAGCTAATTATATGCATATAAATCACACGACGTCGTTCTCGGCGATAAACCATTTCCAAACAGTCTCCTTTCAATGAGGAGATTTGATGACTGCATTAACATGTCGGCGACGATCAGCGCCACTTAGGGATTGACAAATCACATTCCACGACACAATCAGGGAACCAATCAAAACAACAGTTACATACCTATCATATTTCGTGATAAAGGGGGTGATTTATTACTCGTTGGATAGTTCAAACCCATCTTAAAAACCGCGAAATCCTTTGTGAGTCCGTGAGATAGCGTTGTGTATGAAAACATTCTGACATCTCCAGACCGTCAAAGAAGGACAGCGCTGGGTGGCAGTTTGTAAACTGGTTTGGGGAGAGATTGAGACATTCTTGACCGTTAGACTTGACCGATGAGGCTGAAATGTGCGAAACAATACCCTCCGTTGGCTGTGTTCTGCACCATCGTCTAAATACTGAAACCATGTAATTTTGATGGACAGAAATCATTTATATTAGGTTGTAGTAATATTTGGAATTCCCATATTAACATATCACCTCATTATCATTTAACCTTGCCATACACTAACAATGTGTCTCTGAATACATATAGTTTACAGTTATGAATAGTTTTGAATGTCCTTTTAAATTGAAACGGAGCACAAGTGAGCTCGGAAATTCTGAACCTAGGGAAACTAGACTTGCTTCATATAGGATTATTGAAGTACAGAAAAGGTTGGGTGGGAGAAAACTGATGTGGTCCGAGGTCTTTGAGTCAGCCTGTCTCCCGAGAACAGTGCAACATGATTTAACTCGTACAGATCACACCAGCTCCCAAAACAAAGCATTGCTCTGTGCTCCGTTTTATGTTAACTGTTAAAACATGTTTCTGAACAAGAGAACTATACATTCTGGAACTACAGTAACTGAAGACGAACCTTTACTCAGTCTGTAATTCCTTCACCTTCTGTAAACATTATATATATATAGCGAGTATCCTAGTGCTAGACTCGTTCATACTACTTACTGATGGCCTTTCAGCACTACTTGTCCTCCTGACTCTGCTAGTCTATAGTTCTTCATTAGGAATGTGCACATTGTATAAAACCAAAACCATTGTAGAAATTAACACCAGACCAAATTCTATGCTTCTTGAAATATAGCAATTTGAAATAAGAAACAAATTGCAACTGAAATCTAGAATCATCTCGTAAAACCGGATCGCCTGAAACGACGCATTAACTAGACCCCATTTGGGTCGTATCGTTTGTATCGTAGACAGACGAAGAACATTTAGAGCAAATATTCAGACACGACACTTCTTATTTAACTCTTTTTTTTCTAAAATTGATTACTTTCAAATCATCACTGCCACAGGACAACATTCAGATGTAAGTCACTCCTTAAATAATTTCTTTCCATCTCAAATTAATTACTTTCAAATTATGAGCCACATATATATAATAGAAACAATCTGCAACCATACATACATTTTGAAACAAATCTAGAACATCTCTAGGTTGTCCTTGGTCAGTATACACAATGGTATTTTATTTAGTATATGTATTGTTGCCCTGATTCATATGTCTTGGTTGTGAAGTTTACAAAATAGCGCCACTCTTTCTGCAGGGAACGTTTGCGAGATAAAATAGCTTGTATCATAAAAAATAAGCCAGAGAATTTATTCTGGACCAAAATATTTGTCTGCTGTCCCTATATGACAATGGTTGTTGCAGTCCTATGTATGGGTTGATGGGACCTGAGGGTGGACAAGGATCTCCCCGGGGGAGAGCACGCTCATCATGACCCTGTCAAGACGCCATCTGACAAATGAACGGTGAATTCTTCCCCATAAAAGCATGTGCCTCCTCGCCAAATGTCTACAATCCCTGTAAGTACTACGCAAAGCCTATTATTTGGATGTTTTCTAAACACTGCCAGATACGATGACCTCTTGACCAGTGTCTGTTCCTTCAAGACTTGTCTCAACTCGCCCGCCTACCGGCTGGCGTCCATACATCACTGCGACCCCCTCCCCTTAAGATGGTGCGTGGGGTGGGGCATGTGTCAACGGACATATTTTCATGCTAAAGTAATTACTATCGCGGCAGTGTCATCGTTGGCGGTGTCCACAGACAGTTTGATAACCCTGCCATTTTATCTCAGGCCCAGTTTTCTTGTCGAAATGAAAATAAAATACCTCGAGGGTTTGGAATATTTGTAGAATGGCAGACGGAGACGCAGACATTAAGTAGGTGCAGCACATACATGTATCTAATTCTAGTCAGTAATAGACAAGCGCTTTTATTACATTTATGCAACCTAAGAACTGCCCAGATTTATCCCACATTTATTTATACCTCTGAACGCGGACTTTCCTATGGTAAAATCTCCCTGATTTTCAGAGGTATAAATAAATCTGGGATAAATCTGGGCATTAATATATATGTGTGTGTGTGTGTGTGTGTGTGTGTGTGTGTGTGTGTGTGTGTGTGTGTGTGTGTGTGTGTGTGTGTGTGTGTGTGTGTGTGTGTGTGTGTGTGTGTGTGTGTGTGTGTGTGTGTTATAGTTGGGGTGACACTTGCTCAGTGCAATACAAATATGGCTGAGTGGACTCAATCAGTTCTGTACAGAATCTGTACTTTACTGAAAAAGTGTAACCCCAAAATACATATGTTACCCAGTTTGGAATTTTTCACACAAAATTATTTTGTGCCAGGACTTCACGACAGACACTGGTGTGTAAAAGAGGAACAATATAATTATTTTAGATTCTACAACATTCAGTCTTGGCGAGACATTTCCAGTTCCCCCACTGCAATAAATGGTTTCTCTCAAAACGCAATGTATTCTTGCTGTAACATTGTCTAGTATATGTTGACGTGGGCATTCTGAGTTTTTTCGAACCACGAATAAGTACTGTGAAAACAGGCTCAGTTTTAAATCCATACATTTAGAACACGAAATCAATATAGGTACAATGGCTTTTTAAAACGTTATTGTAGAGACCTGGGCCCCGTTTCACAAAGCTGTCGTAAGCCTATGATCTCGTAACTCGAGAGACGTTGACGTTACAATATGGGATGTACATGGCTACGAAGATACGTACGACATCTTAGGCTTATGAGAGTTTTGTGAAAGGGGTCCCTAGGTAGGATTGACCCCAGACTAGTCTCTGAATATATACAGTAGCAAGTAAACAGAATCAAATTGAAAAATATCCCCAGATGGGAAATTCAGAGCTTGAACCTGGGGGAATCTCTTCTTTCTTCATTCAGGGCTCTAGCATTGCATGGTGGACTAGGCAGTAGGGAAAGTAATGTGGTTCGAGGACTGTGAGACAGACTAGGCTGAGTCAAGAATTAGTCCTGTATTTGAGACCATACAAAATGGGTAAACATTCTCGTCTGCTTTACAGGAATGCGATCAAAACGGGAAAACGAACGTAAAATGGCTCTTAATGTGATGTACTATTTAGACGTATGCTGTCTGTGTGAAGTAGTTTGTATAAGCTACAGACATATAAACACTCAGATTGTTATCAGTGCGAGATTCAACGTAGTTCACCATGACTAGAAACGACATAGTGGCTAGTCCCTCTTCGAAACTGAACAAATATATTCTGGCGATTCAAACACGCTGTCTCTTACCGGTTGTCCACGTGGTATAGTGACGTCACGAACAACCGTTACAAGGAGACGGAGCTTCGTTATTCCTCTAGCCATGCTCGTTACTATGAGAATCAAAGCGTATCACACAGCGCATCTATATGACACGCTAATGGTGTTCAAACTCGCCTTGCTCCCTGGTGTGTGAATCGCCGCTGTGAATAAAATACAACCCAGGCATCGGCGTTCCCGCCATACAACAGAGTTGATAGATTTGTTGACAGGGAGATATTGTGATATGTCATCGCCCGAAAAACGTCGTATATTTAAGTTATTTGCGTGATAAGAATCATATATTTATGATATTTGCATGATAAGAATCTTGTATTTGAGTTATGTGTGCGATAAGTATTGTAAATCTAGATTGTATGCACCGTAATTATCTATCATCTTTTTAAAGCATTTGTGTGGATATTACCGTACTTTGTGGCAGTATGCAAGTAATTCACGCACATGTATGTTATGTACATAACAATTGTCATATATGCAGGTTGTTTGCGCTATAATTATCATATATGCAGGTTGTTTGCGCTATAATTATCATATATGCAGGTTGTTTGCGCTATAATTATCATATATGCAGGTTGTTTGCGCTATAATTATCATATATCATATGATATTTGTGTGATAATTGTCGAATTTAATGGCTATATGATAATGTTAATTGAAAGGTAACCGTTGTATTGTCGGTTTCGGTTAAGAAAGTGTATTAATTTAGTTACTTGCGTGATAATATGTTGTGCCTTGTATATTTGCCCTGTAAGTGTTGTGTCTTGTGGTCATTTACGGGGTAGTGTTTTGAGGTTATTTGTGCTGCTTCTATATTATACGACGATTAGCTGCATCATCAGAATCGATTCGCGATTAACAGCGTGATAAGTCATCATGCCGAAAGGTAAATGGGAGGATAAGTATCTAATCATTACTCAATAGCATGTTACTTAAGGACATTCAGCATGCAACCTATTATGTTTTGACATATATCTTGCTACTTAATGTATATGAACATATATCTTGCTGCTTAATGTATATGAACCTATATCTTGCCACTTAATGTATACGAACATATATCTTGCTACATAATATATATGAACATATATCTTGCTATATAATGTTTATGAACATATATCTTGCTACGTAATGTATATGAACCTGTATCTTGCTACTTAATGTATATGAACATATATCTTGCTACATAATGTATATCAGCATATATCTTGCTACATAACGTACATGAACCTATATTTTGCTACGTAATGTATATGAACATATATCTTGCTACATAATGTATATGAACCTGTATCTTGCTACTTAATGTATATGAACATATATCTTGCTGCTTAATGTATATGAACCTATATCTTGCTACTTAATGTATATGAACATATATCTTGTTACTTAATCTATACGGACACACACACACACACACACACACACACACACACACACACACACACACACACACACACACACACACACACACACACACATATATATATATATATATATATATATATATATATATTGTCGTTTACTATATGTTGATATACATCTTGCCACTTAATGTATAAACATATTATGGCATATGTGCTGCTTCGTAATCATTATTGACATATATCTTGTTATTTAATTATGTGGACATATATCATACCGCTTAATGTATATGGACATATATGGACATATATCATGCTATTTAATATGTATGGACATACATCATATTGTCATATATGTTCCGTACAAGACAGTTACATTCTTAATATATTTTACCTAAATGTATTATTTTATGTATTCTATGAACACAATCGTTCATTTTGTAATTATTGTCAGTTTATTTGTTTTAGCAGTGTCTCATAAGCAAATGTTATGGTTGGGTGTTATGTTTTATCGCAGAATTTGAAATGTTGTTTTACCCATTGTGACTCTTTAATAAAATGCTTCTGTCTGTCATATAGCATGCAAATTTATGTATATCGACATATATCATGTTAGTTAGTTAGTTAGTATTTTTGCGAAACATACCAGATATACACATATATGTCAATGTATCCCAGAATGAACGTCACAATGGAGTCGGCGATGACTTGCATGTTTAACCCCCTGCAATGTACGCCTGTACATCAATGTAGATCACCCGACTCTGTAAACGAAGACAGGCAGATTTCTCCTGCTGAAGAGATAAGTACACGTCCACGTGAACTCCAACTCAATAACGTGGAAGATAAAACATCGCTATTCTATGACGACAGGAGTTAGCTAGAATTACACTTGTGTCGGGGGACGGGCAAATGACTACTTGGCAACGCCGACTTTATGAATGGCTGCTTTTTAAAAAAGGAGGCTATTCTGAAAAGATACTGATGTAGGAAAAAGATAGATAATCACTGGACGATGAATGAACACCCGTACTTAGCACTGCCACGATAGATTAAAATCTTCAGTTCCTTGAAAAGCGGCGAATCAGGCATGCAGTGTGGATATGAATACCTGTTGTAAACTGGTCTTGTCAAAACGCCCGTGTTACGCTATTGTGGAAACCGGGACCAACAGGGGTTGATAAACATTAATGAGGGCACCGGAGTGAAGAAAATGCACACCCCCAATTTGCAATGAAACTTAACCACATAACTGACTACTTGCCCCCAGGGGATGCTGACTCTAACCTCTGCTTTAACCCTAAGTGTGTGGCAGTTCATATGAAAGTTGGTCACATTTCGCTTCAAATGAATGGTCACACAAGAAAGTGGAGCTCTTAGTTAAAATGAAAAACACTTTTTAAAGTTAATCGTATAAGAGGTTAACATCTTCGCATACAAAAGGACGATAGTGTGTCGTGTATGGGGCTCTCGACATGCGATCTACTCAACATTCCAACAGGTAAACCGTGAAACATTGCTGTGAAACCTGATCTGACATAATCTATTGATTTTATCTGTTTTCATCCTTTTTACTCCGTAGCGTTCAGCAGCTCAATACGAAGCCAAAGTGACTTGTCAAACAGAGCATGTATATATATTCTTTAGTTGTATTAAAACGCGAGTGTTGGGAAATCAGCTGGCTTGGCAAGAGGTATGGCTTTATCAACACATGCTCAACACAACACCTGAGTAAACAGACAGGTGTTTATTACACATCGGTCTCAAGATGATCTTTACATTATCATTCAATAATAGTATGTGTTACAATGGTAGGTACTGCAACATGTTCACAATGCCATCAGTTTTCAAAGTAAATACGCATTACATGTGGATTAGTTTAACATTAATCACAGCATAATAGAATAGTTCTATATTCTACATGACAACCCAGTGGGAGTCCATGCAGCATAATAGAATAGTTCTATATTCTACATGTCAACCCAGTGGGAGTCCATGCAGCATAATAGAATAGTTCTATATTCTACATGACAACCCAGTGGGAGTCCATGCAGCATAATAGAATAGTTCTATATTCTACATGTCAACCCAGTGGGAGTCCATGCAGCATAATAGAATAGTTCTATATTCTACATGTCAACCCAGTGGGAGTCCATGCAGCATAAAACATCATGCTCATAACGCAAAGTAACTGTCAGGGTACCCGATACACTCTGTGGAATCTACAATGGGCGTTCAAACAATGTACAATCCACAACAGTCATTAAGAAGCACAGCGTTTGCACGTAAGACAATAGTTAGAGTAGCCAGCATACTTTAAAAAATCTACAATAGCCGCAAAACAAGGTAAAATTAATTATTATTTTAAATAAAAACAATCCTTAACAGTAATGCAGAGTAATTAAAAAACACATTAAACGATGGGACGTTCCACATAGGCCTAACGGTTGAGCCAAGTGGAGGAACATATAGTTAGTGTATATACAACAGATTACAGTTTATATAGAACAGCAATGGAAAATATTTCTCAACTTAGAAGAAACTAAAGCCTCTTATCTCAGTACATTTCCTAGACAGCCCTCGCCAATGTGTAACTGTCACACTTATTATTTATCTAATGTATCTATCGGAGATAATCGCGTTTAGAGATAAAACCTACAATGACGTTGATTATTTCATTTAGTTGGACCTCGCGAGTATGCCATGGAGGTGCAGGTGGGACGCACGTGATTTGACCAGCGTGCACTACAAACAGCCGCAAGGACAGATAAGTGCAATACACCTTGGTTCTATCAGCTCACGGATTAAGTCCGATGCTCGCTATCAACGTGATCCTTGGCAAGTGTAAGATTAAGGAACGTGGTCAGTTAGTCTGTGTTATTCCCAGTTTTCAATAACACATACCGTTATAAAATGTTGGTAAAACGTTGTCCAGTTGTTTCGTGTTAATAGTTTGGTTCATGTTATATATAATTTCAGCAGTACAGTATCTCTGTATGCTGCTCAAATTGCATGTACATGTGTTATTGTAGGTGAAAATATTGTACTGGATACTTAGCGGATGTTTAGTTTCTGTTTTAAAATAAAACAGGATCAAATATGGCGCTATTTTCATTAGTAGACTGCAATATACGTAAACAATATCATGACCATCCATCACTGTAGGGTTCAATAAAAAAAGTGAAATGTTACTCAGGCTTCGGCGCGTCACCTTTATTTGCGCACGTAACAAATTTGTATTGCCATTTATAAAAAAATAATTTTGCCTTTATTGACGTCCCGATCATCAGTTTGTCTGTAAGAACTAGTGAGACTGAATCTACAACTCATAAACATTCAAAGATGTATTTCTGAAAGAAAAAAATAAAAACGTGTTCATATCTCGTTACTTTTTTTCTATCAAAAATTATTTTTAAAAAGTCCTACCGCCCTCGTCACGTTTGAAAAAAAATGTGCCCCAGAAACACTATTTTTTTCTATGCAGCCTAACTTGGATACGATGAATACCAGGAACATCCTCAGCCAGTGTGAAAACCACCAAAATCAAGAATGACACCTCATGCTCAGGCTACTGCGTTGACAAGATGCTTATATCCACATTCAGATTCCCCAACTGTTTTCAAGAATATTATATATGCTTCTAAAGAGGCATAATATGCTGCTGATGGCCAGGTCTGTCACACAGTTATTAAACAGCAGTGTTTTCCCTTCTGCCCAACCCTCCCAGCAATGTAAAAGCCCTACATGAAGCATGGCCAGGTATGTCTCAGTCATTCTGGTACATATGTGAACTGTGGTCAAGACATGGAATTCTGGTACATATGTGGACTGTGGTCAAGGCATGGAATACTGGTACATATGTGGACTGTGGTCAAGACATGGAATTCTGGTACATATGTGGACTGTGGTCAAGGCATGTAATTCTCTTACATATGTGGACCGTGGTCAGGGCATGGAATACTTCAAGACAATACAGTTAATCTGTACGGATGATCAAGGCAGTATTTACAAATGCAGTCGACATTCGCTTGTCCGGAGTGTTTGTCTGCTTGTTCTTTCCAGCTACGTAATAACGGATATGTAAATAAATAAGCCAAGACAAACCAGTGATTGATATAACGACAACACATTGTTACAAAAGAATTACTGCTTATTGAAACACATTCACTTACCAACTCAATGGGAAAGTATTTCGTTTTGGAACTTTATAGGTTCACCCTAAATAACGTGAGTCAACAGATTGATTCAATCGGTTTCAGTTACAGTGGTTTTGTGTTAGCCAAAATATGCGAAGTTATAGCTTCAGAAATAACAGCAATCTAGTTTCACTTGCTGAGATGGACAAATATTACACATCTTTCATTGCTTTCATACAGCAGGCTTAGGAGCGCTGTCACTTTCACTTTACGTGATGTATAATAAAGACTGTGGTATGTTGATAAAACCTTTAGGTGTCAAACCTCACCACCCTTTGGCGACCTAACAGCAAGTCGGAACTTCGCGGCTAACGGGCGTGTTTGTTTCTCATCAACAATCTTTCGACAGCGTCTCTCTTTAGTATGTGATATTTGGGTATCAAGCATTTGGAAAATGTTTGTGACTGGACACAAATGGGAACGAATGCCACAAAAGTACATGATTATATCAAGGTGTTTTTAAACGAATATGGATGCTGACAGTTATACATTTAAACATGATTTCGTATCTATTCTGAAAAGAAATCAAGGTTATGTACTACAAACTCTTAACATTGAACCAGAGAGAATCAATGAGCTATGCGTCTCTGCACCGCCACTGTAAGATCACGAAGATATGTTTAATATATGCTCGAAAACTTGAAGGTATGGCATTTTCAAGAGTAATGACTTGTGTTTTATGGTGTCCGTAGCAATTTTCACGACAGGGGCACCAGAAATGGGATTCATACATCACACATTATTTGTTAGTCGTTTAACGCTGTACTCAATAATAATCGAACTACATGACAGCAGTTGGTAGATAATCGATTTTGGACCAGACAGTCCAGTGATTAACATCATGAGTAGCGACCTACGCAGCTCTGTACCCATGTGAGGAAGTGAATTATGGTCTTCGGAGCCACCTATGAATATGGCAGGCCACTAGTGATAAACATAGAAAATACAAGGACTGTCTTTCAGGGTTTCAGATACTACACACTGCTACTGTCACTTGTGTGAGAACCGGTGAAAATCAGCCTTAGATTTGCCCTTCAGCAAAATATAAGAGGCGTCTAACTGGATCGGGTGGTCAGGATCGCTGACTTGATTGACACTGCCTCGTTTCCCATTTGCGTAGATCAATGCTCAAACTCTTGGTCGCAGAATTGTCTAGTCCAGAGTCGATTGTTTACAGACCGCCCCCATACAGCTGCACTGCTGAGTGCGGCGTGAAACTAAACTCACTCAGTCACTCACACGTTTGACTCATTTGAACGAGCGAGAAAGTTAAATTTCTTAACAGCGTGTTTTTCTGAAACCCATGAGCACTACTGTTGTGTTCACCTTAGACAGAGTACTATCGGGACGACTCTGAGATCCAAACTCATGATGAAGGGATACAAATAAGTAAGAGGCACTGCTCTGAATACTGATTCACGTGAATACACGGATATACGTGAGAGGTGTCACCGGGCACACAGATGGTATGGTGGGTACTACTACCACCACCGCCGCCGCCGCCGCCACCACCACCATCACCACTACCAACATCACCACTACCACCACTACCACTACCACTACCACTACCACTACCACTACCACTACCACCACCACTACCACCACCACTACCACTACCACTACCACCACCACTACCACTACCACCACTACCACCACCACTACCACCACTACCACTACCACTACCACCACCACCACCACTACCACTACCACTACCACTACCACTACCACCACTACCACTACCACCACTACCACTACCACTACCACCACTACCACCACTACCACTACCACTACCACTACCACCACCACTACCACCACCACTACCACCACTACCACTACCACCACTACCACCACCACTACCACCACCACTACCACCACTACCACTACCACCACCACTACCACTACCACTACCACTACCACTACTACCACCACTACCACCACTACTACCACTACCACCACCACTACCACCACCACTACCACTACCACCACTACCACCACCACTATCACCACTACCACCACTACCACTACCACTACCACCACCACCACCACTACCACTACCACTACCACCACCACCACCACCACCACTACCACTACCACTACCACCACCACCACCACTACCACCACCACTACCACACCACCACTACCACCACTACCACCACCACTACCACTACCACCACCACTACCACCACCACCACTACCACCACTACCACCACTACCACCACCACTACCACTACCACCACCACTACCACCACCACTACCACTACCACCACTACCACCACCACTACCACCACTACCACTACTACCACTACCACTACCACTACCACTACCACCACCACTACCACCACCACTACCACTACCACCACTACCACCACTACCACCACCACTACCACCACCACTACCACCACTACCACCACCACTACCACCACTACCACCACTACCACCACTACCACTACCACTACCACTACCACCATCACTACCACTACCACCACTACCACCACCACTACCACTGTCACTACCACTACCACTAACACTAACACCACCACTACCACCACCACTACCACTACCACTACCACCACCACTACCACCACGACTACCACCACGACCACCACTACCACTAACACTAACACTAACACCACTACCACCACCACCACCACCACCACTACCACTACCACTACCACCACTACCACCACCACCACTACCACCACTACCACTATCACCACCACTACCACCACTACCACCACTACCACCGCCACCACGACCACCACTACCACCACTACCACTATCACTACCACTACCACTACCGCCACCACCATCACCACCACTACCACCACTACCACCACCACTACCACTATCACTACCACCACCACTACCGCCACCACCATCACTACCACTACCACTACCACTACCACTACCACTACTACTATTACTATTACTACAGCTACTACTACTACTACTAGCAGCCACACATACCAACGCATGAGCGAAATATTCTAAAGTACCACGTTATACCCAATTTCACCTCTCCTCACTTCTACACTTATATTGCTACTAATAATCCTCTCCCTGTATCTCCTTTTACCTTGTATCATGATCACTTAATACTGGCGCTGGGTATATATCTAACTTTGACACAGACCCCCTCTGGCTTATTCGACTGCTTTGATTGGACGATTACTTTCCAAACCGATCGAGCAAGTTAACTATAGCTCCAAACGGACCTAAGGGTATTAATCTCATTAAAATGGAAATGCTATAAACATGTCGACTGAGGGTCCACGTTTCACAAAGCACTGCAACCTGCTGCTGATAAGAGTCATGGAATTGAACAGTTGACGAATGCAAGTAAATTCGTTGAGAAACGAGCACGCCCGAATCCAATCACCCAGTCACAACACTGGTTCCCGTCCTTTCACCGCTGCAGACACCTTTGTCCGCATTCCTCTCCTCGCCGCTTCCTCTGCACCCGCCGTCGTCTGTCACAAGAGTCACGTGACCTCCTACAGGGCAGACGACACAAGTTTATTTCTTTCTTTTTTAAAAATAAAACATCGGGTGCAAAATTCTTCAAACACCATAAAGAAAAAGTTATAGACGAAAACGCCAGAAAGAAAAGTCAAGTTTTTGCCATATTCAATTCTTTTTATTATGAAAGAAATTCAATTTAGTAGACCTGACATTTACGCCAGTACCTACCTCCCCGAGAGAGAGTATCTTGCTGTCTTCTCCAATTGGCTTCTGTCGAGCACGGGGGATGGTGGTTACTCCAGTTTCACGTGCTGGAATGTAGGTTAACCCTTACAGTGGATTGCATATAGACTGACCAATTTGTAAAATATGAAGTCGGTTAACCCTTTAACGTGTTACATTACAATTGGCCCATTTGTATGATATGTAGGTCAGCCTTTTGAATATGCCGTATTGCGAATGATCATTTTGTGAATCATGGATGCCAGTTGACCCATTCAACTGCATTATATTTAACCAACTTACATAATAATGAATACAGCAGGTAATGAAATGTATTGAATACGATATGGCGTATAGCTAATCTATTTTCTCACTGCTGAGCACCTTTTGTAAACATTTTTTTATTAAAACTTTTCATTGTAACGATCGCGCGACCTACGTATTAATCTTAATATCTGACAACCCTGTCAATACTCTGTATTACGACTGAGCTACGTGATCTCAATATGGTCCTGAAAGTGGGCTAGCACTTGTAATATGTTAAGGAGTTAAAGAATACTTTGAGTTATTTCCAAAACGACATTGGGCCATTTATGGACAGGTTTTGTTTGCAGACTCGAAGGGTCAGATTTGCTTTTATTTCTGTCCTGTTAGCGCTGTATACACGTATGTAATCGTATAAATTAAGGCTACTTTGGGCCTGCATAAGTTTTAGCTCTCCTGAAACACAAATCATACACGTGCGGGCCATTGGTGTACTGTAAACAGGCAGAAGTGTTAACAGGCCTACCCAAGGAAAGCAACAGAGACACCCGTGAAGATCCGGGTTAGAATTGGTCTGCAGTAGCTCGTACTTGTCGTTAGCGGCGACTAACGTGATCAGCCACCTTATAGCTGGAATAATGTTGCTTGCGGTGTAAAACTACTGTCACTCACTTGTAGGGAATCAAAATGCCGTGACGCAAGAACGGTTTAACCACTAATTTACCCTACTGCCTACTTTAAATAGAAATAGCCATACAAATTACAAAAACCTTTCGTGAGTTTAAAGTTCTCTTTTAACCTGTGTGTCTGTTACTATCCAAAGCTATCCATTTGTCTGCTATACATCCCATGGGCGGATTCGGAAAGGGGTTGGGGTGAAGATGCAGGATTGCGCACCTCCCCCTTTTGTCCAGAAAGTTTATTAAATGACCACTGAAACGAGTGAAATTGCATTGTGTGCGCGCACACACCTACACACACACAAGCTGTATCCGCAACGACATGCAAGTTTGGAATACGTGGCAAGTCCTCCAGTTTCTGAAAATCAATAAAGAAAGTCTCGGTCTTCCTTTTTATGATATGAATATGATTTAGGAACCATTTTATGTAAAATATGTTCACAAGAACTCAAGGGGTCCGTTTCAATCTTTATGATGTGAGGACGTAGCACGGAGTTAAGCACCCAGGTCGCATATACATCAGCATCTTAAAACTGATGAACGCATTAATAATTCAAAGTTGAGTGAAGGAGAGCTGATTTAATGCATTATGTTGTGGACAAGTATGGTGTCACGACCTTACATAATGCAGATGTGAACATTATTTAGGGTACACTCAAATAAAACATAGTGAGTTATGCGTTTTTAAGGCCGGTTGTCAAAGGGTTTGCATGTAAGCGTAAGGGACCTGCTATTTAATTATTCGGTGGGGGCTAGGGAGTGGATTTTTGTTTGTCAGAAACGGTTTTCTTTCAGTCTGAGTTAGTGCTCAGAATTCATGACGTGCAGGTTTTTTTCTCTTGGCGGTGTGAGGCTGTGCGTGCACGTGTGGTTGGGTGTGTTGTGTTGAAGACGGGACGTGTGTGCGTACGTGTGTGTGTGTGAGTGTGAACTCTGAGTCAAAACCATGTTCAACCTTATGGGTAACCCCTGTGCCTTAAGAATGCAACTCAAAAGGGGTTGAAGAATACCCGTTTATTGAATTTCACGGTAGTTAACGTGTCATGATTTGAGAGATCAACGAAGTAATTCGATTTTTTAACCCCCTTGAGTACTAAACATTCTCTGGAACACGAGACCTGTGCTCCTGTTGGCGTTCAGCATCTTGAGTCTTGACAGTATATGACGCTGATATAGCTATTAAGATGGAACCCTTGATGGTTAGTGCGGGTATTGACATCCAACCAGCGATACCATACATCACGATGCTAAGACTTTAGTCTCGACGATATATTGCCAAAGTATTGTGTACTGAAGCTGCGATACGACAGGAATCCCGATACATGGGTGGCGATACGATACTGAAATCTTTAATTCTAACTCCAACTATAAGACACCTTAACATCAAATCAAAACCATTTTAAAGTATTTCGTTAAATTTCTCCAGCGTTTATCAATGTTCATTCGAAAATGAGATACTTAAGTTTATACCCGGACTTCGTGAATGTTAATAAAATGCGGCCTGTGTTTGCCAAAGTTCCCGACCAATGAATTTCCGAGAAACTAAGTAAAAGGCAAATAAGTATGCATATATTCTTATCATCAAAGAAAAGTAAGTCTGTCTTGACAGAAATCGCAAAGGCAACATTCAAAGCTTAACATCGATGTATCGTGGCACATTTGAAGTATCGTATCTGTATGTACGACAATGTAAAACTCAATATCGGTTCACTGTATCGGTGGACCATAGATCGAGGCATCGACATGTATCGATGAATCGTCACACGACTATTGCGGGGAACTGAACCCGGATCTTTAGGGGTAGGTCACACGACTATTGCGGGGAACTGAACCCGGATCTTTAGGGGTAGGTCACACGACTATTGCGGGGAACTGAACCCGAATCTTTAGGGGTAGGTCGCACGACTATTGCGGGGAACTGCACCCGGATCTTTAGGTGTAGATATACTTTAAAAAACTATTGTGCGGTGTCATGACTGTCGAACATCCAAATGTTGAACGATCACATAAGTCCAGGTACAAAAGTAGTTAATGCTGACCTTAGCCAATATTGTTTTTAGGAGATGGGGTGAAATGTGTGAGTGACTTTATTTTACGCAGCACTCGGCAATATTCCATATACAAATGTGACCAACAACATGAGCATCGATCTGCTCAACTGGGAACCCATGACATGTGTCAACCAAGTCAGCGAGCCTGATCACACGATCCCGTTAGCCGCCTCTTACGACAAGCATGGGTTAATGAAGATCAGTTCTAACCATGATCTTCACGCGTTTGAGGTGAAATGGGGCTTAATGTCGCTTCCACGAGTATTGCACTCACGGAGCGACAGACGTGCATGTACATGCTTCCATATAGACAATGCAACAAACTACGCTTATAACGAACTCGCTTGTGTCGAACTAACGGACATACAGCTTATTATACCGACCACTTGTATATACTGGGGCTGCGAGGTAGCCGAGTGGTTAAAGCCCATCTAGGTACAATCTGTGACGCCCATTTGTGGTGTCCCGCCATGATATTACTGTAATATTGCTAAAGACGACATAAAACCATAATTACTCACTCTGCATATTTTAGCAGAAAACAGTATAACGAACAAGTGTTATAACGAAGTGAAATTACTTGTACCTTTGAGTTCGTCATAAATATGGACATGTGTTATTTCATTATACCCATACAGAAAATCTAGAGTTTGGGTTAGAATTGATATTCAGCAAACCATCAGTCTGAAGGCGAGGAGTGATCTGGTCGCCTGACTTGCTGACACACGTCACCGTGTGGCAATGGCGTAGATAAATGCTCACGATGTCAATCACGAGATTGTCTGGTCTAGACACGATTAATTACAGACCTCAGTCAAGTAACTGGAATACTGTTCTGCCTGTTTTAACAGAGTGTGTGTGTGTGTGTGTGCGTGCGTGCGTGCGTGCGCGCGCGCGCATCACATCCCTATTTCAGGCGTGGTGGGATGGTTTAGTGGTTAAAGCGTTAGGTCGTTACGCTGAAGTCCCAGGTTCGATTCCCAACATGGGTACAATATGTTCAGCTTATTTCCGATGTTACCGGCCGTGGTATTATGGAACATTGCTTGAAGCGGAGTACAGCTAAACTCACATATGTACAAGCACTCTACCTCTATCGTTCGTACGGTCGTCACGACAAGGAATGAAGTTTGATTTCCCACATAGATACAATGTGAGGAAAACATTTCCTCCGCTATGATATCGCTAGAATATTGCTAAAAGCGGCATAACACCATACCCATCCTTTATACACACATCCTTTGTATATGAATACTTGTCAGACTTTTATATTTAGCTGAAAGAAAATCACGTTTGCTATTTCCCCATACATCCAACATATTTTTAAAATGTCAGAATTCAGAAAATGTTCATCCGCCACGATCGACAAGATTTTTATCTGACACTTTTGCTAGATATAGAAAACTATGATTAGCTTGAACAGCAAGCTGAATGTTTACATACGTGATTATGGCGACAATATGTTATAGATTTGTCTCCACAAATCTGTTCCATTCTAAAAGTTCCAAGGTAACCAAACGTTATCAGTGAAAGGAATCGATAAATTTTCATTACATTAAGTGCTCTAGGACATACTCCGGACAACGCAAGAGGTCGAGGACATTTTCCCAAGAAGTTTTAAGTACCGTCGGTCCCACAAGCAAGAATTACAGACTATTTATCAATACTTTCAGTAAGCGTCAGTCAGTCTCGATTACAGGACAGATGCATTGCGTTCGATCGACAACCATTCTTTCTAGAGCCAAACACAGCTCCGACACAAAAGAAATAATTCATACGACCACGTGCAACCTGTGCTTTACACGTGCGGCGTAACGCGCTAAACATAATTCTCAAGCCTTTCATTACATTACTTGGTTATTTTCTCACACAGATCGGAAGTTGAAGAATAAAACCTCGCTAATGAAAAATACGCTGTAAAACGCAGTGTTTATCGCTGAAAGCGTGTGAAAGCAGTTCAAGTCGACGACCCTGGGAACAATGCTACGCCACGCGACTGACAACTGCACGTGAGGCGAACGACACGCGCCCCCGCCAATCAAACGCTGGCAGCATACAGCCCAGGGGAGGTAACTCCTACAATGACGGACAGTGGGTCAACGAGAACGGCTTTTCTCATGGGGGTGGAAATGAATCGGAAGGTAAATTTCCATGATAAAATAAATTATTGTCAGCCATCTGTTATGTTTGCTTGACATATGGGTTCCAGACGTGAAACAAAAAAATATAAAAAAATCACCTTTAATCGTATGCAATCTCATTAAATAGTACTCGTGATTTTCTCGTATTTTCTTTCAAACATACCTGTCCCTCGACTAGGGTACTGGGCAATAAAACAACTAAATTATCATGAAAGGTATAACCGTCAATTATGTCATGAAACATAGCTAAATAAACCAGACGAATAAAAGAATAAATAGTAGATCACGCTGCATAGTTTGACGATGCACAATTAATTTCTTTTATTCCGCGAATTTTAATATTAATCACAAGCCATGAGAAAAGGTAGCATGGGGACTGAAGATTTGACACTACTCTTTTGAAAAGGGACATGTAGGATAGTGCGCAATAGTGTTAGCAATGCATAAATTAAAAAACAAAACCCCACACAACACTACCACAGAACCCCTGATAATTCCAGATAACCTGGCAGGTATTCAGAACTCGACCAACATCAATTTCCTAATATTCAAAACGTGCAACATTTGTTTCGTGAGGACTTGCAAAATTCAATGACGATTCAGAACAACCACTGCTTTTAGTCTCGACACACCACGCGGATTCTCACGCTATTTCGCATCGTGGGGTGTTGATATCGTGAGATTTCGCGACAAGGTTTAACAATTTCGTATCGGTTGGTTCTCATTATCAGGGGTGATTCTTATCATCACAGATTAGAAAATTTAATCAACTTGTTTGATCCTCAAGTATGTCTTACATTTCACGTGAAGATTGATTTCTGATAAAAGACCGAAATTTCATTTCTGATGATATCGGTTCTTGGACTGGTTTTCCCGGCTGAGTTACTTAATGGAGATCACATTAAATACCGTGGTATTGTATATTTTGATGAAAAACTTTGCAAACTTTGGGACTTTGCTAATATTTCCTGAAAATTCACCGGTAATCGCAGAATACGAATGTTTTATTTAAAAGAATTGTTTCGCGTGAATCCATAGGATTTGTTGAAGGAAAAATCAATTTCCTCTGCAATAAAGTCCGAAATATTATCTTTTTTTAAAAACAAATAAAATGAGGCATAGAAGGTATCAGACTTACTGCTCTTACTGCGTTTCTTGTATTTCCATAAACAAAACAATGTTATTGATATTACACGTGTCAGTCTGCTAAGTGGATAGTAAATGCGTTTATTTCAAATTCTTGTATCTGTGTAATTAGATGAAATGAGAATAGTCACACAGACAGGCAGATACTTTATTCAGTATAAAGGACCATAATGCAAAATGAACTAGCTGAAGTAAGCAAACTTAAAAGAGAGAATAACGTTAACTGTTAAACAAAAGTAAAATTATTAGAAATATATATATCAACTATGTATATTTCACTCTAACATCACAACAAATAGTTGTTTAGTGCATTTGATATTTATAACTATCTACCTTGGTGTTAGGTCAACTCTATTCCGTAAATACGGAATAGTTCAATCGCCACTTTTTATATTTTAACAACCGTTAAATTTTATTGAAAGTTTCATGCAGTAAAATGCATTTGAGGTAAAGGCGCGTGTAACAAACAGTTCGTGTGTGTACATGGTTAATGTTCCTTAAGTGGAGTTGGTCGTCTTCACAGATATTTTAATTAGAATACCCTACTGTATATATCTATCTTACCGAGACTGTCAACTAGTTTTTTTATTACTTACTGACGTGAAAAATTTGACTGTTAACTATAAAGGATTTTCTTTAAGATATACTGATGCGAAAATGCGACTGTCAAATTGATGGTCTGGTTATGACATACAGTACTAACGGCCACACGACAGTTGGGGAAGTTATGATATAATCAAGTACATTAAAAATCCTAGTGATGATCTAACTGACGGAGAGCGTATAATTGTGGCCGAGCCCCTGACCGTAAGTTTACTTCTCTATGCATTCTCTGAGAAAATCAGCAGGGGGCGAAAACCTTCTCATGTTTAAGTGTAGACAAACTTGTGATCCCTCCTGACAACCTGGGAGGACTTAACTACCTGACATATGACAGCATCAGCATACACTGAGGACAACAGCGAAGTATAATTTCAGCTCAGTTGATTGTGTTCTTAAAATGTACATATATTTATGGGGAAAGCAGTCAAAAATACCATGATACCACATGAGTTTCAGATCCACTAATATGAGCCCCCCCTCTCTCTCTCTCTCTCTCCCTCTCTTTCTCTCTCTCTCTCTCTCTCTCTCTCTCTATCTCTCTCTTTCCCTCTCTCATGAAACCTTTACTCACTCACGTGGGTGGCTCAAAAGAGATCCAGTGTCACCTCGTCTAAGGTACTACTTAGTACTTAGCCTTATTATACTTTTGTTTCAAACTGCAACAAATGTTAACAGTTTTTAAAGGCAAAGAAATAAACGTACACAATTTATCTCTCACTTCCCATGCAGGCGTACATCTGGTACATAATTACAAACACAGAGCTTCTTTCTCAAAACCAGAAACCTTCTACTTTATTTACGTGTAACAAACTGTGCATGGTGGTCAGCGAGCGTGTTTAGATACAAGCATGGTATATATCAAATTTCAAAGCACGGCAGTGGGTTATGATGAGTTATCGCACACTGACCCCTATCCCGTCACTTGGTCTAACTCGGACCGGTCAGTTCTCACGCCCGACCCCCGCGGTGCGTGACACGTGACAGCTTTATGCGGACCTGTCTTCAAGACGTCGCTGTTCTCATGGGACGCATGTTTTAAATGGGTTGCGTCCTGTCGTTTGGTTTATTTGACTTGATGGATAAAAGACCCGAGAGTGTCGAACCAGTCAGCTCTTTCCGTGCCAATATTTAACTGCATATGTTTATTTTACACTTGACATCTAAAGGTTTCTAAATAGGGCAATTTATTCCCGGACCGATGCATACATATTTATTTGTGCTTTCATATGTTTTTTTATTGATAAGATCTGCTACCATAGTAACGTCGAAAGGGCGTTTCATTTATCATATGAATGTCTCTTCAAGCATGAAAACAGTCTATATTAATGTTCATATATCGTAAGTAAACCTTGGTCAAGGGTTCTAATTAGAATGCCTCTAGTTTTTGATGAAAGCGCCATATTCTCTTTGAAGATAATGGTAGCCTGTCCTAAAGAAGGGTCAAATCGTTTTCTACTGCGACCGGAACTTCTGGGCCTTGTCTTTGATGTGTAAATGGAGAAAATACATTTTATTAAGTGTTTCCATATTTACTCCGATTCATGTCGTTAAACAAACAGATATTCCTCAAAACAAATAATTTGATAGCGGATTGGGATCATTTTTATTACTTTATTTTATTTTTATTTTATTACTTTATAAAAGTGGGAGAAAACATGATAAAATTCATCAGAAGTAGTTCCTCCCGTTGGTTTTAACCCTAAAAACGTGTTGCTGCAACCAGTGGTGAACATGTTCGACCTGAAACTCGATCAACTAATCAATTAATCCGACTGCATTTCTGCATGGGAGATTTTTATACATTAACGCTTTGTCTCTGAATATATATTATTTCAAAAGAAACTAACAATTCATTTAACATTTAAAAGTGAGATTTAGAACCCGTGGAAATCTAGACTTGTTTCATTTATTGCTTTAACATTACCGAGAGGGTTAGGCAAAGAGGAAAATAATGCGGTTCCAGGACTGTGAGGCAGACAATAGATCTTTTGCATGGTTGAATTTGTGCTCGTAGCATGCAACTTCTGTTTTCGTACCTTCCTACCCCGATGACGTTGATTCGAATAATTTATTTAACCATTTGTAATTGATTTCGATATTTTATTTAAAGCCTGTCTGTCCCGTGAATGCCCGACACGTGAAACAATGAACTCCTCTAAAAAGGAGTATTTGGTAACTGTGTATTATTCATACGAATGTCGTGAGAAAATATTTTCAAAAGACAGCGCGTAAAGTCGATTCTTTCCTCATGCGAAACATACACGTACCACATACACATGTTTGAAATTTTCGGGTTATTTTTCATTTATTTTCTAAATGATGTCAAAATTTTTACATTAATCAATCAATCCCGACGACCCGGGTTAGAATTTATCTTCAGAAACCCATGCTTGTCGTTAGGGACCACCAACGGGATCGGGTGGTCAGACTTGCTGACATGGTTGATACGTGATTGTATCCCAGGTGCGTAGTCCGTCGATCTGGGTTCACAGAAGAACATACTTTTCCACGGTACATTATCGCCAGCATTATTTATGTGTTAACATTAAGTAATAAAGATTATATTAAACATACTTTATTCGTGCGGTGGTATGGTCCAGGGGCCGAGAAGTTAGCTTGTCGCGCCTAACACCCGGGTTCGATTCCTCACATGTGTTTAGTTCCTGGAGCCCATTTCTGTTCCAAATGGATCAAGTGCAAGTCATCACATACTTAACTTCTCTCTCTAAAATGTGTGTTCAACAAATTACACACATTTTACAAGAAGGGCACGTCTGTGGTGTATTTAAGTGCACAATGGTCTTAAATGCACAGAAAGCATTAATATTCATCAGTGGGCGGAGCTTATGTGATTGCGTCTATATCGGTATACTAGTATTTACAGTACACATTTACTAATATTCACCAGGCCTTGCTATGAATATAAGGTAAGATATATTTATTATGTACACGTTGCATGCAGAAACAGTGACAATATTCTGTAAACTACATAAACAAGATATATAATAATTCATAGTAACAAAACACAACACTGGAGATCTTCCATATTTGTTTAAAGTTTTACATATGGTAGCAGATTATTTCTGTACTATTTGATTGATTATTTTGTAAAGAGGAGGTTAAATGTTTCTGTGGCGGTAAGGCTTGGAAAGTTATTAATTTGAGATATTATATTTCAGTATTTTCAGGAAATGTAAACATTACATTACTCCTCACTCACTCACTCACTCACTCACTCATAACATCAAGTAGTACCATCTACGTCATAGATCACTGCCAGGAAGATTTTTAAGATTCACATTGCAGTATTGATATGAGTTTTCACATGTCTAACCGCAGACTGATAAAAAATAACAAAAATCCATAGATTGATATGACAATGAGATCGCTTGCCTAGCAATTCAACAAAACATAACGTTCCAGGGTGACAGATAACAAAAGGTAGGATGCATGGAGCGGCGATGCTTCCTGTAGGTGGCGTGGGAAAACCCCAGTATATGTGACACGGTAAGGTGACTATGGATGTCCATATACCATGTGTGGGACGTAACATGCTACAGATACGCTAATCATGTGCCTGTCATGCCCTGTTATATGTCGGGTATGGGATAAAGCATCCCACATTTCTGATTGATCTGGGGACGCAGAATAAGATCAGTTTTAAGTTTGGTATTTCGTTTCATATTTTCGTAATCCTCATTAAATGTGTTTCCAGGAACAGCAGAATAGGATCAATATTCATTTTATTATCCAGTTTCATACTTTCGTAATCCCCTTCATTAAATGTGTTCCCAGGAACTCCGTCGACCCGTTGTTACATGTCCATGCAGGTAATGTTTATGTTCGGCGAGTTTTGATCAAGGCAGTTATGAATGGTACGGTTGCTTGGCCATACACAATATGATCACTGGCTCTCTCTTTGTCTTCAATGTACTCCTTGTTCCATAAACAAGCCATTACACAATTACAATACAATACATGATTGTGTCCGTAATTCCTAGTTGGGACTGTGTGGTTTTACTCCTTGTCTTGAAGTAATAACCTGATATATCCGCCCGAACATCATAAATGATCATTTATAGTTTGGGTGATGGGTAGCCCAGTAGTTAAAACGTTCGCTCGTCACGCCGAATGCCCTGATCGATACCTCAAGTGAGTACAGCGTATGAAAGCTAATGGTGGAATTCCCAGCGACATTGAATGTTAGTGATGTGTTAACGTGAGCTGATTGAGTGAGTTTTGTTTTACGCCGCTTTATCAATATTCCAGCAATATCAAAGCGGGGGACACCAGAAATGGACTTCACACATTGTACCCATGTGGGGACACAAGCCTGGCTTTTCAACGTGACTGGCGAGCGCTTTAACCATTTGGCTAACCCAGCGTTCCGTTGGTGACGGATTGAGCTTAATCAAATAATAAGAACTGTTCACCCTATTATTTCTTTCAATGCATTATATGTAGACAGATACTATGTTCTATAGTCTCTCGTAACCCTAAACGGATGGCTCATTATAACAGATAGCGTACATTTTATACCATAATGTTATTTTGTGAAACGAACAAGATCGGAAGTGGTGGAAGCGCTTGTAAAATGTCCGTCATCATCATCATCATTAGCGTCGTCGTCGTCGTCGTCGTCGTCACGCAACCACTTAAAGGTCCCCACTTGAATCTTTCATAAAACTGACCAATCAATATACCCAACGGAACACTTTGCCCTCAATAATCGTTATGTTACAAGAAAAATGTGTTCCGTCACATTCAAGACTGAGTGAGTGAGTTTAGCAATATTCCCGCAGTATCACGGCGAGGGACCCCAGAAATTGGCTTCACACATTGTACCCATGCTCGTTGAAAAAACAGCATTTACACCTGGGCTGGACGTCGTACTTTATAAAGTGATTTCACGTTTCCACATTTTAGGAAACCGTGAGGGATATGAAATGTTATCGCCTGTGATGTATTGCCGCATTGTTACCATACAGCTTACAATTTCTGATTTATTACACACCAATAAAACGCTCTTTCACATTTTTTATCAAAGAATGACGTTTTATCAAGAACGTTAATAAATGTTTAAAATGTTCCTGCGTTCCTCAGGGTTCTAGGTTTGGTGGGATAGCCCAGTGGTTAAAACTTTATTTAAAGCGCCGAAGACCTTGGTTGGTCTTCCCAGATGGGTACAATGTGTGAAGCCCATTTCTGGTGTCCTCCGCTGTGATATTGCTGGAATATTGCTAAAAGAGAGGTAAAACCACACTCCCTCCCTCACTCACTCAATCACTCAAGGTTTTAAACTGTTGTCGGTTACTGTTGATACATTTATGAATGAAATACAACAGCTGTACATAAGTACTAGTATCTAAAACGCATACGCAAACCTGAAAGTTTAAACTTTTATCGACGAATTTGATATATTTGATATCAAAAGACATTTGGATGAGATTCAATACGTAACTGTTTTAATCCCCATGAACGGTTTCCGAATAACTACAAATGTATACGAAAGATGGACGAAGGCGGAAATGAACCAAAAACTAATAACGTAAAAAAACCCATAAAGTCACATGTCACTAATGAACAGTGACAGAAAAATGGAATTAATTTTTGTATATACCTTTGTATTTGTAATCGTAATCAAATAGGGTTTGTGACAAATCAAATACAGATTATATTCTAAAATTTGTTATTTTATACAGAAAGATATATTAATCCATCATTATTTATTTTCCATTGTATAAATGAAAAAGAACAGAAATTAATCAAAACAATTAACAAAATGCCGTATGCCGTATTGAAGGAATTGCCAATAATTACTGTCAGAAAAATCAATGAATAATTAATAGAATTGGTTTTATTCTCAAAGTTCCTGTCTGACTTTTCACGCACACATGTCTTCCCATAATGCATTATTCATATCTCGTTTGTATTTCCTAAAACCTATTTTGCTGAAATCACTATCCCCTGAATGTCGTTGATTAATTATTGAGTGGCAGTCACTTCATGCACACGAGAATAATGGGATGTTTTACCGTCTATACTACACCGTACGGATCACCTCCGTGGGAATGTTGAATCCGCGGAATCTCAGGTATTCTTAGATCACCGACAGACCCATTTAATTTGTCCTTTTCATGATAGTTTTCCCAAGACTATATGTGTTCAAGCCCGAGAGAATTGATGGAGAATCAGATCACTCGTCATTTATTAAACATACAATCAATCCTCTGTACAGCATGTATGTGCGCTGAATGTGACGGCAGTTTAAAGGAGTGCAGTGTTTTATACAGGTGTGAGAATGTGGAAAGTTGATGTGTTTGTTTAAATAGGGGTGTGAGTGAGTATGGTTTTACGCCGCTTTTAGCAATATTCCAGCAATATCATGATGGGGGGACACACGAAATGACCTTTAGCGTGCAACTGTATTGGCATGTAGTAACTTGGAACAAGACAGAGCATAGTGGCGCCAGTTTCTATACTGTTTCAGTGAGTCATTAGTAGATCACAGTCGCGATATCGACAAATAACGTTGATGACAGAAGTATGTCTGGTAGACAAGGGCGACAAAAGACTTGCATTAGAACGACTGGGCTACGAAACACAAACGGGACATGATATTCACAGTGAGTGAATTCAAGATCAGTTTTATGCCTTACTCAACAATATTCCAGCTGTATGGCGTCGGTCTGTGAATAGTCGAGTGTGGACCAGACAATCCAGTGATCGACAACGCAAGTATTGATCTATGCAACTGGGATACAATGTGTCGACTAAGTCAGCGCGCCTGACCACCCGATCCATTTAGTTGAACATTGCCTACTTTTTTTAAACACTATAAGTACCATGTTTTACTTGTAGTTGTTTTTTTTTGTTTGTTTGGGGTTTTTTGTTTTTGTTTTTTGTTGTTTTTTTAATCTGGACACAGATTTTTGTAGGCTGCTCATGTTAAACTGACGTACAAATGTTTGGGGGCATTGTTATACAAAATGCAAAGGAAGGTGAGCACAGTATTTTGAAAATGTTTGATTGTGACACGACAGATACTGTAACCAATCTGAGGGTCTATATTCAGATTAAAGGTTTCTATTAAGCATGTATATATTGGATTTACCATGGTCTAGTTCTAACAAAACTTTGATTTTGCATAACTAAATCAAAATTGCCTGCACAACCACTGGGCAGTTATTCATGTCTCGGCCATATTCATCCTCTTGACCAATCCCCGACCGAGCAGCCTTACCTGCCAATCTTCGTTTGCAACGTTTAGGAAAGATACGCCACCGAAAATGAATAGGTGAATTGCCAATTTCTGATTTTATAATCTTGGGTTTCTAACTAGTAACAGCGTTGTGTGCCAAGGGAGGAGACATGCATAAATGATGTCTCTCCTATGGTAAGTGACTGCTTACTAGGAACTGAAGCTGAAGGCGTCTGTTTTACCCTTAAAACCCTTAAAACTTCGTTGTCGGAGCAGGTACTACAGATATGTACCCCCTGTATACTGTACACAGGCGTCGTTGCCGGTGCAGGTACTACAGATATGTACCCCCTGTATACTGTACACAGGCGTCGTTGTCGGTGCAGGTACTACAGATATGTACCCCCTGTATACTGTACACAGGCGTCGTTGTCGGTGCAGGTACTACACCCTGTACCCCCTGTTTCCTGTACACCGAACGCCAAAAGAAACATTACCCTCCTTCCGTAATGATGGAGGTATCTGTCTTCAACTGGCGTTGGTCAACACTTCTTGGTCTGTCTGTAGTGGTAGTTAAGTCTTATAACTTAGATACGGTAGCATCCGAGGGCGTTGGCAAGGGCGTTGTAAGGTGACCGCAAATGCACCATTCCAATGGCTCTTTCTGTCTCTTCAGCTGTTGATCGCGGCATATATCTTGCTTGTGTATCAGATCATGCATTCTTCTATTTACCCGGCTATACATGTATATTCATTCTAGACGTGAAACTGATGTATATACTACTTGAAGATTCCCAATAGTGTGTTTTAGCGATTGATATTGCTCTGTATAAACAGGAAATGGAAAACTGTTACTTTGCAAGCAACAAGCAAAAATGGTAAAGTTCATTTCAGATGTTCCTAAAAACATTTTTCACAGTATAAACGACACGTTTTTCGCTAATGCAAATTAGCAGAAAATGTTTTTGAAGACGGAAATCGTGATTGTTTTACAATTTTGCACTCTGTACAACGGTTGTTTCTTGTTTTATTAGTTGAAACAATGGGGACTTTTATGGTTTATCTTTGTTATATAGCAGAATTGTACTATAACCTTTCTTTAAGATATCTAAGTCACTGGTATTGGTTTATTTCATCATAGTCGAAAACAGGACAATGTAACTCTTCTAACGATGCATTGCGCCTAAATATGAATGCATTTGAGATTTTTTCGCGATTTGCATAAAACTGTTAAGCTTTCTTGTAAACTAACACCTTATAACATATATTTGATATTATTTTTACCTAATTCACAAATGAAGTAGGGTTATACTTCTTTTGGCGTTTAAGTGTATACAGACACGTACCCTAAAAAAGTCAAAAGCCGGTACCCAGAATAGTAGACCAGTTCATATTCCTCAACCCCAAACGGAGACAAGTTCATGTTATAGTTCCCTTTCGTCTGATTATGAGGTATACTGTTCACTGTCGCAAACCATTGTATCTCATACAGTAGTACTTTTCACAGTTGCTATAAAATGAAAAACATGTTTCTGTGTTCAAATCTGGACTTGGGTTGATATATACTGGTCACAAAAAGTTAGGGATACATGCAAATTTTGAAATTTTGATAAATATCAATCATAAAATTGCCAATATCTGTAACTTATTTTGTCCAGTATATATAGAAACGTGTCTGCAGTATATATAGTATTCCCAGAAATTATTGAGAATCATGTTGCGTCATGTAACTCATTACGTTTATTAACTTCAGGCGTTTTACTTACATAAACATGTTAAAACATCATCCTTTTACAGTCTCAGTCTTGTTTTAGTACTTTGTTAGACCTCCTCGCTCAGCAATGCATGCCCGAATACGCCTAGGCACACTACCCATCAAAGTTTGTAGGTAATCGGGTGACAGGGTATCCCAATATTGGACCACCTCGTGTGGTGGTAGGAAGGACAACTATCACAGAGATTTGTGGGTTTATTTGCAGCTCAAAATGGGCTTACACAGCCAACATGGCGAGACAGTGGCCATGTGCTCTCAACTCCTAGAACAAGGGCACTGAGAGTTATCTCCCTTACGTTAATAGTACTGGGGCCCTTTTGGAGATAGGGGCCTATTCAGGGCTGTACAGTTCATAGTGGAATAGCTGATACCACATCCCCCTTTGTAAGAATGGAACACTTAATCAGTGAACAAGCCAGAAATAATGAGTAACCTAATGTGCACTTGGCTGTGTATGAAATAATCACACAAAATAAACTTTATGCTAAGTTGCAACTATAATTAAACGTCCATAAGCTGAAAAAGAACACTAGGATATATTTATCTTATGCCTTCCACTTTCAACTGCAAAGTCACAAGTTTGGCTTGTCACACACTACACTACACTACACTACAGGTCAAGTCTGTTTGGCTTGATGGACACCCTTCCTGATCTGGTGACTGTACAGTTTGGAGGCATGTCACTGCTTGACTGTGTCTGTGTCTGTGTGGAGACTGGAGAATGAGTTAGTTCTGCGTGATGTGCAGTTGACTGTTGTGGTGGCAACAAGACAAGATGTTTTCGATTTCTTCTCAGGAGACTGTCACCAGACTTCACATAGTAAGAACGTGGTGTGTTTGCTTTCTTGTATACTTCGGCTTCAAGAATTGCTTCAGGGTCACGGACTAACACCTTATCTCCCTCATTTACAGGTGGAAGATTGCGACTTCTGTGACGAGAGTCATAGTCAGACTTTTGTCGCTGTTTAGACTGCTTGAAAGATGAACTGACTTGCTGTGAAGAAGGCAGCTGAGGTTCAAGTTGTGATGGATGAACAGGAAGAGTTGTGCGTAGATTACGTCCCATCAACAACTGCGCTGGGCTGTAACCACATTGCAGTGGTGTGCTTCTGTATGTGAGCAATGCCAGATATGGATCAGTTGCTTTCTTCAGAGTTTGCTTGATAGTTTTAACAGCTCTTTCAGCTTCACCATTGCTTTGGGGATACCTCGGACTGCTTGTGATGTGATTGAAATAGTAGTCATCAAAGAACTTCTTGAAGATGTATGAGGACCGTTGTCAGAGATGACGATATCAGGGATTCCATGTCTTCCGAAGATGGATTTTAGATGGTTTATAACACTTGCCGAGGTTGTACTTGTGAGTTTACTTATCTCGATGTACTTTGAATAGTAGTCTATGACAAGCAGGTACGGATTTGAATTGATTTCAAACAGGTCAGTGGATACCTTACTCCATGGACGAGTAGGGGTTTCTGATGGGATGAGTGGCTCATGAGGGTTAGGTCGACAGCGAGAGCAAGTACGACAACTCATAACAACTTGTTCAATCTGAGAACTAAGTCCTGGCCACCATACAGATTCCTTTGCACGAGCACGACACTTGGTTATGCCCTGGTGTGTAGAGTGAATGATATCAAGCATTTCTGCTCTCATACAAGATGGAATTACTAGCCTTTTTCCAAACAGCAAGAGCCCTTCAACAACGGAAAGTTCTCCTTGATACGGCCAGTATGATCTTGTACAGTTTGGAAGAGATGCATAAATTGGCCATCCCTCAAGACAGTATTTCATGATGACTGAACAGACAGGGTCTTGGCGCAACTTTAGATGAATTTCATCCAGACGCTGATCAGATGCAGGTAAGTTTGCTAATACTGAGTCAACGTGGATGTTTGTGTCCGCTAGAAGACGAGTTTCCACACTGGAGAGTGCCAAGTTAAGAGGAGCTCTGGAGAGTGCATCTGCGGAACACAACTGCTTCCCAGGAACATGAGAAATGTCATATGAATATGCCATGAGACGCATTCTGAATCGTTGTATTCTTGGTGGGAGTTGGTCAAGAGACTTGTCACCAAGAAGAGCGAGAAGAGGTTTATGGTCAGTGTTGATGTGGAAGTATTTTCCCAGGAGATAATCACGGAAATGTTCGCATGCCCAAGTAATGGCTAGCGCTTCCTTTTCTACCTGTGCGTAACGCCTTTCTGTCTCTGTCATCGAGTGAGAGCAATATGCGATTGGTGTGTATGTTCCATTGTCACACCTTTGTGAGATTACAGCACCCAATCCGTAGGACGATGCATCAGCTGACAACAGTGTCTCTGCATTTGGATCATAATGTCCGAGAACTGGAGCACATGTGAGTAGAGATTTAATTGACT
Organism: Haliotis asinina; assembly: GCF_037392515.1. Classification (NCBI taxonomy): domain Eukaryota; kingdom Metazoa; phylum Mollusca; class Gastropoda; order Lepetellida; family Haliotidae; genus Haliotis; species Haliotis asinina. The sequence goes on along the minus strand of NC_090281.1, from coordinate 13,883,780 downwards.
GAAATGCAGTTTGTTGAGGTTCCATCCATATCCATTGTCTATCCTTGACAAGGAGTTCACGGAGAGGCTGTGTGATGGAGGCAAGATTTGGAACAAATTTTGCAAGTTGGTTGACCATTCCAAGAAACCTTCGGATATCTGAGACATTCTGTGGTTGTGCCATGTCGAGAATAGCACTGATTTTGTCTGGGTCGGCTCGAATACCATTTTGATCAATGATGTGTCCGAGAAATTTCACTTGTGATGTGGAAAACTGACATTTTTCAGCATTGAGAGTTACACCTGCATCCCGAAGTCTGCATAAGACTGCTTCAACATGCTGATCGTGTTCATTGTCGTCACGACCATGTGTGAGAATGTCATCCATTTGACAAACGACACCATCCAGTCCTTCTAAGATTTGTTGCATTCTCTTCTGAAAGAGTTCAGGTGCAGACGAAATGCCAAATGGGAGTCGATTAAAGCAGTATCGACCGAAAGGTGTAATGAAACAAGTGAGAAGTTTGGATTCTTCAGACAATAGAAGTTGATGGAATCCCGAATTAGCGTCAAGTTTCGTGAATACTCTTGCTCCCCTTAACTGACTGAGAGTGTGATCTACAGCTGGGAGAGGATGATTTTCACGTCTCACAGATTCATTAAGTTTGGTGAGATCGACACAAATCCTTACTCTTTCCGAGGACTTGGGGACTACTACCATGCCGGCACACCACTCAGTAGGAACATCAACCTTCGATATGACGCCGTTGTCTTCCATAGACTGAAGTTCATGTTTCACACAGTCCATGAGAGGAAGTGGTACACGTCTAGGTGTAGAAATTGCAAAAGGTTTTGCATTCTCCTTCAGTTTGATGGTGTATTCACCTTCCATTTTCCCTAATCCAGAGAAAAGTTCTGGGAACAGTTCTTTCCAAGTGTCACCTGTAACACTGTCAATGTGTTTGATGAGGTGCAGTCCTTCGATTGCTGGTCTGCCAAGTAGAGAGTGTGTGAGACCTCTGGCCACATATATATCTTGTTCTGTTTCGACATCCCTGCTTATGCTATTCAGTTTGGCGCGAAACTTTCCAACGACGCTCAGGCGGGAGTTTGAGGGACCAAACAGTCTCTTGTCACTTTTCTGCAGACATGGAAGATACTGAGATGTGTAGACACCATACGGAATTACCGTCACATCAGCTCCTGTGTCAATCTTGAATTCCTCTGTGACAGATGAATTTATCTTCAAGTTTACAGTCCATGGCTGAGATGAACTTGTGCTAAGCATCCCAATAAAGGCATATTCAGGCTCACTTGTAGTAGGAGACTTGGGAGTAGATTGGACTTCAGAGAGTCTCGATTTTGAACTTCGACATACAACATCCCAATGTCCCGCTTTTCCACATTTGCGACATGTAGAATTAGATGCAGGACACACTTCTAGGATGAGAATTTTTTCCACAATATTTGCATGTTGATTTAGGTTTGAAGTGATCATTGAATGGACGAGATTTCTTTGATTTTGACTTGTGCTGTGATTTCTTGGATTTTGCTGATGGAGACACTACTTCTTCCACACTGGAATTGTTAGTTACATCAGGCTTACTTGTGGCACCACGAATAACTGGTTGCTGTTTGTGAATAATTTCTGACTGGCGCACATGACTAACAGCCGACTGTAGAGTGAGATTAGGATCATGCTGGAGTTTTTCTGACAGTCTCACATCACAAATTCCAACAACTATTCTGTCTCAAATCATCTCATCATGAAGAGAGCCATAATTGCAATTTTCAGCAAGAGAATACAGATCAGTAATGAAGGAATCTACAGGTTCTCCCTGTCTTTGGCATCGCTGATTGAATTTTGCCCTCTCAAATATCACATTTCTTCGAACTGAGAAATAGTCATCAAATTTCTGCTTTACAGTATCATAGTCATTTTCTTGATCCTCATTGAGAGAGAAGGTAGGGAGAATATCATCTGCTTCAGGACCCATTAGATACAATAACTGATTCACCTGAGTGGTGGAGTCCTTAGTAGATAGTCTGGAAGTGACCCGGTATCTCTCAAATCTTCTGATCCAACGAGTCCAACACTCTGGGTTAGAAAAGTCAAAAGATTCAGGAGGTGTGATCTGAAAACTTGCCATGATGAGCCTTGAACCACTTCTGACACCATGTGGTGGTAGGAAGGACAACTATCACAGAGATTTGTGGGTTTATTTGCAGCTCAAAATGGGCTTACACAGCCAACATGGCGAGACAGTGGCCATGTGCTCTCAACTCCTAGAACAAGGGCACTGAGAGTTATCTCCCTTACATTAATAGTACTGGGGCCCTTTTGGGGATAGGGGCCTATTCAGGGTTGTACAGTTCATAGTGGAATAGCTGATACCACACCTCGGCCTTCATATCTTCAATATTTCTCAGTCCCTTTTGGTTTATTCTGTCCTTCATGACTCCCCACACATTCTCAATTGGGTTTACAGTCTCAGTCTTGTTTTAGTACTTTGTTAGACCTCCTCGCTCAGCAATGCATGCCCGAATACGCCTAGGCACACTACCCATCAAAGTTTGTAGGTAATCGGGTGACAGGGTATCCCAATATTGGACCACCTCGGCCTTCATATCTTCAATATTTCTCAGTCCCTTTTGGTTTATTCTGTCCTTCATGACTCCCCACACATTCTCAATTGGGTTTAGGTCTGGGCTGTAACTGGGCCAGTCTAAAACTTGAACATTTTCGCCCGACAACCACTGTTTTGTGTAGCGCGCAGTGTGTTTTGGGTCATTATCATGCTGGAAAATCCAATCATATTCATACAATGTTTGTGCTGTCGGAAGAAGGTGACCATTTAGAATGTCAACGTATCTTTCTTTTGTCAAGTTTCCCGTGAAAACACACAATGGCGTCACTCCGCGAGCCGATATGCCACCCCACATGTGAAACTTCGGGCTATGTTTTGGTCGCTGGTAGATAGGTTTGACAGTATCTTTGGTCCAAATTTTCACACAGTTAGGGAAAAGCCAAACAGAACTTTCATCCGAAAAGAAAACATTATCCCAATCTTGATTTTCATGAGCCCGAAACCAGTTTAAACGTTTTTCCTTTTGTGCATCTTTCATCAACGGCGAGGGAATTCCACGTTTTTTCACCCAATTAAGTCTCTGTAATTCCTGCCTAACTGTTTCATTGCATACCTGAGGACTTCCTCTGCTAATCATTTCATTTCTGATGTTCTCAACACTTTTCAATTTGCCCCTACTCACAATCTGCCCAAGTCTTCGGCGATCCACAACACTGAATTTCCTAGGCCGACCTGCCCCTGCTTTGTGCTCTATCCCGGTTCCTGTTTGAATATTCTTCAAAGTTCTGTATACTGTAGACAGAGGAATACCATGTCTACAAACTAACACTTTAGCATCAGCCTCACCCCTTTCTAAATCATCTAGAATGAGCTTTCTTTTCTCTCTTGCTGTAAATTCTGCCATGTCAACACAGGAAGCCGTCTGCTCAGACAAGGGAGATAACTCTTGACGTAATGAGCTGCCTTCTAAGCCTTCAAGAGTTGTCTCCCTTATTTAGTATGCTTAGTGCATAGTGAAAGCCCTTTTTCCAATCTTAGCATCATTAGAAAAAACAACAAAGATTTTCTCAATAATTTCTGGGAACTCTGTATCAGTAGAACCTGTGCAAACTGTCGGCAGTCTTAAATGGGTACCAGGTATGGTGGACGATTGAAATCTGTTATGTTTTAGCTTAGGCTACATACCCAAGCTGATAGAGAAAACCGTTGATAGACTGACCAATGCAGTAATAGTGCTGACATCAGCACTTGAATCGCCATAGTACACTACACTTGTTAAGCCAGTGAGCCAGTGTGGTTTTACACAGCTTTCCTTGATAAAAGTTTTAACTTTCAGGATTGCTGAGACCTTTTAGATATTCAAACCTTCAGTGAGTGAATTAATTTGAATTTACGCTGCTTTTATCAATATTCCAGCAATATCGTGGCAGTGGACACTAGAAATAAGCATCACACAGTGTACCGATGTGGGCAATCAAACCTGGGTCTTTGGACTGATGAGTAAACACTTTCACCACACAGCTACCCCACCGCCTCTCTGATATTGTTGCTAATTTTAATTAAAACAACCAGCCTTTCATCAGTTATTCTCAACCCATTACACGCAGAGTAGTGTCCATTTTGATGGTAAATGAAAACCAAACTTCATTTTTAGTGTGAAGTTGTGTCATTTTATTGGTTGACCAATCATGTACCATCTTTGATTTCAGCTGTGACTCATCTTTTGAGAAAAATTACATTGGTCCACACTGAATGACAAGCTGACAAATGTCAAATAAGTTCATAATAAAATAGAACCCATTTTTCTGTGAAAGTGAGACGCACCAGTTATACACATACATATGTACAGATTAAAACATTGTCCAACATAACTCTTACTCACATATATAACAAGGAATGGGTCTTGAGTAAGGAAACAGTACATTAAGCACACATACAACTCATTCCTCCTCTCTGTGATTGGTTAATCTAGTACAAGGAACACAGGAATCAAAGACCATGCTAGCTATTCTTGGAAATTTCGTAGCCCTACAAACGTCTTAAGCCCATTCTTAACACACTGGCTATAATCAAAGTTAAGAATTTGAAGGGCTACGCACATTTCGAGAACAAGGGCCAAGATCCCCTCTCCACTAAGCGTTTGTAGAACTATGATGAGCCTAAGTCCCATATTTTAACATAGATGTCAGATTGTCATATTAGCACTAAGACCACTTGATGCAAGAGGGCCCAGTGTACTCCACTCCACTACGATGGTGTCTTTTCACTGCAAATGAATGCTTTCAAATTATAGTTAGGTGTCCTTGTGGAGAAAGCAACTGTGCGCTACAACTGTTGTCGGTCTATGTTGAGCTATGGGAGATCAACTTGGCACTAAGATCACTTTGTACAAAAGAACCCTGTCATCATTATCAAAAACAAAGTGAAAATTTGTGAAAAGTTGACAGTTTTAATCTAACTTCTTTATTTTTCTGCACACCAAGTGTTTCATTTTCCATAAGGGACATGGTTGGCCTAGGAATCAAAGGCAACTCTATTGCTGTTCTGAGTTATCTCCCTTGGTGGTGGTGGGAGTAGCGGGTTGGGGGTGTCATCAAATCAATTTTCAAAACATGTTCTGGGTGTGGGTTATTGACTTTGTACATGACAAGCACAGGGTGTCGGTTACTTTGTACATTAATTTTAGGGGGCTCATTTACATTGTCCATGCAAGTCCATAAAAATCATGATCAACCTCCCCAGCCATAAATAATGAACGGTCCCTAAGTATATTCTTGGGCATTTTGTGCTTAACTGCAATGGCAGGGGGTGAACAATCCATGTAGGCTAGTGGTGTGAAGGAGGTTAGTAACCCATCATGGTCCATTACTACCTTGCATTCATGTGGTGAGATCCGTGAAGATCCAGGTTAGAACTGGTCTTCAGTAGCCCATGCTTGTCATAAAAGGTGACAAACTGGACCAGGTGGTCAGACTCACTGACTTGGCTGACACATGTCAATGTATCACAATTGTGTAGATTGGTACTCTTGTAACACATCTCGTGGCTGAGTGGGTAAGATCGCTGACTTTGTGTGGTGCCCAAGCATTTGGGTTTGAATCCTAGATGGAACTCAATTCAACAAAAGTGTTTGAGTCTGAATTTAACAGTGAGTGTAATCCCAAGTATAACATAAGTTACTTCTGACCACTCTTAGTTTAAATGGCATTGTGTGTTCATAATTGTATTGAGTGAGTTGTGTTTTATGCCACATTTAGCAATATTCCAGCATTGTCACAGCAGGGGACAACAGAAATGACCTTCAAACATTGTGCCCGTGCGTGCAACTAAACCCTGGTCTTTGGCATGTAGAGAGAAGGCTTCAACCACAAGGCTACCGCTAACTTAACTGAGAAGGCACCCGTAAGCAACATAGGGTGTACACTCTACATGTCAATTCAAGGTGAATCCCACAGGTACAGCACCTCCCCATTCAGGGGCAGATAATCCATACCTCCTTGGGTGTATGTAAGTAGATACCAGTGATGAGAGGCTGAAAGTCTAGCTGCTCTGTTTCCTGAGTCGATCATACACAGTCTGATTATCGTCAATAGAGAGCACATGAGAGAACTGATCACACACTCGACTGAAGTGACTCCCTTCCCAGAAAACCTTACCACAGTTTGCACAACAGTAGAACAACTCCACACTCTCAAACTTGGACTTGTGGACGGCCTCTACCTGAAGTGGTGCCCCACTTGTTGCCACAGTAACTGTGCCCCAGTCCACGTTATACTGTTTGAGGAAGTGGGCGCCATCAGATGACAGATTCCCAAGCATGGAGGACACAGTTACATTGTTGGATGAGTTAGTTCGACTTTTCTCAGATTCAAGCTGTAATTTTCTGTCATAAAGTATCTTCAGGTCCGAGGCTGGTATTTCAAGGTACTCATCTCCGTTACAGACCTGTGAGGGAAGGTGAATGAAGAGACATAAAATCAAGTTGAAGTTTCAGGAGAGATTGAAAATGCACAAGTGAGTGAGTGAGTGAGTGAGTGAGTGAGTGAGTGAGTGAGTGAGTGAGTGAGTGAGTGAGTGAGTGAGTGAGTGAGTGAGTGAGAGTGAGAGAGAATTAAGTTTTATGCCACATTCAGCAATATTCCAGCAAATGGCAGTGGTCTGTAAAACTCAAGTATGGACCAGACAATCCAGTAAAGACCACTGATTTACCAAATTAGGATACAGTGACATTTCAACCAAACCAGCAAGCCTGACCACCCAAACCTTGTTAGTCACCTCTTTTGACAAGCATTAGCTACTGAAGACCAATTCTAACCTGGATCGTGATGGGTGCAAAGGTTACACAAATGGAAGACAACAAAACATAATCTCAATTAACTTTAACTCAGGAGAGCTAGACATGACTCCAGATAAAGAAAACATCTTCAAGACCATGTGACATGTTTGTCGTCAGTCTGAGATTCCATTACTGACCTGACATCGACTGAAAATGTCCTTCTGTGTGACCTTGACATTGAAGTGTTTGAGGACCTCCATGGCCTGTTCACCTGCCTTTTGAGAGACAACACTGTAGCACATTGCCTCTCCCACGTGGGACCGAATCTGAAGTCAAACATGTTATTATTTGGTAACTCTTGACACATCACATCTGACACTCATTGTTAAAATCAGGCAAAGTAGGTGAGTAGTCTGATGCTAATGTCGAATCAGACTGAGAACCAATAATGAGGTATTTGGTCTGGTTTGGTTGATGCTTAATGCCTCCATCTATATAGCATCAGTCTTGGAATAATCGAGTAATGATCCAGTGATCAACATGATGATCATAGATCACAAACTTGAGATCTGATGACTTGTGTCAACCAAGTCTGCAAGCCTGGGGCTAGATTTCCGAAGCTCTCTTACTCTCTTACTATCTACTTAGATAGTCTTAAGTGCCATAGATTAACACTAAGTTACTTTCTTAGTGTTAAGAAAGATCTGGGCCCTGACCACAAGATCCTGTTAGTCTTATGATAAGCATGGGTTGGTAAAGGCCAGTTCTAACCCAGATCTCCACTAGTGGAATCCCACAGGTATACAAATATGGGTCACTGTCAATCTAATCCCAAACAGATGCCAACAGAGTTGCTGGGGACCCGATCTAGCCTGAAACCATACAATATGGAGTATTGAGGACCCCTGAGAGAGGATATACCCACCATCTTGTAGGGGTAGCCACTGGACAGAGCTATCCTGCCTTGCTCCTTACTGATCTGAAAGGGAAACTTTCAATATCAGCCAAGTAACATTAAATGTTTGCAGCCTTGTGGAGCTCTCAGTAATACCATAACTGATGAATGGATTCATCAGAACTTTTTCCCCTAAATTTGGAAACTGATTTTGACAAAGAAAGTACAAAGAAAGCAGAAAGTGTCTTTAAATTGCACTCTTTCGTAGGTGTGGAGACAAAGTGCTCAAAAACGACAGCAGAATATTCACACCTCATTAATTATAGACAGCTGGGACTAGTTGTTTTAACCTCATTTTAGGAAACAGATTTAGCAGTTCTTGAGAAACAGAAATCAGTTGTACTTGTTCCCTCACTCATACATTGAGTGGCTGCAGTGCTGAGTGCCTGTAGTAAGCTTGCCTGATAAACATTGCTAATGAAGTGTGGTATTGATCAAGAGTGAAAAGCTGATGTTAATGGGATGGTTATATGTCCATTACAGAGCCAAGACTACATACTAACCATGACAGCCTTCTCATGGTCATTGTTGGCCTCTAGGATGACGACATCAACACCACAACTACGCAGGTGCTTGCCAAGGCCTTGCAGCATGGTGTCCACGACCACCCTCAGCTGGTGGGGGGTGATAGGAGGTCCGGACTGGGCGGGGCGGGGCGTTTCTGGCTGACCAAAAAACATCCTGGCTCAGTTACAGTTTAATGATTCAAATTCTTAAATATTTAACTCAATATTTAACAAAAAAATGCTTTTGTGTAATTATGAATTTCTCAATCAAATCTTCAAACTGAGCCTAGTAATATAACCCAACTCACAGTTACCTTCAGGAGTATAACCTCCCCTAAATGGTGCCCCCATCCCAAGTGTCTTACCCCTCAGTGCAAAAGAATACTACTTCCTGAAACAAATTCTGTTTGGTGTATTGGAAAAAATAGGTTCAAAACTTATATGAATGATTCACCAAAAATCAGTGTTCATGGTTCCACCACTTGCAGCTTAAAGAGCTTAGGTACTTTTGACCAACACTGCACAGTACTCCTGATTGAAAATGAACCAGTCAGACAAGTGACTGATAACCATAAAAAATCCAGATTAATAATTTGGAACTTTGGAACTTGCATATGCCGTGAAAAGATTAACTCCCTGCTTACCAAAGCACACACTCACACCCTCCCTCACCAGTGTCCTCGGTTCAAGGCTCTTTCCAGCAGCTTTGGCTCTCTTTTTGTCTGTTTTTGAAGGCTTTGACCATTTGGCACAAACAGGAGGCTCAAGATTGATCTGTAGTCCCATCTGCCGTGCATGCGACGTCAGTGCTGTGTACACCTCCAGCAGCACATAGGCATCAAGGGCTGCAACAGATGACGGAACACTGAAGGTTCAGGCCAGAGGACAAATGTCCCAGTCACATATTGTAAAACTTTGGTTGATTAGGTGTGTATGTTTGTCTGATGCTTAAAGCCGCACTCCAGCTATACAGAGGCCGTCAGTAAATAATCAAATCCGGACCGAACAATCCAGTGATCAACAACATGAGTATTGATGTACAGAGTCAGGATATTATGACATGTCAACCAAGTCAACAAACCTGATCTTGTTAGTAGCTTCTTACGACATCTTTCATAGAGAGAACAAAATGCCTACCCGCATACACCATCTGTGCCTGTCGAAGAGGGCGTTTCTCCCAGTCTGACATCTGCTCCACTTTACACAAGGGTTTTCCCAGACACTGCCTGACCAGCTCACTCAAGCCACGCTCTTCTTTCTTGGAGAAAGAATAAGGCTTCACAGAGCCCTCTCCTTTGTCCTGCTGACCACCTGAAGGTCCACCACCTGAAGGTCCTCCACCTGAAGGTCCTCCATCTTCACCATCAGACATAAATGCTGACTCATCCAACACAACAGGTCCATCACCAAATATCTGTGAACATTGAGTGTACCATTACCACACTGCCCTCAACATGAGTATACTTGTAATATATATACTAGTGGTTGAGCATTCATCCACATTACAGGTGTCATTATCCTATGCCCACCACAGACATAAGTCTATCTGTACCCTGATACAGGGATAAAATGAGTCTTAGTTCTCCTAAGATACCAGCAACCTGTACTCCATCACAGACTATCACCTGTCTGGTTGTTTGTTGTCTAACCCTCCACTCACTATAAATGGTGGAGGTCTGTAAATAATAGAGTTTTGACGAGAAAATCCAGTCATCAACATCATGAGCACTGATATGTGCAATTGGGAATCAAAGATGCTTGGGAACCAAGTCAGCAAGCCTGACCACCAAATCCCATTATGACAAACATGAAGTACTGAAGACCAATTATAGCCTGGATCGTCACAGGTCTCACAGACAGTTTGTGGGGATCGTTATGATACCCATGCTTCACGACAACCTTTGAGGTGTATGGCCTACCTGCTTGCTGAGGTCCTCCACATTGACAACCCTCTTCATCCTCATCAGTGGTTCCTTCATGCTAGGGAAGGTCTTGGTGAACATGGTTAGGTCAGTCTCCAGTCCATAACCTGCCGCAAAAATGTTTGTAACTGAACAATGAACTGAACTAAAATATGACTGCTTTATGTGACAGCAGATGAGTGATGTGTCAGTAAAATGTGACTGTTGTATGTGACAGCAGTCGAATGAAGTGTTAGTAAATATTGGCTATTGTAAATGGCGGCCAGTCATTTACAGACACACAAATAAATTTGTATGAATGACCATAGCATGCTTGATCGTCTGAAAATACTTAATCACAAAACACTATTATGCCGATCTACATATGTAGTATCACAACCAGAGACCTACCCAGCTTCACTGTGTCTTTGTTGCAGAATATTCTCCCTGTGAAGTCGGCCCAGTCCTGGTCTGTCAGTGTTGACCTCAGCGTAGTGCAGTCAATGAGATAAACATGGTCCATCACAGCAAACTGCATCAGTGCTACTCTGTCACATACAAACAATGGCTACCTACATTGTTTACTTGCTCTACATAGGATCCTACCTGACATTTCTACAACTACAGATGCCAACACCAAGTTAAGACAAAAATGAAGATATGGAAACTCAGAAAGCAAACTGCAACCACTATTATGTCAAAGACCCATGAAGATCTGGGGTAGAAGAGGCCTTCCGCAACACTTGTCATAAAAGGCGACTATGCTTGTTGTAAGAGGTGACTAATGGGATCAGGTGGTCAGGCTCACAGACTTGGTTGACTCATGTCATCTGTTACCAATTACTCAGATCGATGCTCATGCTGTTGATCACTGGACTGTCCAGACTCGATTATTTACAGACCACTGCCACATAGCACATTTTGCCGATTGTGCCGTAATATTAAACTCACTCACTCACTCACTATGTCACAACTTGGTGTTTGTCATCCACCTGTACAGTGTCAACAATTGTGGGCTATCTATGTGAGGGCTATTTATGTGTGAGCGTTTGTGTGACCATTTGAATAAGCAAGAGAGGAGGCAGGGAGGGAGACAGACTCTGGGTTAAAAAATTCGAAAGTCTTGAAGAAGATGAAAATCAAATCTTTCTACAACTGAGGCTCACACCTTGATCAAAAGGCTATCCCATGAACCTTCATGTGTAATTTTGAAACATGTAAACTCATGAAGTCATCATAACAGCTTCAGGTTGTCATGACGATACCCTGATGTTTCAGGACATATTCAGTCACTCACCTCTGAGGCTGTGCTGCAAATGCAGGTTTCCACTCCGAGTCGATGCCAATCACTGTTCCAGGCTGCAAAAACATCAGGTCAACAGAAATCTTTGATATCATTATAACTACTAACAAAATCTGAGGACAGACAGTCCTGAATCCTGTACAAGACATATATCACTGTTGAACGATAATAAAATGTTGCACATTTGTCACCATGAATACCACACTCTGCCTGAAGCTGATACCACCACATCAAAAGTGAAGGATGGATAGCATGGTTGATATGAAGTGGCACCCTCGATATCTCCAGGGTAAACATTCCAGTGCATCTCCACCATATCCTGGATGCATCTACGGGTCGGCCCGATAATTTCATTACCTCCCTTTGCTGGCTCTGCATTTTCACAGTAGCCAATCAGCTAAGCCGCAGGTACAACCGGGCTTGCTAGTTGCGAAGGATTGTTTGCGATGCAACTCAAATTTGGGGGAAATCATACAGATAGGTCTGAAACTTGAAAATTATATATGCAAGAATTCCTTCGTCTGAATGGTTTGTGTTGCCAAGTTTAATTGGTTTGATAATTTAAAAAGCGAAAGCAAGTTGTGATTGGTTCGCTCAAATTCCCAGCGCAGACACCTGATTTGATAAAAAGCCAGCTAAGAGAGCTAATAAATTTATTGGGCTGAGCCATAGATGCATCCAGGGTATAGTGGAGACTTATCAGAATATATACCCTGGAGATACCAAAGATGATAAAGTAAATTAGAAATTTTGGCATTGGTGAAAACATGACAGCTCACAGGATGTAATTCTGCTGCTGCTGCATTAGGAACAGTTCCTTCTATTTCAGCCAAAGACACATTCTTGACATGTTGACAAAACACATTAATTGTACTGAGGACAATATTTCATTTGTCATTGGATGGAATTAAGTGAATTTGGTGTGGAAACAAGTCAACTGTTTCAACTCACAATGACAATTAGCGTGTAATTGGGATGGAGGTGTTTATCTTATGGCATAGAGCCATTTAGCCAGATCCTGTCAGGATGGATAGGCAGATACACTGAGACAGGGAGATCACAACCAAAGCCACTGGGACTGAAACAGAGAGGACACAACCAAAGCCACACTGACTGAGACAGAGAGGACACAACCAAAGCCACACTGACTGAGACAAAGAGGACACAACCAAAGCCACACTGACTGAGACAGAGAGAACACAACCAAAGCCAGAGGCACTGCAACAGAGAACACAACCAAAGCCAAAGGGACTGAAAGAGAGATAACACAACCAAGTCAGAGGGACTGAGCGAGAGAGAACACAACCAAAGTCAGACGGACTGAAACAGAGAGACAACAACCAAAGCCAAAGAAAATAAGAGAGACACAGAGAACACAACTAAAGCCTCACCACACAAAGTCTTGCCACACACACGCTGAGCTTGTCACGAGTGTCAACCAGAGTGATCTGTTCCAGTGGAACGCTAAGGGAATGATAGTACTTCTGCAGATCCTGCTCTGTGTAGCAGTCGTCATCCCAGTTCTCTCCCCCTGTATCATCCCACCCTCCAGTAGCTCCATGTCCAGGCTGCTCACTGTAACCATAGCAACAAGCATTTCTCATTACATTGTACAAAAACCTTCGATTGAAATGGGAAATATTGAGTCAGACACCAGAAGAGTCAGCTGGTTGTTTAAGGCCGCACTCAGCAATATTCCAGCTATATGGCGGCAATCCAGTGATCCACATAATGAGCATTACTCTACATACGTATCAACCAAATCAGCAAGCCTGACAATCTGATCCGTTTAGCTATACAGTCATTGGTTACTGAGGACCAAACAAATCAGCAAGCCTTACAATCCGATCCGGTAACAGTCATTGGTTACTGAGGACCCATCCAGACCTTCATAGGACAGTAGAGATGATTACTGACGATAACTTTTGCACTCCGATTTATTGCAGTAATGATGAGTGAGTAATGACCCATGATAATCTACCACAGAACACTTTGTTCGCTATTTCATCTGAAATTTGTGACAAACTTGACAAAACAGACCAGTGCATCAGACTTTCACATTTTTGACAGCTGCTTGTACATACCTGGCCATTCTCTCCTTGGCTTCTCGAACAGGGCGTGGCAGTTTGTCATCACCGAGGCGATATATCATGGCCCACTTGGCAGCTTCTGGGAGATCATTGTAGCACATGAGTTGTTCCACCAGCTGTTCCTTCAAGAAGTCATTCTCCCCCACTGCATTCTGTAACAGATAGAGTTCTGTCAATCAAGTCACCCGGAGAGTCGTGTGACAGTCTAGTCAGTTTGAAAGTCAGGTCAGTCAGAGAGTCCAGTCAGTCAAAGAGGTCAGTCAGTGAGAGTCCAGTCAGTCAGTGAGAGTGCAGTCAGTCAGAGAGTGCAATCAGTGAAAGAGTTCAGTCAATGAAAAAGTACAGTCAGTGACAAAGTCCAATCAGTGTGAGTGAAGTCAGTGAGAGTCCAGTCAGTCTTTGAGTGGGAGTCCAGCCATTGAGAGAGTTCAATCAGTTAGTGAGAGTCCAGTCAGTCACTGAGAGTCCAGTCATTGAGAGAGTCTCATCAGTCAGTGAGAGTCTCGGCAGTGAGTCAGTCAGTGTCCTGTAAGTCAGATAGTACGTCGGTGAGTGCATAGTCAGTCCAGTCAGTGAGAGTGAAGTTCAATCAGTCAGTCAGTTAGAGAGTCCAGTCTGTCAGTGAGAGTCCAGTAAGTGAGAGCCCTGTCAGTCAGTGAGTGGGAGTCCAGTCAGTCACTTATGGTCCAGTCAATGAGTGAGTCTAGTCAGTGAGAGTCCAGTCAGTCTGCAAAAGTCAGTGAGAGTCCAGGTAGTCAGTGTCCTGTAAGTGAGATAGTACAGTCAGTCAGTGAGAGTGAAGTTCAGTCAGTCAGTTAGAGAGTCCAGTCTGTCAGGGAGAGTTCAGTCAGTTAGTGACAGTCCAGTCAGTGAGGGAGACCAGTCGACTTAAGACCCTTTAATTCTTTGTTGTTTGTGGCTGGTAATGTTTGTGGTGTTTTGTCCCTAGTTTGGCTTGTTCCACCCAAAGAATGAGGCATATTTAGGACGTGGACCAACCTTAAACAATTACACACTTTACACACTAACATTACAGGCAGACAAAGATGAATTACCCACCTTCACCATTTCATCCCAGCTGCCAGATCCAAATGTTTTCTGTAACAGAAATAAAGTTCTATGTCTAATATTTTTGTGGTTGTTTATCTGTTGTTTAAAACCACCCTGAACAACATTAAAGATGAGGTGAGATGAATTGGCTTGAATCTTGTACTTTTGTACAATATATTGCTCATATGATGACATGCAAGCGTGTGTATGTGAGGCTGCTTTTACTAGACCAGACTTCAGCAGGTTTCATAGTGCTAGCTCACTTAGATACCATGCCACAGTTCAGCATGAACAGCCCACTCGAACACATTATACTGACTCCAAACCAACCAGACCTTGTTATACCCAATAATGCCAAGCACCGGGCTGGAGCCATCAAGAACCGCATTTCAATGTTTTTTGGTATGACACATCTGGGGCAACATTCCAGCTATGTGGCAGCGGCCTTCAAATAATCAAGTCTGCACAAGACAATCCAGTTATAAACACATGAACATGAACACTGCCACAGTACTGACACTGCCACAGTACTGACACTGCCACAGTATTGGCAGTGTATGAAATAGCGTCTGACCGACGGTCTGCTGCTTGCTAGTTTCATGGCTGGCTTATAACTTTATCTTATAGTTGGCCCTGTGTGCCAATACATTTTTCAAAGGTATATATTTGACCATGGCATTTACTATGGGACATATTTCGAAAATAGTTTACAACTGTGGTAGCTAGATGATGTCTGTATAGGTCATGATCATTCAAACTCTAACTTCCACAAATCAGCTACACATTTTTCTAACACTAAAATGTGACTGGACTAGAGAATGCTTTCAGCAAATGAATAAAGCCATTCTTTTCTGCATTCAGATTCTGACAGCAGTGACACTAAACAATCAATAGTGACCACCAAGTTATGATTTTATTAAATTTGCTTTGGCACACGTTAAGTTTAACTCACTGCAAGTAATTCATCAATTACTTTATCTTAACACCATATCTCAATTTCCTATTTTTCATACAGGGGTGGTTACACGTTAACAGGGCTGGCAACAATTTTTAGTAGTTACCAGCCCTGTGGGATTCCTGGCTTTTTTAAGGAGTTTCATACACTTGTATTGGGCATTGCATCCTGAAAGAGTTGATCAATGCCCATACTGTTGATCACTGGATTGTCTGGTCCAGACTCAATTATTTACAGACTGCCATCACATAGCCCTAAATATTGCTGCATCCAGTGTAAAGCTAAACTCACCCACTCACTCTTCTGCAAACTTAAGCTGCTTATAGCATTCAAAGCTGAAATCTACAAACAGTTTCCATTGCTAGGCAAGTTTCCAGTATTTGATACTGTAGTTTGTTTGTTGTTTAATATCACACTCAGAAATATTCCAGCTGTACGGCTGCACTCTGTAAATAGTCAAGCCTGACCACCCAGTACTACTTGTCACCTTTCAAGCATTGGTTGATAAATACCAGTTCTAAACTGGATTTTCAATGATGTTGACAGTATGGTAACATAAGACACAAAAACAGAACAATCATAAACAAATACAGACTGAAAACAGCAAACCACTATACACAGTACAAGCATTTATTTGCTGACTACAACAATTCTTCAGCACCTCACCTCTATGTATCTCTTGTACATCAGGTACTTGAGAGCTCCAACGCCTCTGGCATTGGAGATGTTCGGACAGTGCTCTAAAATGTAAAGTACAAGATTAAAGGGGTCTGACACAACAGTAAAAGTGAAACCACTGATGAGGTTCTGAAAATCTGTGAATCATAATCAGTGCTAATCTGAGGGTCAAACCAACAATCACCGGATCATGTTACACAACTATGGGCCGTAACTCTGCAAAGCAAACAGGAGTGAGAGATCAGTTTTGTGCCGCTTTTAGCAATATATAAGCAATATCAGAGACACCAGAAATGGGCTTGACATTGCACCCATGTGGGAAATCAAACCTGGACTTCAGTGTGATAAGATGTACCTTGAGGGATCTGGTACAGTTTCATCAGCCTCACTGCCAGCTTGCTGAGCGTCTTTTTCTGGAGCTTGTCTCTCTTCACATTCTGAACCCCTGAAGACCTGAAACCCACACAGTCCATCAATATTCACAGAACTAAATTAGAGCTAATGTGTGAAGTGTGTCAAAAATACAGAGACAAGTTGAAAAGGATGCAATGGATAAATATACAGTGTTGCTTTACTGTTGATTTTACATATTTAAGTAAATATCCGTATGTAAGCAACTACAAATTAATTGTGGAACTGATTTATAGTCAATGGGTAAATTTACTGATGTCAGCAATAAATAATTAAGTCTGGACCAGAACATCCAATGATTAACACCATGAGCATCAAACTACACAATTATGATACAATGAGGTGTCAACCAAACCAGCAAGCCTAAGCACTTCATCCCATTACTTGTCTCCTATGTCAAGTATGGGTTATTGAAGATAAATTCTACCACAGATCTTCATGGGTGTCAATATCTGTAATATGGGGAACACATGGGTCTTACTGTATCATCTCCATGTTCATGTGACATACATGAAGAGCATTTAGAAGTGATACAGGTTAAGGGGGAAATATATCGATGTCAACATCTGCGAAAGGATTTCTTGTGCATCTTTATATCTGGGGGTGTTATTCCATTGGTCTTGAGACGACTAATAGCTCCAGGCAGGTGAATCAATGTAACCTACTCAATGATCCTGTTGATGTCTGTCTCCCGGTCGCACAAGTGATCCAGCAGTTGCACCACTGCCTTTTGTTGCTCTGGGTTACCGATCACGTACGATTCCACCAGGTTCACCTTGTCTTGGAGCAGCAGTGGAAGTATAATCTGAAACCAGAGAGTCACAATGATCGAGTGACATCACAGGGATATGCAGTGTTCATGTTGTATCATATCAGCTTGTTGGTAGTAAATGAATGAAAGAAGTGGGCTTCATTGCCCTGCAAACAATAATCAGAGTTACCTCACTTTACTAGTGAAACTAGAACAAGGTCTTACAAATCAACTAGAAGACAAAAATGTTAATCAAGCACACAAATAATATGTACTAGTACCAAATAATACCCAAAATTGTTAACCCTAGACCTTGTAAACACATCCCACCCTTTTAAAGATTGACCCATGACCTAAGCAACATGATGGGGTTCAAAGACACCCAATCTCCAAATGGCTGTTCCCCTGTCCACCCCTTAGATCAAGAAGGCCACAGGTTGCTTTTTTTTAGCCAAAACCTACAGTGGGTTAGTTGTGAACGTGCAAGATAGTATGGTCTTTGGGGGCATGGTGGGCTAGCTGGCTAAGGCGCCAGGCTAGTGATCCAGCAAGCTTGAGGTTTCGGGATCGAGCCCACCTGTGACCGGGTGTAAAAACCTTGGAGTCAACTTTGTGTGAAAACTCTTTCAGTGTTATCACAACCCCTAGTGTACAGTACACAATCTTGTGCACTTAAAAGAACCCACGAATCCCTTTTTACATGACCAGATGGTGGCCACATGAACACGTGCATACAGCAACGTGCAGTAAACTTGGACAAAGTGCTGTGACTATGTATCCCAGTCCACCCAGCTGTCGATTGGGTACCTCGTTAGGATGAGAGAGCCACAATAAACTCGGTGGGGAGTTGTATACTCCCAAAGGAGTTGAGATTGAAACACGATGTGCTGTTGATATTGACATCCAGTGATTGAGGGATAAATATCAGCGCCTTGAGTATGCACTAGTGCATGGATATGTGCGCTATATAAATATCCTATATCCTATATATATCTTACACTTACACTTTTAGCAATATTCCAGTATCATGGCAGGGACACCAGAAATTGGCTTCACATACTGTACCCATGTTGGGAATCAAATGCAGGTCTTGATGTAATGAACAGACACTTTAACCACAAGGCTACCACACCATCTTGGTTGTGAACGATCACATCTAATAATTGTAAGGAGTGAGTGAGTGAGTGAGTTTAGTTTTACGTCGCACTTAGCAATATTCCAGCTATATGGCGACGGTCTGTAAATAATCGAGTCTGGACCAGACAATCCAGTGATCAACAACATGAGCATCGATCTGCGCAATTGGGAACCGATGACATGTGTCAACCAAGTCAGCTAGTCTGACCACCCGATCCCGTTAGTCGCCTCTTACGACAAGCACAGTCACCTTTTATGGCAAGCATGGGTTGCTGAAGGCCTATTCTACCTCGGGACCTTCACGGGTCATAATTGTAAGGAAGTAAAACACCCTGGGTATAATGAATTATATTGAATAGCATGTCTACCTCTTGCATTGAGAAGTGTCCCTGTAATCCCAGCTTCCCAGCACAATGACAGGCCTTCAAATAATCCACAAGACGTTGAGATGAAATCATAACAGCAAATGTACACTGAACACTGCTGTCAATCATTAGTAAGTAAATGTGGGTAAACAGAATGCCAATTTCACCTACAATGTCCTCTAAATACATCAACATAACATAGATCAATTTATTTTAAAAAATGGCAAACATTTGTTACTTTGATCAACGTCTTCCATAAAGTTTGCATTTTCGTAAATTCTGCATGTTAACATGGTATTCAAGTAAATAATTGGAAACAAAGTCTCTTTGTTTTTCTCTTTTCCTTGGATTTTGTTCAGTCAAACGATGAGATGAGATGAGATTGGACTTACCTCTTTGTGCTTTCCTTTCTCCAAGAATTTTTTAATTTCAGGAAGAAAATAGTCATTACCTATATGTCTGAGCTTAAATGCTTTCACTGCCATGTCAAACAATGTCATGTGACGCTCGGTGGCCATGAGAAAGGCATGAAAACGGATGTCCTGTGATAACAGATCGTCCATTTTCTTCTTTGAATGTCGTGTCCATCGCTCAAATTCTTTCATGATATAGAACGAAAGTGTAGTAGTTTTACCTGTGTAAAAGTCTCGACATCGTTCTATCATATATATACACGCTGAATAGGGATTGGAAGCTGTGATAAAATGCTGAGTGAGTAGTTCTGACACCTGAGCATGAACGGCTGCCCTGTTAGCATTGCCTTCGTCAAACCATTTGACTTCAATTTGGTCAAGCCATTCTTTCATTTCATTGGTCGATGTCTGAGCTGGTTGTTTCATACAGTTCCGCAGCCATGTTGAAGGGTTTGGGTTCGCTTTGCGAATTTCAGTAAAATTTGTAGGAGCTTCTGCCATTTTGGTGTATGGTGAGGTCCGTATTAATTCTGATGACTTGCAACAAGACTGGGTGGGGGTGTTTTCTCTTCTTGCAACACAGACAGATTTACCTGAAATGAGAACTGTTAGCCATCAGCTACCATGAACAAATGAATGTTGTTTTGCAGAACAGTCACACTTTAGGTATCATTTTTAGCATTCACAAAGAGGTAAGTCTTCAATAACTTAAGATCAAATCCATAAAAATAATACTGCTCATAACCCTCCATTGGTACTGCTAAAACAAATTTGTCATGTCCAGTCTTCTGAAAAGACATGTAAACATCACAAAATGATTGCATGAGATAAACAATGCATTACCTCATAACATCACAGAATCCATGAGAACATTACAAAATCATTAAATGACATTACAATGCATTACCAAGAGGCCTCAGTTGTCCATGATCATACAGTATGAATAGTGTGCAATGTCTGTTCAAGATTCAATTGCTATCATTTGACTGGAGTGTTACCGTCTGCTCTCCTAACTGTAAGAGTTTAAGAGTTCCTCCCATTCCCTCGTCCTGAATATATCTAAAAATTAGTACATACTATTAATTTATATACTATAAATTGTTAACAAATCATAACACAACAATTAAGAGAGAACTCACAAAAAGTCCAAAATTTAAGTGTGGGTTGGGCTTAGTTCCAACCCAAAGAACTGTCAGGTTAAGAATAAGATGCAACGGAAGGAACTCTTTACCTCCTGTCTATGGACTGTCAGTTTAAAAATTGTACATCTATCCGCTACCCAAACACAAAGGAATCGTGTAATACCTTTACTCGTCTTTTGGTGGCAACGCTGAGAAGTGTAATCGTCCCCAGACGAGCGCTTTAAAGTCCTGCACGGTCTGGTCGGGTTTTCATTTTCAACAATAACTGGTTTCTCTTTGATGAGATCGACTTGCACGGCCTTATCGGCAGTATCTTTGCGAGTTAGGGAATATATAAAATATCGAATTACAATCCAAAGACCTGACACTATCACAAACATATCACAGAACGACAAACAGTTCTAATTATCGATACATTATTGCTTCAACATGCTGATACAACCATGTGAAACAAACTGGGTTGATATGAAAATGTAGAGATGAAAATCTTACGAAATAGGCATTACCTTATGTTAATGCGTTCACCAAATAACTGGTGGTTACATACTATTAATGTTATGGGAATTGTCAGTGTAATTAATATCATGCACCCTTTAATATTCAACCCATATTGAAGTAATCAACAATAATCTTGTTTCCCATGATCTCTGCAAGGGACTGGTTATCACTTTTGCATGTTTAAGAAACTACTTAAACCACAATGTCGGTTTATGTATATATTACAGCATTGTTAGCCTTAATTTTATCAGCAACAAAAAATAATTTATACAAAAAGCATGTCACTGTTTATTTGCTATGAAATTAAGAGCAACTTGCTTCTAAATTGAAAATAACGAATTCCTTGCTGCTACGTATTGAAAATAGTTTGGTATCTACTAATACAAGGCAACTTCCGGGTCCACGTTTCCGTTTCCGAAATTGTGGATGCAGGTAAACTTGTAAACGAACACAGTAATTTGAATTCATTTCCTGTTTAATCAGAAAAGGATTAATGTTCAGTTGTCAAGTCGAGCTGGCATAATGTGTATTGCAACAGGAAAATCTGTCTTTGTATATCGGAACTGAATTGTAAACTCTAAACACTAAAACCGTCCTGAGATTAACTCTCTGGCAAGACGTTCTGATGAAATCGATCACCAGACCACTGACCGGTTTTCTTGGGGAAGACTGAAAATGACGTTTTGAGCAGATTAACCCCATCCCCCTGATGTTATACATGTTGTACATGTATATGTGGTTTAAATATGTTTATTTCATAAAAAGGCAAAGAAAGAATTTTCCTGAACTGGATTGGTCATCAAGCTTTAGAATCTGTATGAAGACCATATGTCTACTGATAAGTGAAGTATATATCCTAATCTAACCGAGAACCACCATGTCTTCACTGGCTTCACAAATATACCCTAGTTTGACAGTGTTAGCAAAAGGAGCCAGGACAAGTCTATTCACAGTGGACGACTTTAATAATACACATACAACTTCAATTTCTGGATTCCCTAAACATTTCTTAGCTTTGAGGAGAGACCATCCCAAAGTGAGCTGAAATCCATGTGCTGGTGACTTCAACGATTGTATTGCTCATGGTATATTTGGGGAGCAGGCATGCAATTGAAGCGTGTCCTCCCATTTGTGAGAACTCCCAGGTGTGAGACACATTAATTCATGGTTGAGTGCAGAAAGGTGATGTTTCCACATCCTTACCTTGAAAGTGGGAACAGCCCTGTTGCTGAAGAGTACCCACATGAGACATCGTTCGTTAAAGAAATATTAAAGCAGAGGACATTGTGCGTTAAAGATCATTTACTGTTTCCAGTAAAGAACATTGATATAGACAGAAATAATGTAGTAGATTATCAGAGACATGGGAGTTTTGGGACAGCCAGGTCGACATCAATACTTGCTGAAGGTCTGACATATAACAGTGATCTAAAAGAGTAGACAAAGGTTAATAAAAACATTTATATTAATTTTAGTTAAAATAGTTACTGCAATCAGATTCTATGAATTACAGTGAATTAGGTTGATATCCAATCAGTGTATCCGTAAAAATAAGTATTATATCAAAGTGGATTAAAATGATATGTTGTAATGGCAAATTAAATACTATTTTTTCATAATGTTATATACAATTTTTTTCTTCAAATGCTGAATTTAATTTTCCTTTAATTTCATTTACTTTTCATTGTTGTCACGTGTCAGGCACATCGTATCCTACAGGATACTGGATTGTGTTATATTTTGATTGTTTAGGTTAAAAATAATGTATAATTTATTTTCATTGATCAGTTTAAGCAGTTTTGGAGATTACTTACATTAAATTCCATTCAGTACTTCAATTTTTGCCAGTACTCTTATGTTGAAAAAATAAGGTGTAGGTACTTCTCATGTTTACAAATTATCTGGAGCCCTGGTTATTGCTACATGATATATAAGCATTTTTAGAAACTTGTTTGTTACATTTGCCTTACTACTTTAGAATCTGGTTAACTGAACTGAAAACTTCAAAGTACTCGTTGCCCATTGAAACAGGACGTTGTTACAACAATAAAAGATGCAACAGAATCTACCAATTTTATACATTGTCTGTCCGTGATATACTTCACTTTTAATAATTCTGTACAGCAGCACTAAATGCCCTAAGACATCAGTTTCTTTCCCAATATTTCTGTAAACATCCTTATATTGAATAATGTGTTCATCTACTGAAATGTCATTATTATTCACCATTTAACTCAAAAACTTGATAAACCTCGACGGTGTCCAATGTTTTATTATGTATCAGTATGTCATATGTTCTCTGTGTCACTATGTGATTTTGAGAATAAAATGTCTGTTCTGTTTTATTCATGCGGTTCAGTAGCCAAACCCTAATCAGCTAGGGTTAATCCATTCTATCAGATATGGTGTGTTTTCTTTGTTAATTACCTAGTCCACTGTCTCACAGCTTGGAGTCTCACAACTGGCAGTTCTCATAAATGGGAGTAGACCGATTGAAGTACACATCAGTAGGGTGGATGCCTAATGGCTATCATGTGAGGTTTTATTGATTATGGAATTCCGGAATTTAGGTTATATAAGAAGCAAACTTAAACCTGAATAATATTTACCTGAGATCACTAATACCACTTGGATGCAAAATTAATTATATATAACTAAAAATAGTATATGAGAATTTAGTAAGATCAGTTGTCTGCATATGACAGGCAATATGTACACAAGAAGCTGTGTGATCACAACACTCCCTCGCAAGGCAGAGCAAAGAGCATGGCTCATCGTTGAATCTGAAGATTCCCAGAAGTGGAGAGCGACAACAATTTCACAGATACAATTTCATCAACACTAGTTTTGTAGGAAACTCCAGATATTTTTGTGTGAAATAGATGAATATCTGCTTTTTCAGGCATGGTTAGTAAAATATAAACTTTAGATGATATCAAAGATGAAAATTACATTTTTATCTTGCATGATCAAAACCCCTGACTCCTGGATATGTGGTATCTGCTTTGAGGGAGTGTCATACTGCCTTTTATAGCAATATTACCACAGTATTCTGGAGATGGACACCAGTAGTGGGCTTCATTCATTGTTCCTATGTCGTGAATTAAACATGGGTTTGCAGCATAGTGGGCGAATACTTCAATCACTAGGCAATCACTTGAGCAGTGGACACATCCCCTATGCCAGCCTTATGACAGTGACCACTTAAGTGAGACAGCGCCATCTGTGGAATCACATTTACATGTTTCGCAGCAGATGAGTTACCAAGGTGATACACATCCATGGGGCTTAGTATTGTTCTTTCATAAAATATTTTTACAGCCATTTCATGTTGTCTTTACAGACAAATCTGGAAGCACTGAGGACACCACAATGGCAAGTATTACATATTTATATACATCACTTTTATCTTTCAAAATATATTGGGCTTTCTCAGTTCTGTACATTGAATATGTAAGCATGATGCAGTTGTTGTTGTCAGACGTTGATGTTGAGTTATGTTGATGCTGCAGGCTACAGGAGCTGATCAGGTAGCAGGGATGGGAATGGTGGGCCTGGCAGGCTTCATTTTTTCCTATTACACACTGTGGGTCATAGTGCTGGTAAGTGGAAATGAAATTACTCTACTTGATAAATATATTCTATCCATCCAAAGTTTAGACTCGCGAGCATAAATGCAGCCACTTACTTCAGTCAACTGTTCCAAACTAGATTTTGAAAAACATCCCACACTGTTTAAGGTGCTGTTTTCACATCAACTCATGTATTGTAAAACAACTTTGTGACATTAAAAATAATTTTGTCATCAGCTCAATGCATCGTGAAATTCAGTGAAAACTGTCATGTTCTTAACAAAAGTTTACATCAAAGTTCATTTGCATAATATTTTCACACGCTTTTCAGTAATTTGAGGGTGGAAAATATCTGATAAGGATTTGACAGAATAAAACATGTACTTGTCATGACTATATGATAAAGATGAAAAAATGAACAACAATGTTTTTAAAAAGCTCAAAAGTTAAATTTGCTTGCAAATGGGCCGGTCGAACAGTGGCCCATGGATGAGAATGTTTATTTATGCTCAGAATTCATATTTTGGATATTGTTAATGAATAAAGGTATGTTTAAGGTATTTTGACACAAAATTCAACTCATTTTGACTTGATTTGGTTAATTTAGTACAATATTAAAAAATCTTGCAAAATCAGACATGTTTCTAACTTGGGCAAAGCCTGACACATGTGAACTCTGCAGGTGTACCTATTCAGGTTTGTCTGTCTGTGTTTGTTTGTTAGGGATTGTACTGGCTTTTTACAATAAGTTGTATTATAATAGACATCATGTCAAATTGATTAAAAAATACAAAGAAGTAATTCCACATAAATTAACAAGTATTTTCCTTTGATTATGTAACTACTCACAATATGGCAATGCTATATTTGATACCATGCTGATTCTAACCGTTCCACCTTTTTATCTGAGGCGTGCAGATTTTTGGTACTTTTTAGCATTTCCTTTACTTGTTTGCGATTGATTTTTTGTGTTTTTTTATTGCTGGCAGCCTGCTGAGTGAGTCTGTTATAATAGTTGTATTTTTATTGTGTTGTTTGACAAGCAGGATTTGGAGGGGTATTATCATACCAGTATATGTTATCATACATGAGTTGATAGTAATGAATACTTGAAGGGTATTTTGTAATATACAAACCTATACTGATTCCTGCCATCGCCACTCTCAGGGAGTCAAATCATTGAGATCGTTGCAGTCCTCATGTACATCCTGTATATATGAGTGATTTTTTTTAATGTTGTGTATTATTGCTAAACACACACTGAAATGAAATGAAGAATCCAATTGCCTCTTCTCTGTTTTTAATTTTTGCAAATGTATTTGATGTATGCAGAGTATGATGCTAGAAATGTTTTTTAAAAAGTATAATGTTGGAATTACATCTGGTGGCCAGGCATTTGTTTCGTGGGAGAAGTGCAAAGATAAGAACAGCCAGGTGTGCGACAGACACATGCTAAGAGCCAGCAAAGTTGTTGATTCATTTACCTGTGAGGGGCCGTATCAAAACCAGTGAAAGTAGAAAAGCATGATTTATTTAAAAAAGAAACTTGTTTGGAATGCTACAAGGAGGTTATATGGGCAAAATAAATTCCCTCCTGCAATTTGTATTTTTTTTGGAAAAAAACACATGGAGTCTGAACATTCCCTTGTAACATCCAGACATCAGTTATGGTTAATGCTGCACAAATTTGGGTTTTCTTATGGAAAGGTAGAGGGGAGAATAGACATCTTCTCTGAGAACAATCTGACATTATTCGAATGCGAAACAGCTAGTTGTGAGCAACTGGGCAAAACTGTAATAAAGGTTTGCAACATTTCTGTTTACGGTTTTCTGTTATGAAACATGGGTGAATGCCAGTCACACCATACGTACCCAGTGGGTTGCCAGCACAGCAACAGAAACATCCACACAAAAACTCCTATTTGGCCAGGCTGAGCATGTGATTCTGTTGCAAAGAGGATGTAAAAGTCAGGGTTTTTTGCCTCGTTGTTCACTTGTAGTTAGAGCAAAATCTTAATACAATCGTGACAATCACATTGAGATGCATGGCTAGTTCCGCCTTGCCTTCTAGTTAGTGTACATGAACAATGCTCTGTAGCACAATGTACAGGACCCTGATACAAAAGCCCAGTCTCAAACAGACTGAAGGGGGATAGGTTGGCATGGTTTCAGAAAAATGATTTGACATTTCCATTAAAGGCACCACCTGTTTTGTATGGAATTATTAAGGCAAACACATGGATTAATAACCATGTGCATAAGGCTGACCAATACTACAAAATGTCATGGTCATGAGGTACTTCACTTCCTTCTACCATTGTGACCTTCACCCCATAGAGCGGGTCTGAAGTATCATCTCGTCTGAAATGGGAGTGAGTGAGTGAGTTTAGTTTTATGCCACACTCAGCAATATTCCAGCTATATTGTGGCGGTCAGTAAATAATCGAGTCTGGGCAACACAATCCAGTGATCAACAACATGAGCATCGATCTGCACTATTGGGAACCGGATGACATGTGTCAACCAAGTCAACGAGCCTGACCACCCGACCCCGTTAGTTGCCTCTTACGACAAACATAGTCGCCTTTTATGGCAAGCATGGGTTGCTGAAGGCCTATTCTACCCCGGGACCTTCACGGGTCTCTGAAATTGGAAGAAATAACACCAACTTCAAAGTTGGTCGCATACAGTAGTCCATCAACACCATGAAATTACGGGTTAGAATGTACCTTCAGTGCCCCATATACCATCTGTTATACCATCTGTGTTTGCGCTTTCGCCAAACAAGCAGGAGGTGACGTACAGGGAAGTGTTTTCCCGATTGAAGACCTGAGGGATTGTATTGTTTCATTCTTGCTGGACTGTGAAAACTATCTGGAATGCAGCTGCGACACAGTTTCCGAATGTTCACATCAAAAAATGTTTTTACCATTTGAGCCAAAATGCCTACAGCAGATATGGAGTTCAAGTCTGCAAGCAGACTATTCAACATCAACCGAGGTTGTTAACACATTTGAGGTGGTGGCAGAGCATCTGCCTGAAGAACTACAGCCCGTGATAGACTACTTTGAGGACACCTTCATTGTCCGTTCACAGCACCAAATTCGACATCCTCCACTATTCCCCACTGCATCCTGGAACTAACACCAGAGGACACTGGACGACCTGCCCAGAACTAATAACCATCTGGAGGGGGGGCATTGCCTCCTGTTGACCAATATGTCAGGCTGTCATCTGGGGGTTCCTGGATGTTCTCCGATGAGAGCAGGCCCTCAACGACAAGGTCATAACCCGGATGCTATTCCCCGGATGATGGGAATTGTCCTAGGTGGGAATTGCCCGGGTGGCATTTGTCCTGGTGGCAATTCTCCTAGACCCGTCATCAGTTCTCAATCACACAGATCAGTGCTCATGATGTTGATCACTGGATTGTCTGGCCAAGGCTTGGCTAAGTACAGACTGCCACCATATAGCTGAAATAGTGCAGAGCATATTTTGTAGAATTGAACCTCGTACAATGATATGAGAAGGGGAATTTGTTTGTGTATGTCTCATATCTTACATAAAAAGAATACATGCATATGCTGACAAAATAAAAATGGTGATAAAATGTATTAATGTACAAGCAATAAAAATACATGAAATGTTGCAATGCATGCTGTGGATTCACACCTGCTTTCTTTCAACATATATCTTTATGACACAGTTAAACAATCAGTACGTGTTTGTTCGACATGACACCTTTGATTAACCTTATTAGATAGAAATTACACCAAATATTAAGTGTAACCAGTAAGTATTTACAAAGAAAAGAAACAGAACAATTTCAACATATGTCTTCCACAAGTCACAGTGCCTGAGCGGGCTAAACGAATTTTAACAGAATTTGAATACCATATACTGGTAAACACATATAAGGTGATCCATGACCTGACAAATGACCCCAATTTGCATACTTGGGAACGCCCCACAGAACGATCCACTTGAAACAAGAGGGAGACAGGGTGTCTGATAAATATTGAGAAGTTCATTTTCCCCATGCGTTTCACGCATGAATTGTTATAGCACACTCGATTTGGGAACAGGTACAATCCCAATGAATTGAATCAACACAATATACTGAGCAAATATGTTTAGGACCACCGATCCATTTCACGAAGCAAATGAAATCTTCCTGGTTTTTTTTTAAACAAAATTGTTGAATATCTATAATGCTTGTCAATGCCCCAATCATCTATTTGTGTTCGTCTTAACTAAAGGCTAGCGTGGAAGATCAGTATCTTATGCCTGAAATTGCAGTCTTATCATTCGAAGGAATATGTGGTGTTGTTTTAATGGGTAAAGTTGACTTTTCGTCTGCTAAATATTAAATAGATAATAACTACATATAGTTAATTGTGTTTCATTTAACTTTTTAATATGCTAAAAGTTATCTGTTACTGAATGGTGATGGCTAAATCAGAGTAGCAAGGGGGAAATATTTTTATCCCGTAATTTTGTTCCTATTTCTCTGTACGGGCTGATTTTCGTCCATAATTCCGCTGGTGATCGACCAGGAATACATGTCTTGGAAATTTATATAACCGGTTCCAGAGAAATGGTTAGTATTCAAACAATATTTCCGAATTTCTGTCATATTTTTATTATGGTCACCAAAATTGTGTACAGAAAACTGAAAATACCTTTTGACATTGATAAGTCAGTGAGAAATATCTTTGTACACAAATTTGTCGGTTTGGGGATTACTCAGTACCGGGTTCAGTAGATTTATCAGTGACTAAAAAAATATAAAATACAGACAACTCACCAAAGATTACTCTTTTTTTATGACAAAGTATGGGAACAGTAAAAACCTGATATAGTATGTGTCAATTATTATACAAGACACAACAATGCTGGAAAATTAGGCGGACTTACTGATTTATGCTTTAATTATCACTCTCTGAATCAGTCTCGGTGTCTGAATCACTTGCAAGTCCTAAGTCAATCACTAGACTGTCAATTTCCCTTTCTACTGCGATTTCGCGTGGCCAGTAACCATCTTCAATTGTTTTAACATGTTTACAACATTCCGACCATTCTTTTGCACCGATTGCAGACATCCTGTCATTTATGGCAACTCTTAAGGAACTTTTTGTGAACTGCAAGTTTTGTGAAGCGACATAATTTTTCACATTTGCCCAAATTAACTCAATCGGGTTTAGTTCTGCGTGGTATGGAGGGAGACGTAGTACATCATGACCATGTTGCTTCAACATCGTGTCTACTCTGTAAACAGGGCCCGATTTGTTGGATTTTACAAGAAACAATAGTTCGGCTTATGCATTTTCTCATCAAATGAGATATTGTGCCTTTGTAGCCACGCTTTTATGTCATCTTTTCTGTTGGTGGTTGTCGGACATTTGTCCACTTGCTTGCTATGATATGGTGCATTATCCATAACGATGACAGAGTGCAGTGGAAGGTTTGGGATCAACTTTTCCTGGAGCCATTTGGAAAAATTATCAAAGTTCATCTTGTAATGATAGTCTGCTGATTTTAGTTTGGAATCAAAAAGAAGCAAAGCATTTGGAACAAAACCGTTTTCACCCCCTGCATGAACCACAATAAGCCGAGGTCCGGTGCGAGACGGAGGTTGAACCCCATTTATTACGACTTCACCCTCAAGTTGCCAACACTTTGGGACAATGTGGTGTACATGCAACCATGTTTCATCGATAAAGATGAGTGTTCGATTTTCTTCTCTGTATTTCTTTATTGCACGCAAGTATTGCAAATGCTTGGAAACAATGTCTTTACGCTCCATTAAAAGTTTACGGTTTGACTGCGTTTTTCGCCACCTAAACCCCATGTCTTTGAGATTTTTTCAAAAACTTTCCTTAGAACCCTTGTAGTACAACTGGCACTTTGCCATATCATACATCGTATCCAGAGTGGGTAGTTGTTTTTTACGCCATATAAACTTTGTACAAATAGACGTTCTGCACACCGGTCGAAATCATCAAGTTTGTAACTGCAAGTTTTAGGTTTGTGCAACTTGGTGGGACTGATAAATGTAGGTCCACTCGCACTCCTACCACCTTCTGCCTTAATGCGCTTTAAAGTTGCCGTTGAGAGTCCAGTAGCAAGGCTACTTTGTAAAAGAGAATCTGCTTTGGTTGCACAATTTTTGTCCATATACATGATAACATTGTATGCTATCTCCCTTGCCTGTGAATGAACTATTTGCCCATGTTTTCCTAACTTGGACATTTTTTACTACAAGTGAAATCTGTTTAACAGTATTGTGACAGGTGTAAAACAGCAGCAAGACAAGTGTTAATCAGTAGCGGTGTTGATTTCATGTTACGGTTAGCATGTATTGCACGTGCATAATCGTCAAGCTACCTATGCTCGCCCAATTCGTTGTACCACCTCTCTTGTCACAAATGCGTTTAGTGCGCGGGATCATCTAATATGTGTCTAGCAGTAAATAAAAGACATGTATGACTGAATGTCTGTTTCACATATGTGATTTACTCCCGACCAAACCTGTAGGCGTATGTGACATGATAACTGATATTATATTCATACCTCATACCCGTGAAGGTCTGGGGTAGAAAAGGTCTTCAGCAACCCGTGCTTGCTATAAAAGGCGACTATGCTTGCCATAAGAGGTGACTAAGAGGATCGGGTGGTCAGGCTTACTGACTTGGTTGACACGTTATCGGTTTCCAGTTTTGCAGATCGATGTACTTACTCAACATTACAGTATTGTACATTACATTTCATCTCAAAGGTACAAACTGTGTTGGGTTTGTTACATGTTGTGAGAATTAATGGAGAAGAGACAGAACGACACAGCTACTTGTGAGCTTAGCCCACTCCAATGAGATGCCACATTTCAGTGGTTACAGGTATTAGGCATATTGGGCTCTGCTAATTAGATGATTTGGAGGAAGGTAAGGCAGGACAATTTAGCGATGTGCAAGCCTACCGAAGAAAGCTTTCCCACTGTTTCAAGAAACGCAGAAAGCCCACATTAATCATGGAAATAGCAACGTAAACATATTAGCTTGCTACTGAAACAGTAAAAGCGGCAATGAAAAACTATGAAACAGCAACATTTTTACATAAGCGAACTTTGACCTCTGCTGTGCATGTGCAGTATGTTCAGCACTTTTGTCGAATTTACGAGCAGCCGCGTGTTGCCTTGCATAGAAAATGTGTTGAAAATGTTGAAATAATTACTATCAGTCATTCCATACAAATAGAAAGTAAACTAAACAAGTGTGCACACAAGCATGATAATAATCACTGCCAAATAACACAACAGAAATACATGTACTTGGAAAAGGGAATGTAACTTTTGTTCACTGTGGACAATATCAACATGGGGCTAAAACCTCCTCCATGTGCACATGCACAACATCGAAGCTGCAGGCTCCAATTTTTGCGATTTTAAAGTTGCTGGTTTTACAGTGTGGTACATGCCACGCACACAGTTTCCCTCCACACAACTACCCTGTGTGGCCGTTGTGAGGGACCCAAGTGAGAAACCACCTCTAAATTAGTTGAAATATGTCTAGATGATTTACTTGTCATGATACTTATGCACATACTTTCATTGATTTACAACCTCTTAGGTATTACAAAAACATGAATTCAAATCACCCCAGTGTGTTTAGTAACACTCGAAATTAGTCAAAATGAGTCAAAATGATTTTTGTGCCGTGATACTTATGAACATACTTTCATTCTTACAGCCACTCAGGTATTGACAAAACACACATTTTGAGCAAAAGTAAATATTCTTGCCCATGAACCAAATGTTTTCTGCCCTGATATTGTTCAGAAGACCCTAAATCATTTGAAGTAAGTCCAAATGATTTAGTTTTCGTGACATGATACTTATAAATAAGCATGCTTTTATTTGTTTACAACATCCAAAACATTAAAAAATACCCATGTATTTTGAGAGTTAGTAAATATTCTTGTCCATGGGCCAAATTGTTTTTCGCCATGGACGAGATTTTTTAATTAAAGCTCTAAATTAATCAAATACAGTAAAGTTCACTTATAACGTACGCGCTTACTACGAATTGTCGGTTACAACAAACAAATTCAGAAGTCCCGACTGCTTCCTATGTATTGTTATGAATTAACTACCGTATACATCGAACACTGATAGTACAAATTATCTGTTACAACAAACAAATTGACAGGTCCCTCTGTGCTATTTCATGCGTTGATTGACGTGTTTACAATGAACAGCTGATCCGAATCCACTCGCGTGTCATCTCACGTGTCACCAATTAGCTTGTGAAAACAAACAGGCTTCCTCACATGGGATCAAGGGGATAATAAAATAATCTTATCTGTGAACTTTTATCATTTATTAAATCTTGTTAATCTTGTTAACATTGTCAAGGCATAAAT
Source organism: Haliotis asinina (assembly GCF_037392515.1). Taxonomy (NCBI): domain Eukaryota; kingdom Metazoa; phylum Mollusca; class Gastropoda; order Lepetellida; family Haliotidae; genus Haliotis; species Haliotis asinina. The sequence goes on along the minus strand of NC_090281.1, from coordinate 13,850,792 downwards.
AGCAATCTGGGAAGTCATTCTTTCAAGTCTGTCTTTGATAATATTAATGACTGTGTGCAAGCTCTGAAATCTATTCAAATGTCTGCTCGTGTTCAAACTAAAATTACCGATTTTGTTAAAGATGCGTAATAAAATACATGATCGATGATGAAATGAACGATCCATGACAATTACATGTTCGTTGGTTTTGTCTCATTTTATTTTCTGTGTGAACATGATCTTGTCTGAAACCAGTGACGTGGTGACAATTCTTGGTAATTTCCGAATATTCACGAACATTCCCGAATCGCTTAGAACGAACTTCGCTTACAACGAACTGAAAACAACAGTCCCTTTGAGTTCGTTATAAACGAATATTACTGTAAATCCAAATGATGTAAATTTTATGTCATGATACTTATAAGCATACCTCCAAAACATCTTTTAAAAAAAGATGTATTTTGTGTAAAAGTATATGTACAAAAAACAATTTGGTCCAAGGGGGAGATTTTTTGATAGCGCTTTAACTCTAAGTTAAAATGAGTTGAATTTTGTGTCATGACAGTTTTAAAAATACATTCATTCATACTCATTTGTTCATTCACAACCTCCAAAACATAAATTCTGAGCAAAACTAAGCATTCTTCTTGGGTGGGCGAGTTTATCTTTTGAGTTTTCGAAAAGATGTATTTTAGCATGTATTAATGACATCTGCATGTTTAATTTTGTCATATCCCCTGTCAGAACGTGGCCAAAGTGCAGAGAGTTTCTTGACTTTTGGGTGTCCAGAATTATATTGAGATACATTTCCATGAACAAAATGTTATTAGGTGGAAAGATAAATGCCTCAAGGTAGCAATCCATAAAAACAGCAAATGAACCACAATGCAAAAATGGGGGTTCAAAAGCACATTCACATGGCTAGTAGCAAGTGTTTTATTTAAGTCTGGCGCTTTCGCCTCACTGCAGTCTCTAAAAGTCAATGAAAGTTCTTGGGAAGATCATTTCATATCAAGAAAGGAAATAGCATTATTTAAACGTTCAGATTATATCGTAAATGGTGCTCCATTTCATGGTAGATATGTTTAATGAGTCATAAATCAGGGGGTCGGAACTCATCAAGAATGTCCTTATTACATTTGAATCTCTGGAATATTTGCTCAGTGTGGTGTTAAACTGCGAAAAAGCATTCAGATACAGCGCTACAGTTTGAGTACCATGACAAATTATAATATGCAAGCCACTTTAGTTAACTAAGAACAGTATGCAAGGTATTACCTACCTATTTTTTAAGTAATTCTTTAGTGTTTTTTGTACTCCCTGATGCATAATTCATTGAGTAAATATGATGTGTATTGCGTAAAATACACACCCTATCTGGAGCACTAGAGAGTGTTTTTACTTGGAACTACTTCTTTCTTTACGTGAAATACATCCTGAGGAAAATAATGAAGTGATAGTTGTTATGTGTAGCATGCATCCCAAAGATAAGCAGATACCTGTCTTCACCCAGGGGCGAGGTAGCCTAGTGGTTAAAGTGTTCCCTTGTCACGCCAAAGACCTGGGTTCGATTCCCAACATGGGTACAATGTGTGAAGCCTATTTCTAGTGTCCCCCACCCTTATCTCACTGGAATATTTCTAAAAGCAACAGAAGACTAGACTCACTCACTCCAGGGCAGTTCTGTTGTAACAATGGGATATCAGCCATTTGCAAAATATCATCTTGGTATCTCATAGTGTTCAAGTTTTCCTCAGTCAATCCTTGCTGCAGCTGGTGTGACACGTTTGTGTTCTTTCCATAATTTGAACACACTCTACCACTGGTACAAATGAAAAAAAACCCATGAAGATCCGGTTTAGAATTGATCTTCAGTAGCCCATGCATGTTGTCAGGCCAAGTAATGTGAATGGGTGTTCAGGCTCACTGTCTTGGCCGACACGTATTCGTATCCCAATTATATAGAGCGCTGCTCATGCTGTTGATCACTGGATTGTCTGGTCCAGACTCGATTGCTTACAGACCGCTGCCATATGGTTGGAATGTTGCTGAATGTGGTGTGAAACTAAATTCACTCACTCAAACCCAAAACATTATGCACAAGATTATCAGTAAAACACTGTCAGAGGTTTTGCCTCTGAGTAAACATTAATGTATTTTTCTGCTCCGTTTTCATGTATTTCATTACTATTCAGTTTTGTGTTAATTTCAACCTGTTTTATTATTATTATTTTTTTTTTCTCCAGCCATTTGTAGAGCCAGATCAGTGGCTTCACCAGTTCTTCCCAGACAGGTTCTACGCCATCGCTGTTCCCCTTGTTGCTGGGGTACTGGGTTTAGTTTTCATTGGTAAGTTCTGATTTTCATTATATCACAGACACTGGAGTGGTCAAGAGTTTGAAGTGCTTTGTCATCACTTTACAACCTAACCTGTGAAGGTTTGAGTTCGAATATTGGCTTCCAGTAACCCATGCTTGTCATAAAAGGCGATTAACGGGAGCGGGTCGACACATGTCATTGGTTCCAAACTGCACAGATTGTCTGATCCAGACATAGTTGTTTACTTACAGACCACTGCTGTATAGCTGGAATATTGCTGTGTGCGATGTAAAACAAAAGTCACTCGCTTCAAAACCTGGGTTTGATTCCCAAGAAAGGCACTATATATGAAACCTCTCCTGGTGATGCATGCTGGGATGAGGCTTGGGAATTGCTAAAGGTTGAGTAGCATCTGGTGCCCTCTCTCAGAAAGTATTCTTTTCAGAGGCAAAAGTACTCTCAGTGAATAAAAGGTTGTTGAGTGATGAAACCTGTGATTGTACCTGTGATCTGTACTACAAAACCGCTGATGATGTCAGTCCTTATGTATGGAGTGCCCTGGAGATGTCACCTGGCCATATTTAGGATTAAAGCTGTTATACTGCCATACTCATCCAGTGGCTTATCTTGTGACCTTGTTGATATCAAGCACTTGAATTAACATTAATGTAGATTAACTGTTACCCTGCAACACTGCAGTATCTCTGAGATGAAAGCATAAATACCTATGTCATCCTGTCAACACCAAAAGGAACAGAGATTGAAATTTCAATGCTCACTGATCCATCTGCGAGTGTAGTACAATGATTTTGCACCTGTCATCCATCTGTGTAATACCTTGCAGCAAACAGCTACAAACAAAATTGTTAACAAAAATATCTTTCTCATAATGGTTTCTTTGCTCCTTTCAGGTTTATTTATGGTGATTGTAACAATAAAGAAGAATGCCAAGAAAGTCAAGAAAAGTTGATCCTATGATATTGTCTTGTAATAAAATTTCTTGTTATGCCATTTTTCTCGTGTTCATATATCTTTGGATCCACATTCATGGGGACTACAGAATGAATCAGTTCCCAGCAACCTGTGCCAACTGTTAGTTATTTTATAACTCAGCAATGTTCCAGCTATAGGACAGTGGTAAGTAATGGCTTCTTGATCAGACAATCCAGTGATCAGCATCATGAGCCTTGATCTACACATATGATGTGTCAACCAAGTCAGCAAGCCTATGGGAATACCAATTCTAACCCGTATCTTCGAGAGTATTGTTGATTGTAAGACATCAGATCGTGGCCTTCTTGATTGTGTGTCATCATGCCCCATTGAAATATATAATTGCTCAAATTATTAGTCAATGGATTTCCCATTTCAGACTCTAATATTTACGGAAGTGGTGTGTCGGTAAATTGAAATAATCAAAGATTGGTCGCAGTGACCTGACCATCTTCTACTAGGGTTTGTTAGACTCAATATGGCAGTGTAACAAATGATACTGAGCCCAAGTTTACTTAGACTGCTACTTTCTCAATACGACACTCTTTTTTTTAAAAATTCTTTTCAAGATCATGCCCAACTCCTCTTCAAGATTTGTGAACACTTACACAAACTCACATCTATGGGCAGATTTTATATACAAGGAAATTACAATCACGCATGTTTCATCAGCTTGGTGGGTGACGGGAGAGAGATGAGGTTGGAGATCTGCTGCATGGAGTTTTGGGTGTTCAGACCCTTGAAAGATTCCTTGTCTGAAACAATCAAACAAGTCGATTAAAACCAATCCCATTCACTGCTTTATGTATTCATTAGCATTGGCTAAGATAAGCAGCATATCTGTGTAAAATATACATAGAAAATTTCTAATTACACATTGCAAAATCATTGTGAACCAGTGATGCATTTAAAATGTTGGATACAGAATAAATTTATCAAAGTCATTTGCGTGATGAAAACGACATTGGTTGCTATCATGTTGTACTGTTAGTATGGGACAAGTGTTGTTTATGAAATCATTTCTATTATGAAAATATGATTTTGATTAGGTATGACATAAGACAGTATATACCTTCTTAGTAAACCTACTAAATGACATATACTTGGCAAAGTAAAACCACCAAAATGCCCACATATTTGAAAGGAGTGGGTAATGGACAATGAAGTACCCACTCAACATGAGTTAAATTTCATCTGGAGCTCTGGAATAGTGTGGATTTGTAAACAGCCACGCCCACAAGCTTTCACCTGATACTAGAGTGGATGAGGCATATGCTGCATTATTGTGCCTGTCAATGATTTTGAAAATGTGATGTTTACAAAACAGTTTGTGAAATCACTATTGTCAAGTTATTCATAGGTAAAATTTCACTGTTATTTTAGGCTATTTTAGGTATAAATGAAAAACAAGCATCCACTGCAGTAACCAGCTATGCAGAATCTACTGAAGCTAATTGTTGAATAGCTTACACAAAAGTTGTGTTTGTTTTTCCTCTACAGCATCAGCTAGCTTGTTGGCTCTCTCAAGCAGGTGAACATTCTTACAGTAGACCTCCATCTGAAACACAACTAGCTGGAATTACTCACATGTTTTAGTCAGTATGAATAAATTAGGAAAATAGTATTTAACATTCTGAGGTTTTGTCCAGATAAGTGGCTCTCAGTCTGCTGTCAATTCCTTCAGACAATTGGCCAAGTCACAAAGTCTAACCATACAGTCCATGTTGTCATTTCTTTTTCGATTTTAACCCCAGACTCCACATATAGTGAAGGGACCTTTTTTAATCCCAGACTCTCCACACATTGAAGGGACCTATTTTAACCCCAGATTCCCCATTGTGGGGACCTATTTTAACCCGTGATTGCTCACACATAGAGGGGACTTATTTTAACCCTAGACTTCCAACATGTTGAAGGCACCTATTTTAACCCCAGTCTCCCCATACATTGCGGGGACCTATTTTAACCCCAGATTCCTCACACATTAAGGAGACTTATTTTAACCCTAGACTTCCAACATGTTGAAGGGACCTAATTTTTTACTTTCCTTACCATAGGTCTATAGCATATTACCTCAAGCTTCACTTAGTAGGAGATCTGACGGGACTGAATTGCTATTCAATCTTGAATGGCTACCTCGCAACTGACAACTGTCATGATATGGAAGTATCTGGTTCTCCGCACTGGTGCGCAGACTCCACAAGAACTTCACTTTTACTTCAAGCGTCATCTGGAGTAGTATAGGGAATGATAGTTCTGGACCACTTTCAAGAAAAGTCTCTACAAAGCCTTATTTACTAAATAAGGCTTTGGTTGGGCCATTAGCTCTTGCTACTATTACCCCTACTACAAAAAAGTTGGCGGTAATTACTGTGCCTTGGTAGGAGGTAACACTGTGCCGTACGGTACGATCAATAATTCTTCTCTTACAAATCCCCTACCCGGCCCATCCCTCAAGTAGTACAAGTTAGGTTCGTCGGCTTTCATATCCACTTTATCTATGTTGTAAGTTTTGACTGACCATATAGGATCGGTGGCTCGCTTACGGCTATCGCCCTCGTGTTCCCCCGGCTGGTATAGATACCTCACTTTGGCGGCCTATGTTATGTTTATATCGATGAAACAGTTTAACGTGAACCGCCTATGATCTCTTTGGTGTTCATAATAAAGGCTTGCTGGGCTTTTTGTATCCCCTGTTCTATGTACTTTTTTTTCTCGTCCTCGCTGATAGCAGACTTACGAGACTTGGATCGAATATCTTGTTTCATTCCGTTATATTTTGTGAGTTCAGAGAGGATTGAACGAAACTCCTCTTCTGAGATCTTACTGTCAGAGAGTGCCGTGGAAATACGCTCACTCACTGTGTTGAGCTTTGCTTCGGCCAGAACCCTGATCTCGTCGTGTTTCAATGCCTTACGATGCAGTCTGCGTGATATCAACTTAAGCGCCAATCCTGCCAACCCTGCCACCCCAGCTGTTATTTCAAAACCTAGCACTATAGGTGCGGCCACGATGGTAGCCAACAACCCAACGCCTGCCGCCCCTAGTCCCATGCTGGTTGCAATAAGGGTAGTGTCAGCCCCGTCCACGATATTGAAAGCTCTATTATACTTTTTATATAGAGCTTTCCGCGTGTCACGGTCTTGTTCTAGTTGACGTTTCACATCACATAACTGCCTCAAGCGGAACCCATCTACGGTTTCCAGCGTCTTCGCTACTTCCTCTACGACTGGGTACAGGCCCATCCTATAATGTATATTTTGAAAAATATTTTAATTGGGTTTCAGTTAATATTTCACGAATGAATTTGAAGCCTACAAGGGATAGATTATAACTAATGCTAAGAGGTGAGAGGTCAATAGACTTTTCTGTTGTAATAAAAACCCCAGGGAGGCTTATTAAGCGGTTTATAGGACCCGTGGTATCCCGTTGTATAACAATACGGCAATATTGACCTACGTGTTCGTCAAACCAGTGTATTGTCAACCCGGGTAAAATTTGTTGTCCTTTCGAGGAGTTTTCATTGTCAAAATACATAAAGAAGACTTCTATGATGATTGTGAAGGAGTAGGATGTTCTATCAAGAACACTCTGGATATAAAGATTACTGTTAAATGTTAATTTATGATCTACTGTTCCAGTACTTAACAAAATTTTTTCTTCCCTAAAATCTATCATAGCTACATTATTCACGTTATTCTCCGTAATGAAATCCCCGGGCCAGTTACCGTTATTCCTAATCTTAGAGATGTACCCCCACTTTTCTTCTTTTAATGTGATATAAGGTGAGGCGATTGTTAAGTTGAGCAGCCATTCAGGCTCTTTTAAATCTGATAACGACACCCGTCTGTACACGTTGTCTTTGAAGTGCAGGATATATAATTCATCTTCCTCACCAGGCTGATCGAATCCCTCCGTATCTCCTAGGTCGTTAAGCGTAGTGTTGGGATGATGACTGGTCATTATTATATTATTACGATATAATTTCCAACTGGTTTTCTGATAATAATTCAGGGGTTAACTTCATACCCATGAAGTGTATGTTGTCAGGCAGGAAGATATTGATTAGTGATATCTTGTTTTCCACGATCACGTTGACCCCCTGCAGACTGGTCTTGGAGTCGACACCCACCCGCACGTAAACGTTGCAAACTTGATACTGGTGTCGTTTCACCCACCCGAGTTTGATCCCCTTCACGATCTCGACCTCATTCACCGATGGTTCCCCTAGGTAGACTTTGATGATCAATGTTGAGTTTGCCGGTAGACTCTCTAGTATCTTGACCACGCCTTCGAATTCAGACACCAACTGCAATTTCACGTTTTGTATGGCTGGTTTACTCGATAGCATGTGGGCTGCTATAGTGTTGACTGGGCTGACGACTATGCTACGTCTCTGAGTTGGGACGTAAGCCACGAGCAGGGTTCCATTGTTCACGACTTTGTTTAGGTGGTTGTCTTTGTTATCCGTGAACACGTAAGGGGAGACGAGTCTAATATTGAGAAACCATTTGTTATCGGGTAACAACACCCACTTGTCATCTTCGGTGAAGACGAGCATATATGGTTTGTTTTTGACGACGGTAGTGCTCTCAACATCGTCTAAGTCGAACAGTTTACCTCCGAACGATGGGTATATTACCCAATTATTATCACCGGTGTTGACAAGGGTGTACTTAGTGTTGACTGTTGCTCTTGTGGTATCTACTATATCACTTAGGGTTCCACCGGAGGGGATTTCAACGCGTTTGTAAATGTTGTTTTTCAGTTGCAAGGCGTACGATTTACCATCTACTCCGGGAGCGTCGAAACCGCGCGTGTCTCCGAGGTCGGAGATCCCGATATTGACGCATTTTTTCACTCCGGGCCCTTGTGCGCTGGTCATGTTACATGAAGTGTTAAGCTGAGGTATCCTATATTTACAGGATTATGATTTATATCTAACACCGATATTGTCAGCTCAGGTATGTTGCCCTGGGTTAATCTCTTATACTGCCGTGGTGAAAACGACTCGGTTCTACCGTCGTTGAATTTCTCAGTTTTCACAGGCACTGCTCTCAGTATAGTGGAAGGGTGACCTCCTTGAATGTTGTACGTTGTGCTCACCTGATCGAGATGAATGTACAGCTCTCGGTACGGTACTAGATCGGGTAACTTCGTGCCTGTGACGGTTGTTGTTGGTTTTATCTCGTCAGGAGACATACCGAGTATCCTCGCTAATGGTCGGCCGAGCCTCAAGGAGGTTCTTCCGTTGTTGATTAACACCACTGTACCGTTTGAGTCGTTCATCTTGAGTTCGGCTCCCAGGGGTTTGAAGACTTCGTCGTTTAGAGAGCACACACTGTAGTAGCCGTCAGTTATCTGACTGCGAGTTCCACTGACGAACAGCTTATTGTTGCTGATATTAATGTTAGTCCATTGCGGTAGGTAGGTGATATCGCAGAGTGCGACTTCGAGTTGACCTGACGTGTTATCGATCGCGTGCGTCAGCTGAACGGCCTCACCGCTCGTTATTCCTGGAAGTGTTATGTACATATTACATATATATTTATTTATATAATAGTTTTAAAATGTATTCCCCTGGTGTGTTTTACCCTAAACTGGACGTAGATTTCTCCCCCATGAAGATCGTGGTTGCTCCTGGGTTGTATTTCAATGCCCAGCTTTTAGATGTGTTCGATAAGTATAAGCTTTCGGTGACTAATATCAAGGCAGTCCACGCGTGGTTCAACAACCCTATGCAGTTCTGGCAGAATCAATTCAACTTTGCCGTGTGGTGCGCTACAACGGGGTGTGGTGTGGCATTGGCCGACACTCAGCGTGGACCGCTGAGTCAGTCTGTGTTCAAGTTCCACGTGTACTACCAGGTCAGACGTATCCTTAAAGAGATCAGTGCCCCCCTCCCACAGGACAAAGCGTGGGACGCAACAAACAACCCGTACGATAGACGGGCCTACGAACGTATTTGCAATGAATTCGAAATAAACCCGAAGACGGATTGGCGTTTGCCGGGGCCGAACCACGGGTTGGGTATTCCTTCTGATGGCGTGCGATCAGTGAAAGAACTCAGTGATCTTGTACTGAAACAAGGTAAACTACGCCAGGACTTTGCTTTGTCGAGTAATGAATGGAGGGATGATCGTATGAACTTTAAAGGTGGTGTTGCTTTCACAGTCCAGAAAGTGGAGCAGTCAACCGCAGACGGGTGGAAAATGTTCATGCTGGACACATCGAAAGGATTCACTCGTGCTGGTACAATACGCTTGAACGACTCGATTCGAACGTACGTGTGGGCGCTGTTGGGTGCGCAGTCGCAAACGCGTTCCAACATCCTCGGTAAGGGAACTGCTTACGAAGCTCAGAAACAGTTCGTTACCAACGTTGAGGATGCTATTAATTCTCCAGTTGATCTCCCGCGGGCCATCGAACGCTACCAAAACGTGTTAGAACACGCCAGATCGAAAGTCAATTACGTGTTCGCCGTGGGGTTGTACATGGCTCCGAGTGATATGCAACTGAGAGTAAAAAAAGTGGTGGGTTATAACAACAAAATAGTCGTAGCCACGAAGGATCAAAAATTGGGTATCAACCCCGATATTAACACCCCCTATATCCAACACATCCCACCACGTGAAAAGGGTATAGTGGCGCCACCCCCGGAGTCTAAAGTTCATGTGCCCCCCACACACCCCCATATACATGTGGGGGTACCCCCCTATCAGCAGCATATTGATAATAAAACGGCCCTGGTGGTTGGTGGGGTAACTTTAGGACTTATTTGGTTAAAGATTTCTTAGCCGCTACGTACACCAGACCCGCCACGGCGACGATGGCTGCCCACAGGTTTTGACTGAGCCACATGGCAGTTTTAGACAGAGCACTCAACAACCACGAGACGATGCTACCCAGGATGCCGGGAAGGGCTTCGGCGGCTTTACCAGCCAGTTTAGCTAGGCCTTCCCCGAGTTTTTTAATCCAGTCTTTAACACCCCCACCGCCACTTGGAGTTCCCCCGCCGGCAGGCCCCACAGGGGTTCCCCCCGTCAGTGACACCACCAGGGTTGATATAATGAAACCCAATGCAGTCAGAATGCTGGCGATGGTGATCCCTTGCTCCCGGAACAATATCCGAATCCTGTCTGCTAACGTGGTGTCTCGGTAGAGGACTTGATTGATGGTTTCCCGTATACGGTTGACCTGGGATCGAAGCTTTTCTTTGAAGGAGGATGCTGTCTCCAGCCAGGTCTGCCTTTCCTCTTCCAAATTACGTATTTGTTTCTCGATGTGGGCTTTCAGAGCCTCGTCATCAGTTTCACCGAGTTTTTTCTTTTCATAGGCGATGTTGTCGTCTATCTCACTCATTTTGGCCGTGCTTTTCGCGAGATGTCCGCGAAGGGTTTGCATCGTCAGATCCAACCCCCGCAGTTCCCGAACGGTAAATTCGAGCCCCGGGAAGGGTTTGTTCTCGTAGTCGGCCAACACCTTTTTAATATCATAAGTCATGTTTTGATCTGATATGGCGTCCCTGATACCTTCCAGACCTTGAACTAACTTCGGAGGATACTGCTTAGGTCGCGCGCCACCGTAATCTGTGAAGCCTAGTTCATCTTGGACCAACTGACTTCCATGTTTACCGGCCAATGTTGATAAAGCAAGCGGTTCTCTAGTGCGTTTATTCATGAGATCGATCTCCGGGCGAGACTTCAAACGCAGCGTGCCATTGCTGAGGGTAAAATCGGAATAGTTCCTTCCCAACGGTTTGAGTTTGGATTTATTTTCAACTGCGTTGTAATAATCGTCGACGGCGCCCTTAAGGAGCTCGTCACTTTGCGAGAATGAGGTCTCCTGGTCATCATCGAATGCCTGGGCACTATCGTCCCACATATCATCCATAGGTATGTCTTCATCCATTAGTATTAAAAATATATTTCTTTTATATAACAATGTACGGCAGAAAATTAGATCCTTTCAGAAAATTGAGAGAGCCATTAGGTGCCAGAGCCGTGCGCCAGTCGGTGACCATCACCAACAATCCCAGCAAGATAGACCAGAATCAAACTCTGCTGGTTAGATTTCCAAACCTTGGTGAGAATGACCTCATTGTACCAGGCACTGTTCGACTGGCGTTCAATATCACGTTGACCTCCGACAACGACAAACGCGAGCTAGTGCGGAACGTGGGTCGAGCTATCATCAAGAAAACGACCGTCAAGATCAGCGGTAACGAGGTGCTGAGCATCGACGACAGCGACGTGTTTCACTGCTACAAGGATCTCTGGAAAAGCGAGGGAGAACGAGTCAATGATGTGTACCAGGGTATCAGCAAATCAACCCGGGCGCGCATAGGATACGTCTTCATGACAGACCAGAAAGACAAGCTATCGGACGGTGAAAAGGCCATCGCTCTAGCATACGGAAATCGATTCTGCGTGCCGCTCGACTTCGAGTTGCTCACAGGACACGCGCCGTTTTACCAGGCCGCGCTGGGTGATAGGCTCGAATACGAGCTCACGTTTAACGACTATAGCAAAGTAGTGCGTACGCCGAACGGTGACGAGGCCAGTTATGCCATAGACAACATCTCTCTGGAGTTCGACATGGTCACTAGCCCTGAGCTGGCCAGGCAGGTTCGAAGCCAGTACTCTGGGAAGATGGCTATCCTGTACGATCGCGTACTGAGACATAGATCAGTCGTGCGAGATAAGAGCGACACTGTGTGGAATATCAACCTGAACGTGCCGGCGCGATCGATGAAAGGTATCCTGGTCGTCCCCGTGGAGGATTACGAACCATTCCGGAGGGACAGCGAGAAGTTTTTCAACCCCGAGATTGAAAAGGTGGAAGTGACCATCGAGGGCGTGCCCAACCAGCTGTTCAGTCATGGTATGAGACCACACCAGCAGTGGGATGAGATAAAAAAGCTACCAGTGGGGGATTACATAACAAAGGACCTGGACCTCGGCTCCGTGCAGATCGGTGAATACCTGACCACCAAGTACGCCCTATGGTTGGACATGCGATCCACGGATGATGATAAACTGCACGGTAGCGGGCGCCGTATAGATAACGGCAGCGAAGGGATAACCATCCAGATTACTAAGAAGGCTCAACCCGCTGGTAAGTTGAAATTATATCTGTACGTTATTATGGACGCGCAACTTAATATAGACAATGGGAGATTCGTGCAAGCCATCTACTGATGGGGGAGACCCCCACACCCCCCGGGGGTACCCACAACTACCCACTGACCCACACTGCGCCATAGTGTGCGGGCAGACTGGCTGTGGGAAGACCGTTTTCGTCTTGGATATGTTGGAGGGTTACTACAAGGATGTGTTCGATAACATCGTTATCATGTGCCCTACTCTGAGCATGAATAAAACGTACGCGCGACCTTGGGTGATGACGGACCCGGACGTACACAAAATCGACCCTGGAACACGCCTGCAGGACTGGTTGAAAGCTCTTCACGAGAAATTTAAAGGGGAACCGACGCTGTTTATACTGGACGACTGCAGCGCTAATCGCGAGATAACAAAAAAGAGAGACATGCTATCGTACCTGGCCTTCTCCGGCCGGCATGCAAATCACAGCGTCTGGGTGCTAACGCAGAAGTTCAACTCGGTGTTGAAAGACCTCAGGGAGCAGACGCGATGGGTGGCCTTATTTCACTGCAAGGACAGGGATTCGTTCGAGGAGTGTTTGAGAGAGAACGATGTGATGAGTAAATTAGAACGGGAACGGGTGAAGAAACAGCTCGCTGAAACTAAACACGCTAAGCTCGTTCTAAAGACCGACCAACCAGTAGCATATATAGTATGCTAAGCAAAGCTAAGCAAAGCTAAGCAAAGCTAAGCAAAGCTAAGCAAAAGCTAAGCAAAGCTATGATATTTGAAGTATTTGTCGTGTGCAACTTAACCTTCATTTCTCTGTGTTTTGCCTGTATCGGGTATTATATAGTTAAAACTAAATCTTACTTGTTATATTATAAGATGGAGTGTGAGGAATTGCTCGAACAATTGTCGTTGGAGGGTTCCCCCACGCCGCCCGCAGGCCCCACTGATGACAAGCGAGAGAAACTGGTGGCGTTGGCTGTTGGCGGCAAAGCCAAACATTACTTTGGAGACTACACTCCGGATAAAATTAACAAAATGTCAGCCGAAGAAATCGATAAGCTGTACGCTAGATACGAGTCCCGGCTCGGAGCAGAAATGACAAAAACAATAGGATCGGCTATGACCCAGATATACACCGGTATTGTGTCATACTTCTTTCACATTCCACCAGAGCGCCGACTTTACCTGTGGGAGGACCTCGAGAAAGACCCTTTTATCGAACACGCCGTGAGCTCTATCAGCTGCGGGCTGTACCACAAATATGGTATGTTGTTGGCTCCAGTGACGGCGGCGATTATCACGGCAAAACATTGTCAATTTGAGAGAAAGAATAATAATAATAGTATAGATGGATGCTACACAGGACCCAGTGAGTCCCGAGGTGACGGTGGAGACCCCAGTGGGGGTACCCCCCACACCCCAAACAGTGAGTTCACAGGAACCAGTGACGGTGGAGACCACTTCAACAGTAACCAGACAGAAGAATCCTAAGAGAGTAGCTGCCGGTAAAAAACGGTGGTGTAACCAACATAAAGTGGCCAACCCCCGACTGTTGTTGGCTGTAGGTGTAACTGCTGCCTTGGCTATCTCGTGGTTATACGTGGGGTTACCCTCCCACAGTGAGCCACCACCCAACAGTGAGCCCCCCACGCCGCCGGCAGGCCCCACTATTGACCCGCATATCATGTTATAATTTTAATATTTTATATCATATACATAATGTCTGAGGGGAAAACGTTCGTCAACGACGCATACCACGCCACAGTGGTAGCCAGTCTAGCCGTAGGGTACGCTCGGTTGACTAAAATGGTGCTTAAACAACCAACTATCAAGCTAGATTTCAACCTGCAGGATATGGGTATGCTCATAATGAACCTTGGTATGGCGATGGCCACAAAAGACATCCTAGTAAAACAAGGAATAATACCTGATAATATAATGAAATAAATATAGGGATGGCCACGATAGCTATGATGGTCGGTGGGGCGTTAGTGAATGCCCTGGCATTTTCCGGGAGTAATTTCCTCTTCTCGAAACTACGAGATGATCACGCGGCTGAAATACAGGAAGAAAGGAAGCGACACGATCTCGCTACTGAGAAATTACAAAGGGCACAGGCTGAGTACGTTAAAAAACGCCTCCAGAGGATCGATTTTATTAACGAACAACTCAAGCGTGAAAACCATGCCATTAAAACATTCAACGATGTCGATGAAGCAATGAAAGAATACTATCTACTAACTGGTAAACAATTGGAACCGCTCAATAAACCCACACTCGCTCAGTACTACACACCATCCAAGGGACAAATGAATCGTGAACTGGGCTTCATAGTGTTGGGTATAGCAGCTACTGCGTTGGTTGCGAAGCAATTAAACTAAAATACCTTTATAAGTAAACATGAGACCCGCTCCATACCGATGCGAATACATACTTATGGGGAAGACCGAGGCCTGTGGTAGGAAATGCAGGAATCAGGGGTTCTGTTGTTTCCATATGGGAAGTCCTAACTACACGTGTTCTGTGTGTGGTATCGGGGTTAAAGGACACTACTGTCTATGTAAAGCTCACGGAGCGAACGTAGTCAGACATCAACTCATCTACGAGAATAAAAAAGACTACATAAAAGAACGTAGGCGACTGCTCAAGATAGACTCCAGTGTGTGAAAGAGTTACCTCCCCTTACTGTGAACCAATTAGACATTAGTTCTCTTAGGTGTAAACACGATGTCTACTGTAAGCGAGCTCAAGCGGGTCGCAAAACAGAGAGGTGTCATCGGGTATTCTCGAATGCGGAAGTCAGCATTGTTGAGATTACTAGGTTTAGAAGCCCCTCCTACAGTAAAACAATTAAAAGCTCAAGCAAAACAGCTTGGACACACGGGTTATTCAAACCTGGGGAGAGCCGGGTTAACCGCATTGTTATCACATGCCCCCGTAGCACGTCCCACTGTAAAACAACTGAAAGCCGAGGCACACGATTTGGGTTTAGGCGGGTATTCCCGTATGAGGAAACCACAGCTTTTAGAATTATTACGACAGAATAGAGCTATTGACCTACAGTTCGTGCGCACTGAGCACGCCGTAGGCAACTATTTGGGAGGTTGGCGCATGCACGTTGATAGAAACATAGACATTACAGATATCAAGCCTCTGATAGCTGATAAGGTGAACCAGGAACTAAATAATCTAGGAAGTATCAAGTTTCAGATCACAGTGAAAATGTCGCTCGATAAGCAGGTTGGGAGTACCACTGAGTATGTTCAACCTTACTTCCGAGGTCAACAAGAGGTCGTCACACATGCAGAGACCATTGACGCATCAATCGATACAAGTTTTCAGCAGATACGAGAATACCTAGAACGCTATACACACTTGGGGTCCGGGTGGGCTGTAGATAAAATCGATAATGTCTATCTAGACATAGCTAACTACGTGCCGTTCAGAGGCGGGTCATACCTAGCCTTGCCTCCCTACTATAGGAACAAACATGCCATAGTAAACGTTAAGAATAGAGGAAACGATTGCCTGAGGTTAGCTATCAGGTCAGCCTTATTTCCAGCTGGCACTCATTCAGATAGGTTTTCTAGCTATCCCCAAGACGATGGGCTCAACTGGGATGGTATAGATGAACCCACCCCCATATCCCAGATCACTAAAGTAGAAAAACAGAATAATCTGGCTATAAATGTCTTTGGGCACGAAGGTAACACAACAATAGTACACAGGGTCAGCACGGTGAAGGATTGCCAAGTTATCAATATATTCATGATCCAGCGAGGTGAAAAGTATCACTACACGTGGATAAAACATCTCAGCCGGTTGTTGCACGACCAGTCGAAACACGTTGGGGAAAAACACTTTTGTGTACGATGCCTACACGGTTTCAGTCGAGCTGATTTATTAGAATCCCACCGGGATGATTGTCAAGGTGTGGGGCAGACGGCCATACGAGTCGACATGCCTAAGGAAGGTGAAAATATCCTAAAATTCAGTAACCACAAGAACCAAATGTCTGTACCTTATATCATATACGCCGACTTCGAAGCCTTAGTTGTGGGTGGGGATTCCCACACAAGACACAAGAGCATAAAGCCTGTTCGTTTGGATACATTGTCGTCCGTTGTGACGGGGAAACGAAAGCTCCGGTAGTGTATAGGGGTCCTGACGCGGCTGAAAGGTTTCTAAAGTGTTTGCAGGAGGAAGAAAAAATTATTAGGAATGCATTGTATAGAATCGCTCCCATGCGTATGACCCGAGCCGACAGGCTAGCTCACGCTAGTAGCACTAACTGTCACGTGTGTGAATCACCACTTAACGGTGATTCGGTGAGAGATCACTGTCACATAACTGGTAAGTATAGAGGCGCCGCTCACAACGCGTGCAACCTCAAGCTTAAAATCAACCCTAAGACAATAAACATCCCCGTTGTCTTTCACAACTTGAGAGGGTACGACTCACACTTGATCATGCAGGCCATCGCGAAAATCGATGGTAATATAACGTGCATCCCCAACAACATGGAGAGATACATCTCCTTCAGCTTAAACGGACTTAGGTTCATTGACTCGTTTCAGTTCCTCCTGTCGTCACTCGACAGTCTGGTCAAGGCCAACAATACCTTCCCTATCACCGATCGATACACAGACGCCGAGACTAGACCCCTGCTTATGAGGAAGGGTGTGTACCCCTATGAGTACATGGATAGTTGGGCCAAGTTCACCGAGACCAGACTACCCCCTATTGACTGCTTTTATAGCAAGCTGAATGAGGCGTCCGTCTCACGAGATGATTACTCGCACGCGACTAACGTATGGAATAAACTGGGTTGTAAGAACCTGGGTGATTATCACGACCTGTACTTGAGGACAGATGTACTGCTGTTAGCCGACGTGTTTGAAACGTTTCGGCAGACATGTTTAAAGCAGTATAAACTCGACCCCGCATGGTATTACACCAGCCCAGGTCTGTCGTGGGACGCCTTGCTTAAAAAGACCGGAGTTAATTTGGAATTGCTCACAGATTACGACATGCACCTATTCATTGAGAAAGGCTTGCGAGGTGGGATTTCCATGGCATCCAAACGATACGCGAAAGCAAATAATCAATACGTGAAAGGTTACGATCCTAACAAACCAACCAATCACATTCTCTACCTCGACGCAAACAACCTGTACGGCTGGGCCATGAGTCAGTATCTACCTACAGGGGGATTCGAATGGGTACCCCACGTTGATGTTATGGAGGTTGCACCAGATTCGAACAAAGGTTATATCCTCGAGGTTGACTTAGAGTATCCCAAGGAATTACACACATCACACAACAGCTACCCCCTGGCCCCCGAACGTATGAGGGTTAACCCAGACTGGATGTCTGAGTACCAACATAACTTGTCAGGTGGGCGTGTGACAGACGTTGAAAAACTCGTGCCTAACTTAATGAATAAGACCAAGTACATCGTTCACTATCGCAACCTACAGCTGTACCTGTCGTTGGGTATGAGGCTGACCAAAATACACAGGGTGCTCATGTTCGACCAGAGTCCATGGATGGAGCCCTACATCAGAATGAACACAGACCTACGGAAAAAAGCCACCAGTGATTTTGAGAAAAATCTCTACAAGCTCATGAACAACTCGGTGTTTGGTAAGACTATGGAGAACCTGAGGAAACGCGTGACCGTGAAGCTGGTTCGGTCGAGTGAGGAAGACAAGCTCAGGAGATTGATAGCCAGTCCGGCATTCAACCGTAGTAAGATATTCACAGACAACCTGGTTGCCCTACACATGAAGAAAAGTCACATAAAATTCAACCGGCCTGTTTACGTGGGGATGAGCATCCTCGATTTATCCAAACACCTGATGTACGACTTTTACTACAACGAGCTCAAGAAACAGTACGGTGACAGGTGTGAAGTGCTGTACACTGACACGGATTCCCTGGAGATTCGAACCGAGGACGTGTACGAGGACATGAAAAAACACCTCGATTTATACGACACCAGCGACTACCCTAAGACCCATGCTATACACAGTACGGTAAATAAAAAGGTCCTAGGTAAGATGAAGGACGAGTGTGCTGGCACGCCCATAGCCGAGTACATAGGTTTGAGACCTAAGATGTACTCCATACTGAAAGCCGACAATAGTGAGATCCGGAAGGCTAAGGGGGTTAAGAAGTATGTGGTGAAACAACACATCAAACACGCCAGATTCAAGGAAGCCCTGTTCAAGACCCGTACCTTTAGACATAAAATGAACACACTTAGAAGTGATGGGCATAAGATATACGGACTGACTATAAACAAGACGTCCCTGTCGCCTATGGACACGAAACGTTGGATAGCTATTGATGGTATAAACACATACGCGTATGGACATGAAAACATTTGAGGCTATTTACTACAGCCCGCGTGGGTACTGGAAAGGAGCTAGCGCAGTAGATAAGCTAGCTAAACTAGCGCGAGTACCCCCGGAGGAAGCCAAAGCGTGGCTTGAAAAACAAGCCCTGTGGCAGGTCTATTTACCGGCACCACGCTACGTGCCTAGAAGGAGGTTCGGTATTAACATACCTAATAGCATTCACCAGGCAGACCTACTGTTCCTACCCCACGACAAGAGGTACAAGTATGCCTTAACCGTAGTGGATGTAGCCAGTCGTTACAAGGAAGCCGAACCCTTGACCACGAAAGATTCGGCCCAGGTAGCCAGAGGATTTGAACGCATATACAAACGCAGCCCACTGACGTGGCCAACAGAGCTGCAAGTTGACCCCGGACGGGAGTTCATGGGTGCCGTGTCACAACTGCTAGCCAAACACGATACAAAGGTCA
Source organism: Haliotis asinina (assembly GCF_037392515.1). Classification (NCBI taxonomy): domain Eukaryota; kingdom Metazoa; phylum Mollusca; class Gastropoda; order Lepetellida; family Haliotidae; genus Haliotis; species Haliotis asinina. The sequence goes on along the minus strand of NC_090281.1, from coordinate 13,831,553 downwards.
GGCGTGGCACGGCCGGAGCCCATCGCAGCCAAGCCATAGTTGAGAGATTTAATAGGACTTTGGCTGAGCGCTTGTTCGGCTATCAGTATGCTAGGGAGATGACCACCCCTGGAAAACGATCGACTGAATGGGTCACGAGGTTACCCAAGGTGGTGTCGGCAATCAACCATGAAGTCACCCGTCTCACCGGTAAGAAACCGGCAGACGCTATCAAACTAAAATCAATAGTTGCAGAGTCGGCCGCTCCATTGCGTGGGAAGGAGAAACAAATACCAGATAGGGCCCTAGTGAGGTATCTATACCAGCCGGGGGAACACGAGGGCGATAGCCGTAAGCGAGCCACCGATCCTATATGGTCAGTCAAAACTTACAACATAGATAAAGTGGATATGAAAGCCGACGAACCTAACTTGTACTACTTGAGGGATGGGCCGGGTAGGGGATTTGTAAGAGAAGAATTATTGATCGTACCGTACGGCACAGTGTTACCTCCTACCAAGGCACAGTAATTACCGCCAACTTTTTTGTAGTAGGGGTAATAGTAGCAAGAGCTAATGGCCCAACCAAAGCCTTATTTAGTAAATAAGGCTTTGTAGAGACTTTTCTTGAAAGTGGTCCAGAACTATCATTCCCTATACTACTTCTGGTCTAGACGTGTTCGACCCGTACACTTATGGACAGCATTTGGTGAAGAGAATACCTTTTCCTTAAACTGGACTTCATACAAATGAACAGCAAATTCTGTCAAGATCCTTCAAGAACTGGTTTGATGTAGATAGTGTATTGTGTTCAGGAGACCATTTATTAACTTGACTTGACACAGACAGCATACAGAAAACCCCTTTTTAAACTGGCCCTAGATTTTCAAAGCTCTCTTAGCATTAAGACACTTGAAAGTACCATACAAAAACACTAACTTACGACTATCTTAACGCTAAGTGAGCTTAAAAAGTCATGGCCCTGGACTCCACATTCCAGGAACAACATATGCTGTAGAGGTATACCCATACTCCACACTTGTGGGAACAAGATGTAGCAAGAACAGACCTAGTTTCAACCAGACTCTCCAAAGGCAGACAACACACTTGACAGACAGGACATGTTCCCACCTGAAGGGCACACTTGTTGAGGCTCATCTGTGTCGAACAGATCAGGTCCTGGTAGTCTGGACTCGGTTTCATGTAGCTGCCCAAAGCTCGTGACTTCACATCCTCAGACATGGACGCTGCCTTTAGCTCAAGGTTTTCAATTTTTCTGATAAACATCAGATAAGAAATACATGAAGTATAAACCAAGAAGATCAAGAATACAATAAGCCAGAGAAATACCAAAATGACAAAAATGAACTTCTAAAACACCTCTGTCATTATGTGGGATGAGCTTCCCCCAAAGTCATTACAACAAGGGTACTTTCTTGGCTCTGGCCTATGTATCCATCTGAAAGTCTCCATAGACTGTGTTCCCTGTTCCCTGATGGACTCAAATACTTCTCCCCAATCGTTCCTCTCCCCACCCTTACTCTCACCAAGGTGAGTGTAAACAATGTCTGTGGTCTACTGCTCTACTTTCAACTCCCCTACCCCAATTTTACATACACATACTTGTCTGCAGCATCCTTGTCCATCTTCAACTTCCCCAGCAAAGCATCCCACCTCACACTTTCCTCCTCCAGTCTGTAACAGAGACAAGTGTTATGCTGAACAAGCACCAGTCTAAGTAAACTTTGGCTTGCATTAATTACTTGCTGTACTGAATCTAACATCCCAGACAGTATTGTTGGAAATAGAAAAAAGAATGGTTGCAGTCTGTTACTCTGTATCCTTAATATTTACCTGTAAAGATCCAGGGTAAAAAAGGTCTTCAGCAACCCCTGCTTGCCATAAAAGGCAACTATGCTTGTCGTAAGAAACAACTAGCAGGATCGGGTGGTCAGGCTCGCTGACTTGGTTGACACATGTCATCGGTTCCCAATTAAGCAGTTTGATGCTCATGCTGTTGACCACTGCATTCTCTGGTCCAGACTCGATTATTTACAGACCACCCATAAAATAATGCACATTGGCCTAACTGGACGTTCAGTTGGATGCATAATAGGATATCCAGAAAAGCATGTTTACTTGTAAAATCGGGCAAGAAAAGTACGAACAGCTGCTAAAATCAATAGATCAGACCATAGAAATAGTCATTCAGCCATATATATATGCTCAATATAACTGGTTTACTGGTATTTACCGGTTCTGATATGACAATGATACTTATGCGACACGCTGATCGAAAAGCAGCATTTTGACAAGCATTCGGCAAATTTTGTAGTACCCGGAAATCTTTGGATATTTCCGTTTTTCACGTCATGTGAATGTTGTAAAATGGTGACCCCCCAACAACAAACAATTTATTGTGGTGCCCAATACAAGGGCAAAGGCTTGAGTATGGTAGCATTTGGGGTTATAAAGTGCATGGTAAATGGAAGTATTTATAAGAGTCATGGTTAAAAGTTTTTATTAAAGCTTACTAAAATATAATGATTTAGTTGTGTTTCTGCTTTATAAATCAATCATTAACTTGACTGTAAGCAGTTGTTTGTTTTAAGAAACTCTTGTTTTAAGAAACTCAATATATCTCAAGATGAAAATTCTCTGCAATACCCATCCCTACTCAGCCAGGTATGACAACAGACCATGGGCTCACCCGACACGAAATGCATCTGCTGCTTACATGCACAAAGGGTCATCTCAAAGATATTTTATACTTTTTGGAGTGTGTTGACTATGTCTCATCTATTGAGATTATTGACAGTAATTTAGTAGAAGGCTTTGAGTGACCTTCGGCCCTCCAAGCAAACACAAGAGTGCCAAACGGAGTTAACCAATCAGACAAAGGCTACTATTTTGGGTTCAGCGGGACTTAAAAATGATTTTTGAATTTTCTCTTCCCTGGTCGTTGACACTAATCACTCAATAAACAAAAATCTGTACTAAACAGACATTTGACCTGCAGTATATATGCATGGGGTCTTTGATGACATGGTTACTGTTAGGTTATTTTTTGGCAAGATGACATCTTTGAAAATTGACAGAAGAAACACACTGATCACTTTTCAACGATCTCCACACTCAGAAGCCACCATGCTGAAAACAGCTATTGGAATCTTTGGAGTTTTCGAGCAGCAGCATGTGTGAATATAAACTTCCTCAAATTAGTAAACAGTACTGATTGGTCAATTCAAAAGGTTAGCAGACTCAACCTTCTACTGGGGTTTATAAAACTCAGTTTAGCAGTGTATGTAACTAATAATACTGTGTCTAAGTTTACTTAGACTGGATTAACACTTACTGGGGCTTCCAATGTTCCATCTTTACATATACATTGCAGGAGACAACTCCATCATATTATTGATTGCAGAGACAATGCTGCTTCACAAACCATCTTGCACGTAACGACTTGTTTTCTTTGCAGCCAAAGGACCTCTGACTGTCCTACCTGGTTAGTGGTGTTGAATTTAATTGAAACAATCAAAGACTGATCACATTTCTCAACATCGAACACAAACGATTTTGTAACTACTCTTACAGTCTCTGAAACATTTCACAATGGAACATATCTTCAAAGTTGTCCATCTGAAAACTTGTTTAATTTTTAGAAAACTCAGTTTACTAACTGAAAAATCATCACTGAATGTTTCTTGAAGATTCCCAGAAGTGTATGTTCGTGATATGTTAGTCATCAATATAAAGTAGCAAGATGCATCATGTTAAACATATGTGCAATAACAACCTGGAGAAGAAAGCCTGGAAAATGACGCCTACCAACTTTTTGTCGATGATGAAGTTGGCATGAAGAACTGTGAGATTTCAACCAATCCTCAAATAATGCCATATTTTCTCCAGGACAAACAGTGGCAATATTACCACAACATAGTGTATAACAAATACATTCATCACTCTACAACTGAAAATCGAAACAACTGGGATACAACGAGATGTGTCAAGTCACCATCAACCAAGCGAGCTTGACTAATTCTGTTAGTCGCCCCTAGCAACTAGCATGGGTTGCTGAAGACCAATTCTAATACAGACCTTCACATGGAAAGAAAGAAAGAAAGAAAGAAAGAAAGAAAGAAAGAAAGAAAGAAAGAAAGAAAGAAAGAAAAGAAAAGAAAAGAAAACTGTAACCAAGATAGAAAATATTCCGGAATTGCCATTTGCTACAATACTATCTAGATACGTATAAAAATTCTGCTGTAAAGACAGAATACAGAGACAAGGCTGTAATGAAAACACTGGTGCAAATACCACACACATTACAAATATGGGTCACAAAAGTGAATATTTATTTATGAATCCTTTATGTTTATTGTCAAAGAATTTGAATGACAAACCTGCCATGTAATTGATAATTTTGAAGCACTTCAGTGTTCATTTTGTGAAACAAATACATTGCAACAATGCTGCATATAGGCTTTTGACAGTGGCCTTCGCAAGATGACACAACTTACGCTTACGCACTGACTGTATACATTCCATTTTCCACCTCTCTCATTAATAAATAACAAGACAAGTTCAAAGTAAGAAACACTCTTTTCATGCTAAATGTTCAATTATAGTAAACACAAATACTGAAGTGAATTCATGAAGGGACACTGTTCAAATCATCAAATACAGAATCATCACAGCCCTATGCACAACACACTGTAAAGTACTCACCTGTTCATGTTACGTTCAATTGCTGCTATATTGGCATTAAAATCTTCATTCAGAGGATTGGGGAGTTGCCTGGAAGTTAAAGACACACAGAAAGGATCTGTTCAATTTCTGATTGAATCAATATCATCTGCATACTTTGTCTAACAGAAGAAACTTGCTGATTTCATTAAGCCTGTGTTGGAAACGTGCAATAAACTCACTACCACTAGTGAAATTAAATACTAGTACTCAAGCGTTTAACCCTAACCCACAAACATGGGGGTTCCAGGGACCCCGAATTATTAGTTTCAGGGGTCTTTGGAGGCAACATGAGGTTCCTGTGAAGTAACGGTGTAGAAAACTGGGTTTTGACACTTTCTTTACAGCCTGGAATGAATCATTGATGATGTGGAACAGTGGAATATGTGAAATGATGCACATAACTGCTGTGAAAGAAACAACAAAACACTGAGCAAAATCGTAGATGTTTTATAGGTACAGTCAATATTATTGTGCCTCCATCGGTGAATTATTTTCCTGTGACCATTCTCCACATTTGTGCATACTGGACCCTCCTTAGTCCAAAATTCTAAATAACTTTCACTGTGTACTGAAATGTAAATGTCAGTAATTATTTCAATTAAAGAAACTATGTTTTCTGTCAAGCGATTGGCACAATGAATATTTCTGTGAATCCCACAGAATGTGATATGTCTTTTCTGCATCCATTTTATGCTTTTGTGCACTGAATGCACATTTCTGCATTGCACAAACATTTACATACTTTTGTAACACATTCACTTCAAGCAATCAAAACATTATAACCTAAAATCTCACTAAAGTGAGCGTTAGTTTGATGCCACTTTTCGCAATATTCCAGGAATATCACAGCAGGAGACACCAGCAATGGGCTTCACACATTGTACCCATGTGAGGAATCAAACCTGTTTTCAACGTGATGAATGAACGCTTTAACCATTAGGCAACCCTGCCCCCAGAAAAACTTCACTAAAACCAAAAACTGACATAAAGTGAGTTTGGTTAATGCTCTTTTGACGTCACATCATGCAGGCCTTAGACACTTACCATTAATGTGGAACTCATGAACAGTGGTACTACAAAGAGAGGAACAAAATCAAGGGGAATACAAAACATGTAGGTAGGCTGGAACACTCACTGTTTTTTAGAGCAGGCATCTTTAAACAGATCCTCATCCTGGAGTCGGGAGATCACCTCATTGCCGCCTTCCTCAGCTGCCGACAGAGTTGGTGAGTGTGTTTATGTGAGCAAGTGAGATTGTGTGTGGGTGAATGAAAGAGTTTGTGTGAGTGAGTGAGTTTGTAAATGACCCTTTGCGAGTGAGTTGGTGTCTTTGTGAGTTAGTTTGAGTGTTGGTGTGTATGCGAGTAAGTTTGAGTGAGTTGGTTTGTGTGAGTACTGATTGTGAGTGAGTTTGTGAGTGACTGAGTGAGTGAATGAGTGGGATAATGCATGAGAAGCAAGAGCTTGAATCACTGTCAAAAGAGTCAGTGACTGAAAATGGTCTTGCATTGTTCTTACTTAGCAATATTCCAGTAATTATCCAAGCTGAGGTCATCAAAAATGGGATTTACACATTTAGACCTCTCTAGCACTGCACTTGTTTTCTGGTCATTCTTAAATGCCCATCTCATTGTCAAATGTCAATTGGTACTGAAAAATACCCATCACCTTTAGTGCAGTCTTCCAAAATGCACAATGTCAACCTCTCCAATTCAGAAAGTATACTCCAGACATCCAGTATGCATATATTTCCCAAACAATCCTTCATTTATCAGATAATAAGTTATAAACTGACATCCCAGATTAATGAGAGCTGTACTTTCCAGGAGTGAGTTAGTGAGTATGGTTTTACCACTTTTAGCAATATATTCCAGCAGAGACCATATAATAGAGGGACGGTCCTCAAGCCAATGCGCGAAACCATCCGCGTTACGGCTTGTACTGCGCAGCCTATCCGGAAGCTTCGAGGAACGTGTGTTCACCTCAGTCATAGATTTTGCGTATTTTCATAACAAAGGTAAGATTTAGTTTTTCTCATTTATTCTCATGTACATACATATATTTGTAAGAGTGCATCTGAGGTTTTTAGTGGTGCTAAAGCGTATACATGTCTTTGTATTTGATGAATGCTCTCATGTGTGATCGTTGGTCTGTGAGGGCAATGGCGGCGGTGCAAAATCGGCGAAAGTCCCGATTTTGATTTTCAAGAGTGAGTGAGTGAGTGAGTGAGTTTGGTTTTACGCCGCTTTTAGCAATATTCCAGCGATATCACGGCGGGGGACACCAGAAAATGGGCCTCACACATTGTACCCATGTGGGGAATCGAACCCGGGTCGTCGGCGTGACGAGCGAACGCTTTAACCACTAGACTACCCCACCGCCCCTGATTTTCAAGAACAGCTACTAATTTTCAATACCAATCCTTAGTTACCGGGGTGTAATAAAAGCAGATTAGATAAAGTTTGGTTTAGTGGAATTTATAAATCTGTGGAGGACGTGTAATTCCTTATTTTGACTCCTGCAATACGACGAAATGTGAATGTTTTCTGAAATATTTACTCCACAACACTTAATTTCCGCACGCTTTCACAATAACAGCTTACTACTAGCATTTTTAAAATAAGTATGTGAACATTTATGGCGAATTCCTCTTTTGCTTGGTACTAAATTTATATGGCTATGATCGGTAGTTTACTTTTTATGATTTTTTACGTAAACCCGCATTTGCATCATGTACTGCACATTTCAGATACCATGTAGCAGACGACACAACATTAATTTTGTTTGTTAATATGACCCGAATATATGTTTAATCCATTCTTCAAAAGTCTCATGCACTTATGGGTTGTAAATAATTGTACATATTTCCATTTTTGTTCATTGTGATGATTATGCTTGTAGCAAATATCCTTCTTTTTCATGAAATAATACATTTTTCTGTTTTGATCATTTTTCTTCTTAATGAAGTTTAATTTTGATTTAAAGTACCTTATTCAATCATTACACCAATCATAGCATAAACTTATTATTTTGTCTTGTAGATGCCCAGGAAAAAGAAAGTTCAATGAACAGTTCTTGATTGCAGGTAAGTAATAATGGAAGTAATATTCAAAATGGTGTCTCTGTTAACTAAGGGTGCACACCAAAGAAATCATTTCATTGGATGAAAAACTGTTGATAAAAAGTTGATAATTTGTAGTTATTGGTATTTATTTATTCTATAGGTGTTTGTATTATCCGTTATCTGCAGAAAAAAAGTTTGAAATATTTTGCTCCTTTTCTTATGTAAGGAAAGATACAGTGTTAATTAAGTGCAATATTCCCATCTTGAGAGTAAGTAAACAGATCTTGTTTGAAAGAGCATTGACAACCAGCTATCATATAATTTCAACAAGTATTTAGAGCATTGAATTCATGTTATTATTTCTTTAATATCAAATTTGTTCCTCTCCTTTTTTCAGTTCAATAGATGTACCGTGTGACAAACAGTGGAAGTCATTCTTCATTGACCTCACTGATGAACGCACAGACACCCCATGCCAGCAGGAACAGACAGATTATGATGGCTGTTCTGCCATTAATTCTGCGGTTTAGCAAAAACTGGGTGAAGATGTGAATAAGTCTGTGATGGCTGCTGACTTTTTCTATACAGGTGTGCATACTCTAAATATAATCTTCCTGTATGCACATCTGATGATATATGATCCAAAGTACCTCTCGAGTGTTTGATAATGAGCTTCAATGGCAAAACCCATTGAACACACAGTCTAACTGTATTGTCACAATAACTATGAAATAAAGAAATTGACTGTCCAGATAACTTGGTTTTGTCTTCAACTATAAAATCGTTTGTGACATGGGAATCTCTACTAAGGGCTTTTAGTTTGAATCAGATCATGACCAAGTATTGAACCTGACTGTGATGCATCCATCATAGGGTTGCAAATACACTATCTTTCAGGCATCCATCATTTGAACATCACTTGCAAGACGCAAGACCTTTGAACTGTGTTTTTCATCGGGTTTGAAACTGTGGTTTGATTGTTATTCTCTTAAAGATATCCGTGGACAAAGTTGTGTACAGATTTGATATTTTTCATTTACAATATCATGTTTTAATATTTTTAAAAATTAGTGTATTCTTTAGTGTTAGTCTCAATTTCAAACAGCTGACATTCATATTTGTTTTTAACGAAAGCTTGAAAGAATATTATCTAAATAGTTGTATTTAGCAATACATATACATTTATTGTTCTTTTATAAAACATATAACATCACAATCACACCTGCACAGTCCCAGTCAGTTGCAATTCCGGTATTTTCGGAAAGGTATGTGACAAAGTTTTCATGGTAAGTGTCATGATAAAATTAAAGTTATGAACCCTATGAAAATAATTAATTTCATTGGGTGGTGTGTTTGGGGGGATGCCTCACGATCTTTATATCATGACAAGTTCAAGTTCTCAAGTCATTGCTTCATTCCCTCTCAATCTACTGTGAAAGAAACGGTCAAATGGTCACAAAATCAACTATACGCGGTTACTGTACGTAATGTTGTACATTGACGTTTGTGAAAATGGTCCTCGTGGTTTTAGTAGTTCTGAGTAGCTTTCCTTTGCAAAAAAAAAACATATTATAATGTGCCTCTGTCTCCGTACGGCTCCGAAAGCGTTATCACTGTCAGCCCCAAACTGGCATTCAAACAAACATTACTATAACGTTAGTGGATAACGTGTAATCGTGTTTCGTTTCGACTATCAGCTTCATAAAGTTACGCAAATTAATATGAAATCAAAATCAGAGACTAATAGCGTCTTTTAGTGAACCACGAACCAGTGGCAACGGATACTTAAAACAAAATCTAGAGGTTATGTGATGAAGTTCAGCTAACATCGGGGATATTGACAACAGTACTGTTACGTGACTGGCCTAAAACGGCACGGATTTCGCGAACGATACACATTTTCAGCGATTTTGTCAGTTGACATGTGCGACAGTTGAAAAGTTGACATCTTCTGAGAGACAAGATAGAGATTACAATTATTGTAATCAGTTTATTGGAGCTGTTCATGTAATCTTTGACTGTCAGTCGCAGCCGGTGAAATCCAGCTAAGGAATTAACTCTCGGTCCGGATATTACGCAATATTGTTTACGTGGTTACCAGAGTGTTCATTTGCGAATGTCTGCGCATCTGCTGCGCATGTGTTCTGGTAACCGGAAGTTAGCAGCAGGGTGTCGATGTGTATCAGTTACATGCCAGACCGTAGCGCTGATGTTTAATGATGAACTGTTGGAGAGGGCCGTCCCTCTATTATATGGTCTCTGATTCCAGCAACACCACGGTGGGGAACACCAGAAATGAGCTTCACACATTGTACCTTTTGGGGGAAATGAACCTTGGCCTTTGGCCTGACAAGCAAATGCTTTAACCACTGGACTACCTCACCAACCCATAACAGGAAATGAAGAAAAGATGAAGTATACAAACCGTTAACTCGAAACTTGTCAAACCAGTCTTCACCTTTGAACTCTTTTGCTAAAGTATCTATTGTGTACTGAAATGAGAGGACAACAGTAACATTCAGTAAGACACTACACTGATGGCAACTTAAGTAACAAAAACTAATGATTTCACAAAAACAAGACCTGTTGGTACATGTGTCTTCCCACCAGGCATTTACCTAGGCTACAAACTAGCAAATGGCAAATTTGAAAAAATATGATGAAATTTTCCAAAAGTTTTTTGATTTTAAATTTGTGAACATTCTGAGAAATTAGGATATTGTTTTACCTTAAATGTGATTGTTTTACCAATTAGTGTAACGGAAATCAGAGCTTAAAGGTCACATGCAACCAAAAAACGAAACATAATTAAAACACATTTATCACTTATTCATGACATATAATATACATTGCTGCTTTTAAAAAAACAAATAAACCCAATTATAAGCGTACAATCGCGATTCAAAAGTGCAATATTTTGTACCCCTAAAACGAAGCCCTCGGGAGACCGAACCCAGTCATAGCGGGTGGATATGCACTCAAGTGTAACGATGGCTTCCGATTGGCTGTTTCATTTGCTGATATGCTGAGGGTTCATTGTGTGTACAGAAAGATGATCTGTTTGATGGGCATTTTATAAGTATAGCCAGTCACAAGAAAGTAAGGTTCTTTACGGATAACAACTTCTTTTTGTGTACTTGATGCGTCGTTTCAATATGGATTCGTATACTGTTGTCAAACAAAATTATATACACTAAAAGAAGTCGGTATCCGAAAAGAATGTATATAGAGATGTTGGGTTTGGAAAATATCTGTTCTCTGAATTTGCGTTCAATACAATCAAAAATCATGTCTGTAAAGATGGTAAACTACTGGGTGGCTGGAATCTGTCATTCGTCCAAGTACAAAGCAGGACTTAAAACTGACAAGAGTTTGCACCAGTTTCCGTCAGATACAGTCATCCGAAAAAAAAATGAATGTAGTATGTTTACAACCCACAGACATAAAAACATGTCATGTGTATCATACGTGCCTAATTACATAACGTGGCAGACACGGGACTCGGGTGCACGAGTCATAAATCAACATATTTTCTTTATGTCGTATAGTCTGATAGGTGTTAAGTTTAAATTGCATGTGGTCAGTGATTGAAGCTGTGTATTGCATGTTGTCTTTAGCAGACAGGCAGCTGTGAATAAACCAGACACTGAGCTTTCTCTGTGACAGAGACTGCTTACCACAATCAACAAGTTGTTTTTACGTAACAAGTAGATTTATGTCTCAGACGCTGGGCATGCATGTTGTTTCAAGCTCCACGAGCCTATTCACTGTGCATGCATTATGGATGCAGCGCAGCGCAGCTGTTGAAACCAGTTTTCCCCCCAGCGCTGGGGGGGAATTTAGTGAAACGTTTGAACTCAGATTTCGCGGAATTTTTTTCATCACGTTTTTTTCAACTTTATAGGTTGAATTGGCATTTTTTATGATTTGTTTCGGTAAGTGCACACCGAGAGGTACCAGAATCTGCAAAGTTGTATTTTACGTTGCATGTGACCTTTAATTGCCAAGTAATGTTATGAAAGATGTCTAAATTGTTTCTATATTCTGTATTGTTATGATACAAGCAAACCTGAAGACAATAAAGACAAGAGTGTTTTCTGTCTCTTTCTAAGTTCTCAAAAGTAGACATGGTCAGACTGAAATTATATTATAACCATTATAATAATACAAGAAGAGGAAAAACGCTTTATTCGCATTAATAAAATGCTTGAAATAACTTCATGATATACAGTATCGACATGGATCAAATGCTAATACATTGTATGTTCAAATAATGAGAAAATCTAGCGATGGTGTCAACCAAGGGGCACAACCTTGTTATCATTTGTCCCTTCCTTGGCATCCCAAGAGCGAGTGAGTGAATTTACTTTTAAGCTGCTTTTAGCAATATTCCAGCAATATCATGGAATGGGACACCAGAAATGGTCTTCACACATTGTATCCATGTGGGGAATGAAATCAAGTGTCCCTAGAAATCCCATAACCCCAAGGCTACCCAACCTCACCTGGTATCCCAAGAGGAGCGAGTGAGTGAGTTTAGTTTTACGCCGCACTCAGCAATATTCCAGCTATATCGCGGCAGTCTGTAAATAATCGAGTCTGGACCAGACAATCCAGTGACCAACATGAGCATCGATCTGCGCAATTGGGAACCGATGACATGTCAACCAGGTCAGTGAGTCTGACCACCCGATCCTGTTAGTCGCATTCTTACGACAAGCATAGTTGCCTTTTATGACAAGCATGGATTGATGAAGGCCTATTCTACCCAGGGACCTTCACGGGTCCCAAGAGGAAGATATGACTGGCAGTTTACCTGAAGACAGAGTCGTGTTAGTTTTGTAAGTCGATCTTCTTTTGACAATTCCTTTTCCACCATCCTGTGCAAATCTGTAAGAATAATTCACTGTGGTAAGGAAATCAACTGAATATTCAAATGAGGTGCTTTCCCAAGACCTTGAGTGTGTGATTCGGGACTTATGCAGCCTCTAGAAATATTCCAGCGAAATGGCTTCACATACTTCTTACTTGTGGAATCGAACAGAGATCTTCAGTGTGACAAGCAAACACTTTAACCACTAGACTACCCCCACTGCTCTGTCAAGTTAATTCTTCTCAATATTTGTATAATAACTGATGAACACTTTGTGTATCTGTTAATCTCTGGCAGCTGTCACGTCTAAATACGTAATGAATCAACAGTATGGTAGAATTGTTCTTACCTTTAGCTGATGACACATCCCGGGAGATCAGGGACACTCTGTTAGCTGTGAAGCTGGATCTTCTTTTTGTCTTGGTTTTCTGTGCACTCATGGTTCCAGCTTCATCTATCTGTTAACAATGAAAATGGAGACACAAGATGCAATGCTCGACTTCATGGAAGTCACAAGTCATGACCATGTCACCATGCTTTCACAATGACTGTTAAATTAAAATATGAGTGAGTGAGTTAGTTTAGTTTTACGCCACACTTAATATTCAATAGCAATATTCCAGATATAAGGCGGTGGTCTGCAAATAATCTAGTCTGGACCAGGCAATCCACTGATCAACAGCATGAACATCAATCTACACATTTGTGAACCCATGACATGTGTCAGCCATGTCAGCGAGCCTGACCACTGCTTGTTGCCTCTTACGATAAGCATGGTTTGATGAAGACCCTTCTATCCCAGACCTTCACGGGTCAATTAAAATGTAAGACAACCCTTAAAATTAAATCCACCAATACAGATAATATTACCAGTTTTAATAATCAGATTTTCATACAAATAATATTAAAGAATCATCAAATCATAGGTTTTCGGACAGGAGTGTCTACTCATGTCATGACAAGGGGTGTTAGCTGCATCACAGTGACATTGATAATTCTCAAATGATGGCTTGTGTTTAAGATAAAGCTGCAAGAAAACAAATAATATTACGATTTATCATACAATAGATGGTGTTCTCAGTAGGATAAAGCCAATGGATATTTTCGGTATCCATTGGGGCCATATCCGGATATCGATGCAAATTAGAGAGGTCACATGCAAATCTTAGAGACTACTTTCGGAGTGTAAACAAGCATGACATCAAGGGTCGGTGACTGACATAGTTACAGTATTGATACCCGAAAATTCATGTTTAGTTATCATACTTGGAATAGATATCAAAGCGAAGACAGAAATCCATCGTAGGGTTGCAAAGATGCCAACAAAAATTTCCTGACCGACTGTCAGTGTTAGTGAGAGGATGGAACAGGAATCCAGGTCACATTGTCATGCACATTTAAGTGTATTTGTTGTTCAAAAGGTTAACTGAACGTTTCTGAAATTCCATGAGAGATTTTGTTATCTTTCAAATGTAAGCTAAGACTTGTTGACAACAATACGCTTTTTAACATAAAAGCTAACTGGGAACTAGATGACGCAATGCAGTCAAATCAGTCATCAGTTAAAAATTGCATCACCGAGCTTGTGACATCATGTATTAATACACACATATTTGTGACGTTGTAGATATGCAGGCACATCCTATGAAGTTTAGTTTCTTGATCTGAGGCAAATGAAATCGATTTCTTTTATGATAAAATAAGAATGACATTGTATGATAAATAGGTTATCACACCCATGTGTTTGGGGATGGTTAATATCCTGCATTAGGAATAAATACTATTTATTTAGGCCGCCAAGGATCGCTAAATACAGTGTCTATGCCTAATGCAGGGCATTAATCATCCCAGGACATACTCGCTTGATATCATGAACTACTGATTGAGCAGTTATCATAACGGTCCATCAGACACCTATTAATGAACGGCTCATTCACAATTACAGTTACTTTTTGTCATTACAAAGAGAGAAATATTCATCAGACAAGATCAATAAAAGACGAAAATTAACAAAAGATACGAATAACACAATAAATAAACACAACAAATAGACTGATCATATCTGGTGTTGTTAGTCGATGAGGAAGTTCGGTCTCAGTGTTGTAGTATCTCTTAGGGACCAAAACAGAAATCAGTTGAAATATTTTGCAAGGGCAGAAATATTCCGCATGGACTCAAACGTAATAGTTAAGGGTAATGTCAACACGAAATATGAACAAGGTCTGGAACAAATTACAAAAACGGGTAATTGTCGGTTCGGTTCACGAGAGCCAGGCTGTGTGTAGAATTAGTGCAACATAAAAACATTGATTCTATATTTGATTATTCCAATTTAAACATTCTGTACTGCCCTACTGAATGCATCGTTTCGTGTGTTGAAAATTGGCTCGAAACCTGATTATCAGCTGCTGTTTTTCGCGCTGACAAGTGACAGTGCGCGAAAATGAGGTCTCTTCGTCGAACAACGAACGCGTCACAAAAATCAGCGATGCTAACATAAGATTCATTATTGGTGCACACTCCGATGGAAGGAATTCTCGCACAAACAGGCGTTATGCTGTTTCATGTGACATACCATGTATTCTTCTTTGCTATCTTTGATGTCTTCATTCAAAATGTCATATCTACCGCCATTTTGGGGTTTTCTAAAACGGAGAGAAGTTTTCAGCCGAAATAGGATTTATCCATGCGAAGTTGTTAATGCTTTGGTTTTCACGTAGACTAACGCTTAGTGAAGTCTTCCAGTGCATACAATTTTAATAGTGACAAATAATATCATTCAAACTGAAAATGAGCCCAGTGACTGCAGTGAGATGGTAGGTACAGAACCAGATTTCCTTCCTTCTCTACAGTAGGGCTTTCCCCAGTGACGGTTGAAGTTGCCAAAATTAGGGTATCAGGAGAACGCCGAATTCATGCAAGGGTGGGATATATAAGACCTTGCGTTGTGTCCTATTTTTATGTGATGATGGTAAAGTAGCCAACTTCAAGTAGGCTCTATGTATCAGGCCTCATTGCTGGTAAAAACATGACAGACAGAGAGAAACTACTCTAATGGACATTATAAATGTTGAGTTGATGAAGGATGGGTAGATCTGTACAACTTCTTTTATTCTGCGAGGGCGACGTTTCGATATAGATTCAAATGTTTATCGTAATCACTTGCTTGATAACGACTAGACTAACAACTAATCTCTGAAATGAACATATTTTACTTAAAAATGTTCACAGTAAAAGTCTCACCCTCCATCTTCTCCTCCAGACCATTCCCTATCTCTTTCTCAGGAGGACTTAGAATTGTCATTTTTCTCTTTGGGGTTGTCATCTGCCATTATTTCGAATTCTGCCCATGACATCACGCGATTCAACATTAATGCCAGGAACATTTCACAGACAGAGACTCGTCTCATGATACCAAGTTGCTTGACGCTTTTATTCATCTTGGAGGCTTTGAAGGTGGACTCATGCGCTGTACGTGTTTGCAATACTTTAATTTACCAGCTGACCACCAGGGCCTGCTGCCACCTCCGGGCTATAAAACCTACAGGCCCCGGATGAAATCTGCAGTCCCAATAAAGACAAAATGGATTACATTGTACCCAATTTCACTCTGTTTTTACAAGATCCAGAGAAGCCTATGGCACACAGATGAGTTTTTATTTGTTAGACTGGTGTTGACAATGCTGTACCAAAGCGCTGAAATATGATTTATCTCACCCAGATAGGTGTCCAGCACGAAATTCAAAATGTCACTATTGTCAGAAGGTAGGGCATTTCCAAAGTCATTGTAATGCTCGAGGTCAGGCAGGAATATCACAGAGTGGATGGCAATCAAATTCACTACCACTCAAGCAATGTTCTCACTGTATGCAGCAGCAGATCAGCAGACTTTTGGCCCTCTATATATGCACTTGCAGGAGTCGTCAATTCCAACATTTCATCCGGTTTTAACCTGCCTCAACCGCCTCTTTTACACTTCACTTCTAACTATGACAATACGCACAGAATTCATTTCCTTTTGTGAGATCAGATAGTTTCTTCAATTGCAAATTCGGGTGCTGCTGTTAGTGTTTTAATTCTTGGACTGTTCAAAACGCAGTTACTAAGGTAATGATGGAACATGGTATTTTATGTGAATACATGAAACTGACAATGCACGTGCATCCCGAGGTGTCATCCCTATAAGAGTAGCCACCGAACACGCACCGAATCATTCATTGTTCTGCGGTAGCGACATGCCACGATTATCAAGGGAACAGAGGGACGAAGCCTCAGGAAGACTGAATGCTGGCACGACTGCAAGACATGTTGCAAATCATTTTTTCTGTTCATGTTCGAACAATATACCGTCTGCTGCAAAGAGTCCAAGCGTATCACCGAGTCTGGGCGCATGTTCCTATGGCCGCTGCAAGGAGTCCAAGCGTATCACCGAGTCTGGGCGCATGTTCCTATGGCCGTCATCAACCGTCTCATCCACTCCATGTACAGAAGAAGCAACGCTGTTGTCGACGCTCAAGGATGGCATACTAGTCATTGCCTTTCTTAGTAATTGACCCTACATCGCTTACGCGTACGTGGGTTGTCAATCCAGATTTGAAGAGGTCATCATACTAAATATACTCGCGAATATTTATTGAAAGGCGAAGACCATCCCTTTTGTATACCTTTTAATGAGAGAATCACGGTCAAGCATGTATGTTTTGCTTGACTACATTGAATATTCAATCACAAGGGATAACTATTTCAAATCAGGAACTATGAAAGATGTTTTAAAAAATATAAGTTCGCGTTTAATTTAAAAGAATTGCATATGTTGCATGATTTGAAAATAGATAAAATAGTTTATGTTTGGAAGTTTACATTAGCAACTTGGATTGTGAGTGGCTATATCCTCAAACGGAGTTAAAGTAGTGTAAAATTATTCTTCCCCTGGCAGGACAGGAGAGGATAAGTTTTCCAAGTTTTTAATCGTAGAATTGTCTTTTTAATGTATGGTTAGGTTTCCTAAACTGCCTGCGGCTGAAGGGATGGTGTAAATGCAGCTAAGATCCATGCAGGAAGCATATGTACTGCAAGTCCCCATGGTCCACGGTATGGTGATCCGCCTTCAGTTGTTGGCTACTAGTATATAGCCTGTTTTTACCTTGTCTTGTCACCTATGGTTAAACTGTTCTAAGTCAAATTACTAGTTTTAAATTCGAACCCGTCTTAAGCTAGTCATTTTCCTGTCCTTCGTTGACAGATTTTACAATTTACCATTAATTACTATGCACAAAATTCATAGTTCTCGTCACGATATGGCTGAAATGGCGATAAATCTTAACGCATTCTCTCTCTCACTCACTCCAGAACGCTATTGTTTGTTGATACATGTTTTTCTCCTCATGATTGTTATATTCATAATATGTTTGTATTCGGGAGCGGTATTCAGGTAGGCAATATACTGCTTGTTTACCAATCCGGTTCCTGTTTTGGGAATAAAGACAGTGAGGCCTCGGATACCCATCTTCGATATCCCCAGGTTATACGTTCCGATAAGTCTGAACTATACCCAGGATGCATCCACAGCTCAGTCCGATGAATTTATTACCTCCCTCGGCTCTTTTTTTTATCCAATCAAATGTCTTCGCTGGGTAGTTGAGCGTGCCAATCACAACTCACTTTCGATTTTCAAATTAGCTAACCTATTAAAGTTGACAACACAAACGATGCAGAGGTTCTGTGAAAGAGGTAGGGGTTCTTGCATATATACTCTTTAAAAAAGTAGGGGATCTTCAATTTTTAGTTACGATTAAAATATTTAGGACCATTTGCACTTCCTTAAACCATAGTTATTTGGTATGTAGTCGCTTTTTAAAGATGGTGTGGTGTATGGCATGTAATTTGCATATATGCGATTTTCATTTTAAAGCAAACGACTAGAAACAAACATTAACAAATGTGTGATGCAAGATGAATGTCAAAATGGTCTAAGTGATTTCTCGACCTCCTTGAAAAAACGTCAAGAATGGGACCCCATGCACGTGTACGGGGCTACTGCGTTGTGTACGTGCATATCATGCGTTGTGTTTAGGAGTGGTAATAGAGGGAAATGATTCTGTCCTTGAAACGTTTGAGAACGTTTACACTTCCTATCAAAATTGAAAGTTCATTATCCCATACGTTTTTTTAAGAGTACATATATTTTACAAAGTTGCACACCTGTCAATTGATCGGCGAACAAACCTTCGCAGCTGCGACCGCTTACACTTGCAAGGTCGGTGTAACGGCGACTTAGCTGATTGTGCTACTGTGAGTATGTTCTTGTTGTTTTAGTTAATAACTCTCTCTCTCTCTCTCTCTCTCTCTCTCTCTCTCTCTCTCTCTCTCTCTCTGCATGTGTGCGTGTGCGTCATCCTGTCTTATTTCTGCCTCATACTTGCGCTTGACAACGATACAAGAAGCTGTATTGAAACGTCGCTTCACCTGAATAAAGACGTTGCTCACCCACAAGGTGTGTCCTTATCTGATTCCCCAGCTTCTAAACACGCCACTCAAAGAAGTCAGCAAACAGGCCCCCCTAAGTAATTGAAGGAATTACAGCAAATTTGAAGGAATTGCATCTCAAATGTAAACAAACGCAGCCCACTCGCGAAACAATTGCAGCGATATCGGTAATTTAGCGGTAATAACAGAAACACATCGGTCCTATCGGAACCAATGTCGGTAATACTGGAAACACGCTCGGCCATCTTCGGAGATTTTTCGGTCGCGAGCGGAAACTCACGCAGCAAAACATGGCGTCTTTGGAAGAAGCACCCGTCTCGGTGAGTTTTGTTTTTAGTTCCTACTATTACATTTTTATACTTATCCATCTTTGACCACCCGTGTTGAATGCGTCTAGGTATGAGGTGTTGTCGGGGCAATAGCTTATGTTTTTAGGAAAAGATAGTCACTATAGGAGAGTGTCACAAGTCATGCCCCTGGAGATTGTTTACATCTGAACAACGAAGTCGTGCCGATGATTACGAACATCATGAACGTGCGCCATGAAGAAGTTTATGAGCCATAATGTTTCTTGCCATGAAGCGCAATTGACAAGTTTAAACGCATTTTACAAAACAAAATGATGTTATATCTAGCGCACGTTCGTAATCATCGGCACGACTTCGATGTTCAGATGTAAACAATCTCCAGGGGCATGACTTGTGACACTCTTCTAGAGTGACTATCTTTTCCTAAAAACATAAGCTATTGCCCCGACAACACCTCATACCTAGACGCATTCAACACGGGTGGTCAAAGATGGATAAGTATAAAAATGTAATAGTAGGAACTAAAAACAAAACTCACCGAGACGGGTGCTTCTTCCAAAGACGCCGCGTGAGTTTCCGCTTGCGACCGAAAAATCTCCGAAGATGGCCGAGCGTGTTTCCAGTATTACCGACATTGGTTCCGATAGGGCCGATGTGTTTCTGTTATTACCGCTAAATTACCGATATCACTGCAATTGTTTCGCGAGTGGGCTGCGTTTGTTTACATCTGAGATGCAATTCCTTCAAATTTGCTGTAATTCCTTCAATTACTTAGGGGGGCCTGAGCAAAGGGAGGTAATAAATATATCGGACTGAGCTGATGCATCCAGGGTATAGTGGAGACTGGAACATATACCCGGGAAATATCGAGGCTGTCGGATACCCGGACCCAGATGTCCGGAATCCAGTTTTGATTTTTATACAGGTGTATGAAATTAAAAAATCCAGATATGCGGATATTCAGTTATCCGACGATTTACGCAAAAACGAATGTGTCGGGATATCCGGGGGTCTCACTGTATGTCTAAAGTAAGCTCGATGTCAGGTGCAGACACCACTCTAACAGCTGTTGTCATCTGCACGCCGATTTGAATACAATCAGCGACAGATGCGCCACAAGTGTGGCGGTTGATTTAATAACTGGGATATTCTTAACACCTGCTACCATGACACGTAATTGGGTCGATTAAAAACTCATAGACTGATATTTAAACCGTGCATGCAGTAGATGAGGAGATTTTGTCACATTCGAATCATATCCACGCCAACCTTCTGCCTCGTTAGAGAGTACGAATCTGTCCGTAGATAAAATCGATTAATGTCTTAACTAGGTACAGTAAAACGTTGTTACGGTGTACTTCGTACTTTTCGAAATATTGAGATGTATCCGAAGAGCATTTCTGCATTAATTAAGTCGTTTTCAACGGATGAACGGGGCTTGAAAATAAAAAGTGGAAAGGTGATGCCATGAAAGGAGGAGTACAAACGTATCTTCCACATTTCTGATTTCAGTCCAAAGATACAGCCCTTGAGGGATAAAATGAGGTCTTGGAATGTGCGAGAGCGGCTGTCAATAATGGTACGTGTCGTTGTAAGACTTCCATGTTTCCAAGTAGTAAATGTTTATGAAACTGACTGAAATTTTCTTGGACCTTATCCAAAATGTATCTTGATGGCACAGCAAGTCCCCTTTATCTGATTCTTCCCAGTCAACTGTCCGTTTAAACCCACTCATAAAACGGAGAAATTCGCGATGAAATTACTTTTGCCCGATTCTTCAGAATAGTTTAATGTCGTCTCTGTATCTCATTTTAGTCGTGGTTTCGTGTGAATACCACTGTATTACGTCTTAATACATCAGGAAAACAATGTTATCCGAAGCGAGTTTTCGCTTTGTGTAACAAACGGTTGAAGTTCATCCAGGTGTCAATCCAGCTGATAATTTCACGTCACAACCTTGTCACAGTGCAATGCTGTCACTGTCACAACGTTATTCTGTGGACTCCCATTTACGTCTTAAGTTATGCGCCCCGAATATTCCGGGTAAACAATAATCTACACATCACCACTTCAGGAGCTTGTTCCAGACGTCAGCACCACCCTTGGAGAATGACCGATCTCCATATGTTGCTAGACGTCAGCACCACCCTTGGAGAATGACCGATCTCCATATGTTGCTGGACGTCAGCACCACCCTTTACAGAATGACCGATCTCCAT
Organism: Haliotis asinina; assembly: GCF_037392515.1. NCBI lineage: Eukaryota > Metazoa > Mollusca > Gastropoda > Lepetellida > Haliotidae > Haliotis > Haliotis asinina. The sequence continues at coordinate 13,809,879 of NC_090281.1, read as the reverse complement.
ATGTTGCTGTTCGTGTTACTGGTACGGTGACAGTCAAGGTTGATGTTGATCTTAAGGCTCTAAGGCTCTATTTGGCCTGTATGGCTTGATGAACTCCAGGATGCAGCACGGTACTAACCCATGGAGTGCCTTGAATACCAGAACTAGGACTTACCCGTATCCGGAACTGTATCCGTTCATTAACTGGCAGAAAGTGCAGACCTTTCCATACTTTTCATCCAGGTATCCGTGCTCATTCTTGCGGCAGATTTCGGTATCCGCTGCCGTTTGACCAACTGTGTCTTGGTTGTGCCATGCATTAGGCTATTGCAGTAGTCTAGCTGGGAGATGAAGCTTGGACTAGTGTCTTGCCTGCCTCCTCAGTCAGATACTTTGGGTTTTCTTCTGATGTTCCTGATGTGGCAGTACTGCATACTGTAGATTTTTGTTGTTGACATGGCCTTGAAATTCATAGCAGAAGAAAAGACAATCCCTAGAATTTTGGCAGAGTCACATCGTACAATATTGCACTTGCCAATAGTCAGTTGTTGGTGTAATAAGGTTTGAAATTTTGCTGTTCTCGGTGTAGTAAGTATCCCTATCTTGTCATCACTGAGCTGAGACAGAATAGCACCCATTGTCTGTCATGTGCTGTTTCAAGCGAGATGTCACGACTCTTTCCATCATCACTGGAAAGTAAGGTTGGAGACAGGTCTGTAGCGTTTCAGTCCGGATCAGATCCTGGTTTCTTGAGAAGAGGTGTGACGTGAGCCCCCTTGAGTGATCCCGGGACTTCGTAATTGAAAAAGCGCTGATGACAATTCTTGTGATCTCAGGTACATAGGCTTCCGAACAGTATTTCAGGAGCCAAACTGGAACGGGGCTTTGTTTGAGATCTAGTGATGACTTTGGCGATTTCCTCTTCACTAGCAGCATGCGATTCTGTTAGGAGAGTGTTGATAATATTGGTGACTGACCTGAAGAGTCTGTTACACCCGCCTCATCCTTTAACTCAGCTCAGATATTTGAGATGTGCCTCTGTGACACATGACCTCTGCTCAATTTCCCACTGTGGCCTATGGAATCAGTGGTGTGTGACGAATACAAGTGCCACAGACTGGCACAGAGGGAGGTTACCGACATTTTCGCACCCTAGGGATACCCGACACATCAGCCATGTGGACAGGTATACATAGTTCTCGACTGGTTCTGACATGGCTATGCTTGTCGTAAGAGGTGACTAAAGGGATCGGGTGGTGCGAGCTACATAGATTATCCGAGTGGGTTTTGCCATCCAGAAGCTGTTTGTTTACGTCATGGATAGCACACCCCAGTTCAGTATCGATCGTACTCCACCCCCTTCCCTCCCTGCGAATAGAGTCAGATCACTCACTACAATTCTCTTTGGAGATGTTGAGATAAACCCGGTACCTGTTACCAGAGACCATATATTATTATATATTATTATTATAATATTAGACCTATTATATGGTCTCTGCTGTTACCGATTTAGACGAGGTACAGAAAGTAATCCTCGGCCAGATAAAGAACTCGGATTTTCTTAAGATATTTGTTCTGTTAAAGAGGACATAAAATCTATAAAATTGGGCATCACTGAACTTAGAGAAGACATCTACCCATAAAAAGAGCAATATGTTATTAGAATGGATATTGACACTTCAAATGGTAAAACAACAGATAAATAGACACAATTAGACAATCTAGACACACGTCTCGTGGACCAGGAACAGCGTAGCAGGGGGAATAACATGATGTTGTTATACCATGTCAAGGAAATGGTGATAATGCTAATAATAACCTTCACAGAAAGTAAGAATAAAGTGATCGATATTCTCATTAAAATGAGAGTGACTAACGATCTTCTTTTTATGACGTCACATGTGTGTCACCTATGCATGTATGTAACCTTTGTGTGACCTAATCCACTTTTGACTGTTGAACCCTTAAGCCCCGCTCCCTTCCCCCACACCAGGTGTGCCTCTGACCTTGGGGTTGACCTGCCGCAGTAATATCTGTCTGCTAGTTTGCTTTATCACACAGTTGTGTGATAACTTCTAGGCATGGGAGCATTATCCATTCCTCCTGTTTCAGTATTAGCGGGCGATTCAGAAATTCTGTTTTCAATTGTTCAGTTATATTATGAGTTTGCCGACTCGAGAGTTCACTAAGTCTGTTTTATCACACAGTTGTGTGATCATATGTATGTTCATTTCTAGGTATGGCAGCATCCACAGACTGGTCTATTCAGAAATTCCGCTTTCAATTCGTGCTCGGTTATGTTATGCAGGAGTTTGCCAACTCTAGTGTTCACAAAATCTTTTTTTTGAATTGTATAAAATTAATATGACAGTATGCATATGAGATGGATTTCAAAGGGTGAGGCGGTGTAAAATACGCCCGTGATTTCGTACAGAAGGAACAACACCGAAGTTTCCATACCTGTAAACAATAAATAATGCAAATGAGGGGTAATCTAGATGTTATTTATTAGGTCAAAAGCGCACCAGAGTCCAAACAATATGTGTGAGCTCGTGACTTGTCCCGTCATAAACAAACAGAACATTCAGAAGATATCAGCAATCAAACCTCTCCTCCTCCATCAGACACCACCACTAGATACAACCATACGGTAGAGAAATTATCGTCTGTATCACGGTCCCTGAACCCCATGATTTTGCCTAGAGCCTTGCAGTAGTGCTAGAGCCTTAAATGAAGCAAGTCTAGATTTCCACAGGTTCTGAATCTCAGGTCTCCCTGGGTCTCCTTTTCAATTAAAATGGGTTTGTTTGTTACTATCAAAATTACATATATTCAGAGACTAAGCCTTAGTCTAGAGAGATAATTTACTGTTTTGTACGATTTAAGAGACATCTGCATACAGATTGTATAGGACTTGGTGTGGTTGCGTTCCTCGTCCGTGTTACTCGCAGAGGTCTTCTCCGGAATGTTTTGTTCGTTTATGAAGGGACAAGTCATGAACCCACACATATTGTTTAGAGCATACAGGACAGAGATGGATGATAATGTTGAAGCATGGCATCCCTTCTCGAACAGGTGAGATTGGACACGGACATGTTGTAGACTACATGTTGGTCCGAGTCTAAATGGCCGTGAACCTGATAGATATCCAATCTCAGATGACCTTCAGCTTTTCAAGGGTTTATGGAACTTAACAGAATCAAATCCTTGGTCCCGTTTGACAAAGCTCTCGTAAGCCTAAGATCTCGTAACATTTCTCGTAGCATGATGTTGGGTTCTTAATACATAGTTCAAATCCCGATGAGACGAATTGCTGGGGACCAATTAATAAATTCGGCTTATCGATGTATTCGAGACAGATGTGTCTATGAGGGTAGATAAAAGCGTAACTCAAACACCGTTCAGCGTAACAGTTCAGACCTTGAAGTGGTACCTTTGCTCTTTACAGATTTTGGTTATTTCTATTTTTCTTGCTTTCCATGGAAATGATTCGAAATTAGTCTCAAAATTGAGGGGTGGGCTCCTTCCACGGAGCATAACTTGAAAACATCTTAACATCTTTAAGCAAAATTTTGCAGGTACGTGAGACAGACCCCAAAGTGGTGCCTTATGCTTTTTTGCAGATGTTTTGGCACTCTTATTTTTCAGTGTTTCCATGGAAACGACCCGGACTTAGTCTCAAAGTCTCAAAAGGGAGGGATGGGCTTTGTTTCCTGAACAGAACTCGAAAACCATCCAGATATATGAGGCAGATCTTGAAGTGGTGTCTTTCGCAGTTGACAGATATTTGGCATTTAGAATTCATTAATTTATTATTTCCACGGAAATGGTTCGTACTTAGTCTTCACAAAACATCAAGTAACTGTCAGACTTGTTCTTTCAAAAATGAGGGGGCCGGGGGATATGTAATCTTCTGGTGACTCTTGTAAGTATTCATATCATAAATGGTCGTTGTGGTAGTGACGCACATCTCGAAGATTTTACTTACATAGGTCTGAATGGTACCAGTGTTATCAATTATGTTATTTCGTCAGCAGCATTACTGAACACGCAAATGATTTCATTATACAGTCACGCATAAAATCAGCCCATCTTCTCATTATATTACGACTGAAATCAAATCATAACAGAAAAGCGGATACACATAATAAAATGTCTGAAGTGACGAACAAGTTTACTTGAGATAACGATAAGTCAGGTCAGTTCATACTGTAATAGGCTTTTCTGCCCAGTGACAGCTGAAGTTGGCTATTCTCTGGTTTTGGACCTTGCGTTGTGTATTTTTGTATGCGGTGATAATAACTTAGCCAACTTCAAGTAGGCTCTATGAATCAGGCCTCATTGCTGGTAAAACAGAACAAACAGACAAAGGAAACTCAATAATTTATTTATAACAAAATTCCTGAACCTATCCTTACCCACCCATCAACCTAACCTAATCTATACCTAACCTAACCACCTAAGCTAACCTATACCTAACCTATACCTAACAACCTACGTTGACCCCAAATCCTACGAAGACATGGCTCTGATTTCAAAGCCTATGACTAAAAACAAATAAATATATAACTTCCTGTGGTAAACTAGGAAAAACTTATCTACTTGGTCTTGATCACCAGGACTCAAACAACTAAGATAAATGTCCTCACCTCTGGCGGACCAGTGGACTAAAGACAAGGAGTGCTATGTAGCTACTCCTTTTATAGGGCTAGAGACAGGCAGCGCATGGGCTGTACATGCCAGGCAGACCACACTAACCTGCCGGGTGTGCTGTGGCTATGCATATCAGCATAGCCAGGAACACAGTAATAGCCCATATTGAACTATATCCAACCCTAAACTACCACAATACAAAAGTTGCTGTTTGAAAACGTTCGGGAATTGCTAGATAAATCGTCGCTTGTGCTTTCACTTGTATAGATGACAGTATAGCATATATGACAAATGCGATCTGTTCAGTGGCTCCTTGTATGAGAAAAGGCAATGCAAAGCATACTTGAAAAGTAAGTTTGACTGGGGTTGCGAAAAACGAAAAACCGGAATATGCAAATATTTCAATAAGTACCAGAAATATAAAGACAAGCACCCGTATTTTCAATATTGCATCGTAAGAAACAGATATAATGCATTGTGCGAAAAAGCCGTCTTGACTGATTTAGAGAAAAACGAATAACATTAGAAAATATCACATATCCAAGCATTTCTGGTCAGAGGCAAAACAATATTCGATTGGATGGCACACTTTAGGCTACTGTTTTGTGGTGTTCATGCAGTAGATCATAAACATGACCTCATAATTATCATGACAATCCAGAGCAGACCGGCAAAATTCAGAACTTAGACAGATATACAGGAAGCGACCTAATTTTGTACACTTCCGGTGCATCAGCTCAATCTTTGGTTGATCCTAAATGCATCCCTACAGAAAGCCTGTGTATATACCTTCTAAGCACATTGGAATTATGGACAAAAGCTTTTGATACTTGTGAGACCTATGAAATACGATATATTAATGGATGAGTGCATAATGTCCGGGGTTTTTGTATCATGTCACCCTGTTTTTGTTTTACACGTATTTTGCGACCCGCAGTAGGGGCCTATGGTTCATGCAACCTCATATGCGCAATCGCTGGAATATTGCGGCGTAAAATTAAACTCAGTCACCCGTTTGTTTGTTGAATGCTACATTAAACAACGTGCCAGCCTGTATAACCGATGTCTATAAAGAATCGGGTGTAGACCAGACAATCCAGTGATTGATGTCCTGAGCATCGATCCACGTGTTTTGGTTACAATGACGTTCATGAATCTAGGCAGTGAGCCTCAGACATCTCATCTCTTCTGACAAGCATGAGCCGCACATGCACTTGCACGAAAGCATACACCCGCACGCAAACCACAGAGGAAATTTCATATATCGCCAAACTAACTAGAACACGTGTCGTGAGTGAAAATTAATCAACACAGGCAAAAAGCCACCTTATGCAATCGTGTCAGATGTCTCCCTGACTTTCAGTTTCTACAAATACATAACAAATGTGTCTTCAATTTACAGATTTCCACACGCTTCTTCAAGTTCTTGCTGAAATCTTTGGTCATGGTGGGATTTCTCCTGCTAGTCGCACGCCCCGTGAGGTTTGGATCTGACAGAAAGAAAACATCCCTTCCTTCACGTACCGTTAACTACACCTTGATGTCAAACCCTCTGGGCAATGTCGCTGAGGACCCTAAGATCATATTGTTATATGTCAAGACCAGATATCAACCAGTCATAGAAAAGTTGTCTACCCTTCGTGGTTGTCCGGAAGTAAAGTGTCGTCTGACCACAAACCAGGTGTATCTTCCAAACAGCAGCGCTGTGATGTTTGCTGCGAATTTCCTGCGCTTGACAACTCCACCACCGCGACACAAAGACCAAGTTTGGATTCTACATAACCACGAATCACCCCAGAGACACTGGGTTGGAAAACGAAGCATTTGGCTACCCAGCTGGAAAAATGTTTTCAACTGGACATTTGATTACAGGACGGATAGTGATATCCCTGCTCCTTATGGTGTTCTACAAGCTAGAAATGACACCATCGATAAAGATTATTCTGCAATTTTTAAACAGAAAAAAGGGACAATTGCATGGATGGTAAGTAACTGCGCCGGAGACAGCAAACGAATGGACTATGTGAAGGATCTAATGAAGTACGTCCAAATCGACATATACGGAGCTTGTGGAAACCTCAAATGCCCAAGGAGTGATGACCTAGCATGTTTTCAAATGTTGAGCTCAAAGTATAAATTTTATCTCTCTTTTGAAAATGCATTTTGTAAAGATTATATAACAGAAAAGTTCTTCACTTTCTACGAACTTGATTTCATTTTGATAACTCGCGGGGGTGTTGATTACACTAAACATGCTGAAAACAATACCTACATAAATGCAATGGACTTTGAATCTGCTGAACGTTTAGCAGATTTTGTCAAACACCTTGCCAATAATGAAACCGAATATACCGGATTTTTGAAGCGAAAGGATAAATACAAAGCTGTATATGAAGAATATGTATTTAAGGAAAATGCTTTCAGTGTTAGACGAGCGTACAGAATGGAAGCCCAAGGAATGTGTGAAGTGTGCAGAAGACTGTGGGATGTTGAGAAGTACAGGAAACATTACGACGATATAACCACGTGGTTCAACAAAGGCACGTGCTACCTACCGCCATAAATACGGGTTGAAATCTGAAACTTCAAATTGATGGAAACGTTCTAAAGTGAAACTAAAAGCTGATGTCATACTGAAGTATACAGCAAGCCATCGTTATAACGCCACTGTTTGTCTAGGAGAAATTATGGCATTATATCCATGTAGGGCAGTTAGTATTCCTTTGGCTTCAAAGGAAACAAGTCATTACTTTGGTTTTCACTCGTATTTTCTCAGTTATATAGCAAATGTACACTTGCACTTAAATGAAAAAATACAGTTTGCCCTGCCCTGCCTACTGAATACACACAATTCAAATGAAACTTTGATCCACATTGATCTACAATGATTTAAAGAAATCTTGAACTGATCTATTGCGTTTTGTTTCTGTACTCTTTTCATTTCAGAAAGTAAAGGTTAATCTATTATTCACCATGCCCACGTGTTTTCTTGACCTTACATTTGACGTGACTTTGTACGCGTTTGTACCAGGTGAGGCTGTTTGATGTGATACGCTCATCTTTTCGTTGATACCTTTCATCGTCTCTATTTCATATTGATCAATACGGTTGTGACACAGTTGGAACTGTACAATGAATTACAGAGTACAGAAAGAACTTGGCATATCTCACGATAACCCCTGTGGGTCATATCTGGGACATGATTGGTCGTCGTGTGCAACAAAGGCATCCACCTGTACACAATCTGGCCCGATTGGAATATGGTTTACACGAGGAATGGCGGAGACTGTCCCTTCCGAGGATCTGGAGGCCTACGGGCGGTATTGGGAGGAAACATGGCTGTTATCATGTTATCATGTAAGACACGCAAAATGACATTTCGACATTTTTTTTCACAATGTATTGAACATTAAGCATTACATGGTCATATATTTGTTCAGAAACTCCCCCCCCCCCTCTCTCTCTCTCTCTCTCTCTCTCTCTCTCTCTGTGTGTGTGTGTGTGTGTGGTCATTATCTCGACATGGATACCTATCAGTTTGTCACTTTAATATGGCAAAGTGGCAAATGGTGCCATACGGGTCAGAAAAACTCACGTTCTTCAATCATGGTTACCAAAGGAAGTTTTATGTACGTGTTTGCCCTATCATTGCAATATTTAATGGACTTGTCTCCATTTCGCCGTGTTTACTTGGAATGTTACGAACGTATTACTGGCGAGTGATTGTTGCATAACGCCGTATCAGAAAATCCTGTAGCTAATCGCAGTGATTGGTCCATAAGATTAACTGGGTAAATATGGATGTCACTTTATCTTACAAATCGTTCCCTGAACTGTTGGGATCTGTTCAGTTACACTTTGAGTCGATGTTACCCGCACGTCCTCCAACCCAAAAGTGAAAATAATAATTAAGGAGGTTGGATACAAGATATCAATAAATTGCTCAATTTGGTAGAAAATGTGTCTCGCACCTAATTATGCAATAACAAAAGCAAGTCACCACAGCATTTGTTTGACAGGTGGCGCCCCCTTGTGGCATCGTCCGTAAAATTAATATGTCAATAAAAGTGCTAGTAAAGGTAGTTTGTTTACTTATATTATTATTATGTGTTTGTTTTTTATAAACATATTTCAGTAATGATATGAAATAAAGCAGGAAAATCAGTTTTCGAGACAGTATGTAGGATTTACTTTACACATTAACTAACTTCTTAAACACATGATTACACAAAAAATATTGATTCATCGATGAAAATATAAAGGTTTATATATCAAGATTTTTTTATAAAATGATTTTATCAGTCTAAGTAAACTTAGTCTCAGTGTATTTGTTTACATTCCACCACTGAGTCTAACAAAACCTTATGGGAGATCGCGTCAGGTAACCTTTGAGATTGACCAATCAGAACACAGCTTACCAAATCGCGGAAGTGGACATTCGTACATACCTTTTGAACATTTTATCTCGAAAAGGTTCGTACCCGAACGATTCCGAATGCTATATAGCGTACGCTCGCTCCCGGGTGATACACACGGCGTACGTATAACCATGACAACGGTGAGTAAACAGTCGCTAAAATGGTGTTTTGGGCAATACTCAAGGGTATCATCTTGCGGAAATATTAGCACATGGTAACCATATCAACAGAAACCCAAAAGCGTATATACTGCAGGTCAAATAACCGTGTTATATGCTGATTTTTGTTTGTGAAGAGGTCGGTGTCGGTGACCTGAATATTTTGAAAGTCCCTCCGATCCCTATATAGTAGCGGTTGTCTGATTGGTTAAATCTATTTAAGCGTCTCGCGTTTGATTGGACGGTCATTGGTCGCTCAAAGCTCATCTGACGCGACCTCCTACCAGGTTTTGTTAGACTCAGTGGTGGGGTGTAACGAAGTACACTGAGACTAAGTTTACTTAGACTGATGATTTTATATAATAAATCACACTAGATTAATATTTTTTAAAAATTAAAATATGTCACCAGGGGGTATCAATCTTTTCTCCAGTCAAAACAGCAGGCGTCAATTAAATTTGATGAGGAGAGATAACTCTTGTCCAGCTTTGCCTCGAGATAAACGCTTGTGTGGTCAAAATATCATGAAGTATGATTGGAAGCACGATATAAGGAAATAACTGCGTAACAAAAATACACATACGGCATTCTCACAAACCCCGGTATCCAACCTCTTTAACCCCTAATGACAGTTACAGTCACATGGCCTCAACTTCATGAGAGCTATAGGCATTGGTCCGTTTTATGAGTTATGTCGTTATATTACCCCGATCTGTAGTGAATATGGTACTGTAAGCACAATTACAATTAAATTATATAATTTGTAATCAACAGTAATACTGTCATATCATATTGGTCTGTAGTCAAAAGTAATATATATATAGTTCTATCACGCTGGTCTGTCTCAGCAGGACTGTAGTTTGTATTTCGAGGTTCTATTGTCAGCAATATTGCAGTTTTAGCTTTCAACCTTCGCATACCCCGCTACGTTTGCAGTTTTGGTGGCGACGCTACCACTGGTCACGTGATGCGTGGAATTCCCCTCCATGACAAAGAATAATCACCCTGGACATCCAGCCAGCCATGAAATTCTATCGTAAGTGTTTCAGCCTGCCCGCGGGAACGCTGCACTGATTACAGGTAAATCAAACTGACCGGACCATGAACTATCGTCTCCCCCAAATTGGAAGGCGTGTGTTTGCACTGACGCAGCGTCACCTGTTGATCCACTCAAGCCAGGTTGGACTGTGCTTGTTTTTCACAAACAGGTTGAGCAGTACTTGTATTCGTAAACATAAATTTGCCACGCGGAGAAGGGAGGTAATATAATATCAAGTTTAAAGTAGTGGTAGACACTCGATAGATCTGCCACTACACGGAAGATACAGTGTTCAAGGTAAGGCACCCTCTCATTATGACTGTTCTATACGTCTTAAAATGCTCTGGATATTTTCGTTCTTCAAAGACAACGTTTATCATGGACATTCAGAACTGCCCATCTGCTGGGTGGAACACTCGGATGTGCTTGCCGACTGTTAGATGACTCGGACAAACAGACGGATAAGGGGTATATTACGGCGTATTGTGTATCAGTTCTGAACGAACCCATCAGCTAAACTCGTCTCATGCAGATTCAAATACATATGGATGGGTTTGTGTGTACGAGAATACTACCCAAAGAAACTGTGATAGGCCAGTAGAAAAGACAATCAGTTCTAAACCTCATCCGAGTAGTGTCCCTTGTTTAGGTCATCCTGACTTCATTGTTATCGTTCGAATCTTATATTGTGACGTATGGTCGAAATGACATCACACTAGAGACGACTTCGAAGATTGTTCATGTAACTCGACTACAGTGTTTACTCAGCGGAAGTGGCCATAGCATGTTATAAAGGACCTCAAAGGAATTTGAAACATTAGGCCAAGAAATGATTACACTCTCATGTGAGTGGAAAAAAATAATTCTCTCGAAAGGTAATTATGACACATGTGGTCGTATAGTAACATCTAAATACACGTTTAAACCTTTTCACAAACTTGCATATACATATTTTCTGATGTTTGTTTGTAGTATTATTGTAGTTTTCTGTGTATTATTGGATCATTTACTGAACAGTAAGATGACGAGTTGTGATTATAGGTCAAAGGTCATATGTTCCCCAAGGAGTTGAGAAAGCACAATATTTAAAGGCTCACTGATTCTTTGATTGGCGTGATAGTGTCTATCAGTTTGACTATACCTTTGTGTAGCGCTAGAAGCCAGATAATCGTACTGTGTTCATATTGAACATCACATGCCTTAAAGCGTGATAGATAATAAATAAATATTGCATAGTATCGGTACTATGCTGGAATCAGTAAATCACTGTGACTGAATCAGTCATGCGAAAAACCGCTTTTGATATGAAAGAGACATATCCTTCCGAATAACTATGAGTTCTAGCGAAGGGCGATCCGGGAATGTCCCCATGTTGTCTGTCTCAGTTCTGGAAACGCATTATATAGAGAGATATCGACTTCCCCTTCTGATCAATCCTTTGTGCAATGTGAAAGTCATAAGTGAATCAACACAAGGTTTAACCAGCCTCGCACCTCCCATCCCGCTCCTTTTAAATTTAAATGGAATAATTGTGTTTCTGTCAAAATGATCTGTTGTTACAGACTATACGTTAGTGTTGCTCCCTTTACGCTATTGTGTGGTGAGCAGGTCAGTTGCACCGTGTCACCGTGCACCTTAAAACTTATCCCAATTTATCAACGTTATCTTAAAAAGTCCACCAAGACTTTTTATTTAATTTATTTTAATAATGTATGTATGTATGTATGTATGTATGTATGTATGTATGTATGTATGTATGTATGTATGTATGTATGTATGTATGTATGTATGTATGTATGTACAGTAATAGTTCTTATATACTCTGTATCAATAATCGTCTAATAGGGCTGTACACAAATAGCAACGTATATAGCCATCTTGTCTCTTTTAATCATATGTACATGTATGCTCATGTACCACCGTTGATGGCTTTAATGAGTGAACAGATGATGATGATGATTGAAACCCGCATGTGACCAAACTATTACAAATGCTATCAATAATTAATGTACTTTTAACACATTTTCAGACACTTTGCAAGCTCAAGGACCAAGCACAAGTACTGAATGACTGTTCCCAGACACGTTCGGATATACAAATCAATCTAGAGAGTAAGTTTAGTTTTACGCCGCACTCAGCAATATTGTAGGTATATGGCAAAGGTTTGTAGATAATCGAGTCTGGACCAGGCGATCCAGTGGTTATCATCTTGGGCATAAATCTGCAAATCTGCACAATTGGGATACGCCAGAGTCTTCGCGGGTTAGGGGTTATTAAGACGATACCCGTTGGTGTGAGTACTAATTGTTAGGACTTGCTCATGTTAATCCATACTTTTCATGGGGTTTGTGATATGTCTGTTTACGGGTGGTTTGACTATTTGAAAGCTATAAGTATTTGCTCCCTACTGTTTACAGTTGCAATTATATCAATATATGTCAGTAGAATCACACAGCGTGACCAAAAATAACCCATTTACGTTTATTTTAGGACAAGAATCCCATCTGAAGCCAAGCTGAACGATCACTCCTGGAGGCTGCTGACAAGTGTATACAGGACGAGTATTGACACTGATAAGAGTACGGGACAAGTGATTGTTTTACGTCGTGACGTCGCTGGCAAACGACGCAATCAACCCGTTTTGTGGTGAGAGACGATCACTCAGCCGTTCAGCGCTCCATGAGAGAGTGGTGCTAGTGATCAACGTGACATGGGTCATTCATAAACAGAGAACTCGGTGTCACCAGGTGTATACGTAGTCTGCTATTGAAATTGTTCAATTTCCAGGTTCCGTGAACTCGTCTGACAACCGTATGAATAAGCAGACGACAGTTGAATCAGCAAGTGTGTCTAGGTCTGGTTTAGTTCATACACACTTCCGTGAAATATACACGATGCAAGCTTCGTAATCATTACGGGCTGAGAACGAGATTATTTCAGTTTCTGAAGCAGAAGGAGATTCGTTAGCACTGACAAAGTTCAGTGGAGGATTTGCTTGTATTCCGGACAGTGTGTTGGTTTGGAGCAGACGGCCACATAACCTCCCAATGGAAGCGGCTGGTGGATCACCCCACGTGCTACAGGTAGCGGCAGACGACTCGCGTATTTCCTATTCAGAACAGCTGAGCGGTTTCGTGGAACAGTACGCGTTAAACAGTAAGGTTAGTATGGAGGCCAATGTGGACGAAACAAGCAAATGTGCGCGCATTTCGCCAAAACTTGTCTGCACATCGTGTAACCAAAGGTTCGTGAATCCACGGATTCTCCCGTGTCTTCATACGTTTTGTTCCGAGTGTATCTCCGGATTCCGAACATACCCCATTAACTGCCCTGACTTGAATGATTCGGGTGAAAGGGAGGAGCTATCGAGTGCGAAGGTGTTGTCGTCTGCTGCGAGTTTAGATCAGCCGTCTTTCGAGTCAGCAGACGGTAGAACAGACGATACGTATTATCACAAGAAACGGATGATTTTGTGCCCCGATTGTCTAAGAGAAGTTGAAATTGCAACGGACGTCAGTGAATTGCCCCGGAATCATGTGGTTGAAAGAAAGCTGGCTGAGGAGTGCTTGCAGAACATAAACAACAACATACCACAGTTCTGTGATTCCTGTGTCGATCTCACAGAAGGGTCGGTGGTACGTGTGCGGTGTGTGGAGTGCTCCGAAAGTCTCTGCTCTTACTGCGAACAGGCCCACCGACGACAACGACGAACGAAGAGTCATCGCCTCGTCAGCGTGAACGAATCCGCTAATGCGGATGGGAAGAGAAAAAGCATCCATCGTCAAATATTTTGTCCCAAACATCCATCTGAAGAACTGAAACTGTTTTGTTCAAGTTGTGACGAGGTCGTATGCCGTGACTGTGTAGTTCTCGACCACAGGGATCACCAGTGTCAGTTTGTGTCACCAGAACTTTTTCGTACGGAGATGGACTCGCTGCAGCTTCTCATAAAAAACGTCGTTCCCAAAGTCAATGCAGTCGAAGCGCGTCTAAAAACTGTCTCTACTCTAAAAGACAAGATTCGAACGCGAGCAAAACAGGTGGAATCTGAGATTAATAACTTCATGGACAGTTACATCCAAGCTATCGAGAAACACAGACATGCGTTGATTGGTCAGATAGACTCACTAGTCAGAGACAAGGAACGGAGTCTGAACGTGACTGAACTGCATCTGAAGGATTCGAAGGGAGAGGTTGGAGAAACCTGTAAACTCGTGTCTGAACTGATCGACACGGGTTCAGATCTGGAGATACTGACAGTGAAGAAGCTGATTACAGGGCGTCTCAACCGCCTGAACTTACTCCCGGCTGATCCGAAAACCAAGATCAACGATTTTCTAAGGTTCAGTCCCGAGGAGAAAGCAGACGTTATCAACAACTTCCAGATGTACGGCAAGGTGGTGTCTCGACAAGTGACCGCTGCCCAGTCCACCGTCGACGGTGATGGTAAGTTGTGTTTAGATAATGATTTTCTTGTTCAACCCACAGTGGATGTATGGCACAATGAATAATTGGCTGTGCAGTTCAACGACTCATTGGTTCTCTCGCCAACATATATCTAATTGCCTAATTTAATGAATCTTTGGCTGTACTATACAAGGAGTCACTGATTGTCTAGATTGTCTAGGAATCATTGGCCATGTAATTAAGCTATTTACAGTCAGTCCGTTTATGTTCAACGAATTAATATAGTTCACAGAAAAATTGGCCGTAATCACTGCCCGTATAATCCAATGAATCATCGGCTGTACACGTCCACGGATAATGGTTGTCTTGTTCACCCAATCATAGGTTCTACAGGTTGCAAAGTTCAACGGATCGTAAATTGTAGAATTCAATGATTAGTTGAAGTTATATCTTATCGTACCATTTTTTCATGTAATGCATTGAATCGCTGGTCGTATGGATCAAACTGGTCGTACAGTTCAAATACGTTTGACCTGTACAGTTCACCGGATAATTGGTTGCATAACAAAGTTGATGACTGGCTGTATACTTGAAGGAATGGTTGGTTGTACAGTCTAAGGCATGACTGGTTGTACAGTTCGACAAATCATCTCCTAATACATTGAACGAACAATGAATTTAATAGGTTGTGCAATTGAGCTGGGCAAGTAATCTTTTCGTTTTGTGTTTTCTTAAATAATACGTGGATCCATGTTTTTAAGTCAGTGCTATTGAACAATGCTGCGTGCTTGTATATCGCGTACGTCGCTGATATTATCCACTGGTGTATTTTGAGAAGCCCTCACCTTTCTATATTTTCTTTCTCGTATATTTCGTCAGTTGCCACATAAGATAAACACAAGAAGACTTTACACAAGAACCTAATGTCAACACTCCTCGCTTACGCATACTGGCGTTTTCACCACAGTCACGCAACATCTCACTACGACGTCTTGTGTAAAGGAACGTATGGTATGACAAGGGGTCGATGTAGTCTCCCTGGGTAGTAAGCAGGTCAGAGTGACGCTTGGGGGATGGAGGATGGATAGGGAGAGGGGTCATCGCTGTCCATACCTGGTGTCATACTGAATTATGTATTGCACTTCCCCTGGGGAACGAAATGCGGAAGTTTAGCATGACAAGCGAACGCTTGAACGTTTGTAGAATGAAACAAATTAAATAAATATTGTAAAATACGCTTTGCTCGTTACAAACTCATAGCGAACAAACATGTTTTTCGGTTTTGCAACAGAGAACGAACCGAACCACTTGTGAAACGAGTTAATGTACATTCAACTGGAATTCTGACCTCTCACAAGAGTGGTCTATTTTCGTGCACGTGAGTGTTCTTATGCCTATTTCAGATGCACGTAATTGCACCCTCGCTACAACCTCGGCTAAGTTGTTGCATGCCGAGACTCAAATACACGCGCCCGCAGAACAACCGTGGAATAAACTTTCACACAAGAATACCCGGCTTAATTAGCTATTAAAGAATATCATTGATGCAGAGGGTGAAAATATGATGTATATACATTAATAGGGTGTTTTATCAGTTCGTGATATAGGTGCAGTGTAGCAATATATATTGAATAGACAGGCCAGGAATGGCGGTTTGGTCTGTTGACGTATACAGCATTCTTCATTCTGTATTAGAGGAAATAACGTTCAAAGTCTTCACTGCTGTCACTTTCCGCTATGGCTCATTAGCCTGCCTGTGACGAGAAATCGAACTACTGTGTATAAAGCGGTCAAACAGTGAGTGAATGAGTGAGTTTAGTTTTACGCCACTTTTAGCAGTGTTCCAGCAATATCAGCATGGGGACACAAGAAATGGGCTTCACACACTGTATCCATATGGGGAATCGAACCCGGGTCTTTGGTATGTGGAACGAACGCCTTAACCACTGAGCTGACTCAACAATATTTACGGTTCAGAACACGAGCTTAAACTTTAAGAACAAGCACTTGGTGAGTATGTGTCTACTCTCTCATACAAGCCATTAACCAAATATACATGTATCCTGTGAAGCCTGTGAAAGGGTGGGATATGTGGCAACTCTAGAATTCCTATCACCCCCACTTTCAGCAGTAATTTGTGATAATAATACATGCACATGTTGTAAAATGTTATTGCTCTGAAAATTAAGAAAATATCTGGGTCCTTTTCATTGTATTTTATAATTTTTCAAGAACATTTTTGGTTGTAAAATAGATTCCTCCCATACACTAGATGTGAGCCTAATATATATTTATAGTGGACGTTAAACGCCACACTCAGTAATATTCAAAGTGGCAGGGGTCTGTGAATACTCCATCTGGACTACACAACTCAGTGATCAACTACAAGAACATCAATCTTCGGAATTAGGATACGACAAGATAATAAGACATGTGTTAACCAAGTTAGCGAGCCACAATACTCTTGAACAGAGACTGGTGACTCATGAGGAGTTGGTATGTTAATTACCTGCGGGGATTTCATAGTAAGATGCTGAGCATAGACAGGAACACTGTTAATGACTTTATGTTGACTCGGGGACTGGGTTAATTGCGCGTCATTGAATACTGATTCTTTTTGTTGTTGTTTTGGGTATAAAGATTGTCAAACCCAAAACATGACAGCTGATGACTTTATACCCTTGAACCATAATTGTTTGTTTGTTTGTTTGTTTGTTAAACGCTGTCCTCAACAGCTGGAGTATGCCAGGTTAAGGAGAAAGAGTCCGCGCGGCCCTCTTTACTATCAGGCTGAAGGCGAGTGAGTGAGTGATTTAGGCATTGCGAGCTCCGCAAGTAGCGGTTCCAAACAACGCTTAAAATTTGGGTTTCACAAAGACTATTTAAATAAGGGGCCGAACTTATGCTTTCTGTGCTAAAAATAATCACAGCAAAAACTCAAATACTGGAATTCTCCCGTGGTCTCACCACCTCACACACACGCACACACACTCGCAAACCACATGGATAAGCCATGATTGTTCTAAAACTTGGAATCGCACAACACGGAAACAGAGCGTACCAGCATGCATATAATGAGCTTTCTTGTGACTCACAGCGCGCGTATCAGCCATGCAACAGGCATGCCCGTAAATTGGCTCTTTCGTTTGTAAGTTGCGGTTTTAAATTATTTGTTCATGGGAAGTTGCGAAGGTATGTAAATTTGAAAGCAATCATCCTTAATAAAATGAATGTATGATCGTGGTGTGTAAAGTACTACTTTATGATTGCCTGCATTCCACGCCTGCGTTTTGTTATCGAGTGTTTGCGTAATGACGCCCACTTGGAACATACATGCGTTAACACGTTTTTCTTTGACCTCAGTGGCATATATGCCCGTACGTTTCTGTAGACCAGTAGTGTCTGTTAGTGTGAGATAAATAAGATCATGTTTTACATCAACAACATCTACAATTAGTATCCTGCTCCATCCTCGGGGTTCAGGGGAACAGGGGCGATAAATCGCACACGCAGGTGTCCTTTCTGACTTACATATCTCGGAGTGTGAAAAAGTGGCTATTGTCAGGTTTAGATTTCAATATTTACATGTGGTCGATATAGAACTTGAATATTACTGAGTGTCTCTTATATAAAACACAAAAGAAGTCTTACGGCAAGGAGTAGGAACTTTGATCACATTCTGCACGGAATTATAGTGGGTGAATGGACCCATTAGTCTGATTTCTCACCTGTGGCAGGTATGATTTCCGGTTTATCCATTGAGATACTTCCGCAAATAATCAATTTAGCTACATGGTAGTGTCTGTTTATATGTGAAAAACATCCGGGCAATTTACCAAATGCGTTAAAAAGCCGTCCCAGCGGTTTGGAATCTGGAACATAACTTACGCTGCAAACTGTATGCCAGGTGGTGTAGTGAAACTCACATTACCAAATGTTTATGTGGCTAAATTTAGCCCTCTTAGTGAGTACATATGATGGCCTTGTCCATCTGGTCGGGACGGGTCGCCCGTCTACAGAAGCGGTAAGAGAGATGTTAGTTCTGCGATAGGTCAGGGTCAGACAGAGTTGTGGCATGTTATATCTTGTTAACATCGTGAGATGAAGATCTGAGATAGTGATGCGTTGTTGTTGTAGTCGTCGTGAAGCTGGGCCGTGGAAGTAACCGCAGTCATCAAAACAAAAGGTTCATGTGTTTAGTTTGGGGATAGTGTGAACGAGCGTGCGTTTACATTTACGTGTTCAGGTATCGTTTATTGTCTTCTATCATCAGATTCTTGCTAACCATGTCACTGTCTCGGTCAGCAGCATAAGCCTATGTTAATGATGGTAGATGTGAGTTGCTGGGACCTTTAGTTTCTCGCCGCGTTGGACAGTACGTCGTTCAAACCATGACGTGACATCTTGGCGTGTGAGGAAAAGGTCTTAGACATATGGCAACTTTGGTGAAGTCCGTTGACAAACCTAGAAACGAAATCGGGGCGTAGATGGTATTCATTGGTTTCCGAACTCCTAATGTGATGACGACGATGATGATGAAATCACATTCATTATGTTTTTGTTAGATATCACAAGGGTTGATGATGATGATGATGATAATGATGATGATGATAGTGGTGATTTCCCGAGGATATTAATCATCTCAAGGCATGCTTATATTGCGAAAGAAACATTACAAAACAGTTGTAACAGACAATGCGAGATAACATATTCTGTTAGCCATTGTTTCACATAGCTCTAACGTCTTCTTGGTGGTTTAAGTTTACAACAGAAAGAGCATAGTGAGATCAACAACCCTGATCATCAGTCAGGAAGAGGGAATTCTCTACTTCTGAATACAAACCATGATCTTGAATAACTAATATCCTACCTTCAAACAGGGGACTTATTTTGATGTATTATAACTGTTGTGGGTCTAGTGGTTAAAGTGCTCGCTCGTCACGCCGAAGACCCGAGTTCGATTCTCCATCTGGGGACTATTAGACGTATTAAATCGCGAGTTCGGGGAATTGGCTCGCTTGGCAAATGGTATGACTAGACCAACCCACACGCACAACACAACATCTAAGTAAAACAAACAAGGAGTTTAATGCACAGCAGTCATAGGATGATTTTACATGATAATTCAATAGTAATATGTTACAGCTATAGTTATTAATCAGCTTTCGAAGAACATAAACACTACACACAGATTCGTTTTATACACTATTATTAATCACGACACACATCCAAAAGTATACAACGTAATGTCATTGTTACATAATCAACACATCAAGCCAGAGGGCGTTTATACAGTCCACATAGTACAGTTACAAAACAGCATAGTATCCACAACGTAATACAATAGAAAAACATTACTAGACAACCACCCCCTGATTTGTGACTGTCATCCGTATTACATAGCTATTTTAGCTATCGCAGATAATCGCGTTTACAGATAAAACTTACGATAATGCTGTTACTGTGAACTTGAGATTATGTCATTTAGATGGACCAAGGCATCGATGGCCAGTCGTGAGTATGCCACGAAGGTATACGTGGCACGCACGTGATTTGACCAGCGTGAACTACAAATGGCCGTAAAGAGATACATGCATTGCACCTTGGTTCTGTTAGCATTAGAGATACTGGTCACGGATTAAGTCCGATGCTCGTTATCACTGTAACCCTTAACAGGTTTAACATTGAGGAACGTGGTCAGTTGGTCTGTAAATTTCCAGTTTGCAGTAACACATACCATTATAAAATATTGGTAAAACTTTGTCCAATTTTTCCGTGTTAATAGACGGATGTCTAGTATCTGAATGTATATAATTTTGATCATTCTCTTCCTCCAGAAGTTTCTTGTCATATATTTCTACGAACCTCTGTTCTAATACGGCCACATTTACCGGTTCTCAAAGCGACAAAAATCGCAACACAAATTATCTCCCTTCTCTCTATCCAATCAGGATACATGTTACATCGACATAGATCCAGTTTGACTATTGCAAGCAAATGTGGTGACACAAGTATCCCTCGTCTGCCAGGGACATATTGATGCGACACACATGAATCTAATAGCCAGTTCTGTTTAGATGAAACATTTGCGAATCCCGCTGGGGAAGAGGTTCTAGTCTTCCTGAAGCATACCAAGGTCTTACGACTGGTCACGTTTGAAACAACGTCGCTGACTGCACGACTAAATCTGATTGCAACCAATCACGGATCCTCAAAACATGCACCATAAAAACGTCTTATCAAAACAGGGGCTCGTAGGAAGATATGACAAATAACCTCTGTGGAAAGAGAATGAATTATGATAGAAACAAAACAGAAAAAGCGTCTTTTAAAAAGGAAAAACGTGAAGGCAGATTCAGAACCTGAAGAAATGTAGAATTACTTCATTTTGAAATTCAGCATGGCAAAAAGGGCTCGACGGAACGTTGCGGTTCAGGGACTGTGAGACAAACTAGAGTACTATTATACATGTGTGAAGCTCATTTCTGTTGTACCCGTCCATGACATTGCTGGAATATTGCTAAACCCAAAACTTGGTGGTGTTTGTGGTGTTAATTGCTCCGGAATTCTACACGAAGATATACCGGACGTCATGGTGATATCAAGACTCATGAATATCTTCATGAATATTTGACACTGATCTCCCCACGAATACCAGTACCCTTTTGTCTGTCTAGACGCCATATACCCCACCTGATCCGTCTCATTACAGAAAGACACGTGTCTATAAATATGTGATACCCATGTTGTTTGACGCTATGCGTGGAATGTAGGATATAGACACTTGGATTCCCGGGTGATATAAGTCATATCAGGCATGTTGGATATGTGATATAAATGTCAGTGAGTAAACATCTCCTGTAATTGGCAATATCACTTTACACCGTACATTTGTTTATTATAGCTGCGAGTATATCGTCAGGGATTAACCAGTGTGTATCAATTCTGCAAATAACACTTCATCGCCTGATCTTCACAAATTCCGTGTTTGCCAACACCATAGTGGGTTTCACGTGTGGTTAATATCTAAGACATGCCAAAGTGGGGATTTCTCCGACATCAACTGACACACAGTGTTATAACTTTAAAGTGATCAAAGCGACATCAAAGACTCCTCCCTCATTCAGGAGACACAATAAACAGATCACAACCTCACGATGTCGACCACGTGTACTGGCCTAGACTCAGCTTTCCACATTTCGCATTTAGCTGGGATATTGGGGAGTTTAAAGCAACAAACCATGCTCATGCTGTCAACCTTTGGTTGACCTCGACAGAATAAAGACTACCGTGACTGCTGACTGCAGCTTCTTCATCCATTGGTTCATATTGCATATAGGTAACTGTATCTGTTCGTGTCAGTGGTCTGCAATACAGATAAATGGACAAAGTTCCAGACATTTTGCAGGACGTGTTTTAATTGTAAACACACTAACCGACCATATTCTACTATCTAACAGAGTCACAAATGATAAACAGTAGCAGACATATTCCAAGACCAGTATGTCTTAAAGGTCACATGCAACGCAAAACACAACTTTGCAGATTTTGATATTTTTCGGTATGGACTTACAGAAACAAATTATCACATATGTGCAAATTCAGATTATAAATTTGAAAAATACTGTGATGAAACAAAGACCGCGAAACGATTTACTGATTTTTCCAGTGATTAAGTCCGCGCGGCTTGAACAGGGAAGGCGACTCGTGCTAATTAACACAGTAAGTGATGCGTAAAAAGATTATCGCTACGGTCAAAGTTGGGAGAACAAGAGATGTTTCTTGTGATTACCTTCATCTTGGGCCTGCAGTAATATAATACACTGGACGAATACATGCAGATTTGCAAACCACGTTTTCAAGAAAGTAGCATTAGAAATACTAATTTCATTGCTAAAAACTGCTCAGCTTGAAAACTGAAATGTTTTAATACATGTCTGTGGAAACATAGAAAGGTATGTTGATTGCGACAAGCTGCCTCTGTCACAGAGAAAACTCAGTGTCTGTTTTATTGACACCAATATGCCTACCTGCCTGTCTGCTAATGATAATATGCAGTAGACAACTTCAATCACTGACCACATGCAATTTGAATTTAACACCTATCACCTGTCACCATGAACAGAATACATTGATTTATGGCTCGTGCACCTGGTTTCTGTCTCTGTGACATTATGTAATTATAGAGATATGAGTGTTACTTGTACACATGACGTGTTATTATGTCTGTGGATTGCAAACAAACTGCATCCAATTTTCCCAGATGACTGGATCGGACAGAAACCGGTGCAAACTCAAACTGTCAGTTTCAAGTTCTGCTTTGTACTTGGACGAACGACAGTTTCAAGCCATGCAGTAGTTCACATCTCGGTATTTGTTGATTGGATCGAACGGGAATGCAGAGAGCAAATATTGACAAAATATATATCTCTATCTCTGTGTACACTGTTTGTGGATAACAACATCCATATCGAAACGTCGCATAATATACAGTAAAAGAAGTTTTTATCCATAATAATCTTACTTTCTTATTACTCCACATACTTCTGAAATGCCAATCAAACAGATCATCTCTCTATACACACAATGAGCCTTCTGCGTATCGGCAAATGACGCAACCAATGAAAAGTCTTCGTTACTCTTGAGTGCACACTCACCCGCTCTGACTGGGTTCGGTCTCCCGGGTGCTTCGTTTCGAGGGCAGAAAACCTAAGTACAAAATATTGCACTTTTGATTCGTGATTGTTCACTTATAATTTTGTTGATTTGTTTTATCGAGCGGTCGAGACTCGATTACTTAGACGGACGTCGTAAATGTAGATATTTGCTGAATGTGGCGTAAAACATCATGCAAAAGGAGTAAAAAACACATAAGATTTCCCCACTATTCACGATTACTGATGAAATTAGTTCCATCATCGTGTATAGACACAACATGTTACAAGTGTGGTATTATCACGTGTCGCTGTACTCATCCCACTCCTGTCTTTAATTAGGTTCAGCAGTCAGGCCCCACACAGATCCCAGCAGCATCTCAAAGCTCCTCGCAGCGCTGTACAGGTTTACACAACAACTGGTATACATTACAGAAATAACATAACCTCCTCGACTCCGCCGCACAGCTATTCTTGGCTCGGCAACGCACATCACCGTACAATGCAACAAAACATGTTCCGAAAAACACTGCCTGCTTTACAAGGGGAAATGTTTTGTTGATGTTTTTAACTAATGGCGAGATTATTTTAAAGCTGTTGCAAACTGTTGGAAACTGTTTGACACCGCCGTGGCTTTTTACAGAGCCTTAGTCCTTGTTCTTGATGGTAGGGTGAGGTGAAATGTGGTCCATTGCTAAACGCATTGCACTTGTTGAATGACGTTAATACACGTGGTTGGCTTCTTGTACCAGTCCGAGCTTTAGAGTGATAAGAGTCCTTTTCTTCCTACAGGCTACCCTGTATTGCTGTATAAAGCGAACAAGGGGTCGAACTAGTCTACCTCACAGTCCCTGTACCTCATAAGTTCTCATCCACCCAACACTTTCTGCTGAGCTGAAAACCATCAACTGTAATCAAGTATCAAAGGGACACGATTCAAATGCTGAACTGCTGCCCGGTTAACCGCCGAGGCCACACTAGGTCCTGTATTTCAATGTTACTGTGGCATTGCCGACAGCTGCGTTTGAACTGTATTGCCATACTAAATTCGCGGCAAAATTGGACACACAAGATCATCTATCCGGTATTCGATGCTAATTCTGACTACCTTGTTCCAGGTTTGAGTACAGCCAGGATTGGCCATAAGTCCGAGATGATTTTGACCGTGAGGGATACGGAAAACGTGCCGTTCACTGGAAGCGGCGTCAACGTGAGAGCGTGGCTTATATACCAGAATGAAAGTCTCCAGTAAGTTGAGGAGAATGGATGCATTTCAATTATGGATTAACTTTCAATAAATAGTTAACACAGGGTTAACTTACGTATTTTCATTTATTTATTTATTTGATCTTTTAAAATGCTGTTTTTCGTTACTGTTGCCTTTTTCAATGCGAACTAACGCCAGAGCCGAAATGTCTGAATTTACCTGAGAGCAAGTTAGAGGGATATGGCCGAGTCTTTGAATGGCTTTGGACATAATCGTTGGAGGATACTTGTTTTAAAACAACCATCATCAAACTAAAACAAAAAATATTGTATTGAATATACACTCGAGGACTATTTGATCACCCCACCAGTTTTAGGGAAGAGATGTGATCGAAAAATCCCACCAACCTCATCCCACTCAAGAATATTAAAGGTAGCATGCAACGTAAAACACAACTTTGCAGATTCTGATACATTTCGGTATGCACTTGCCGAAACAAATAAAAATGCCAATTCAACCTATAAAGTTGAAAAAGCCTGCGAAATTGAAGTTGAAACGATTAACTAATTCCAACACGCACACATGCACGCACACTTAGCGCTGTTTCCTAATTCATACAGCCTGGCGACGCTTAAGTCACTTATAAGTGTGTAAACACTGCAAATGTATTCTTCGCTTCCACAGAAGCATTCCTGTGAACATCTCCTGCAAGAAGGACGGAACTCACCTTCTGACCTTCACCCCTGTACAGAAGGGCACGCACTTCCTGCACGTGGCAGTCAATGGGCAGCCAGTCAAGGTAGGGCAAATTTGGATTTAACTCACGATCTTACTGCCTATATATGTGTGGTCCGGCTACAGAATGTATTCCGCCCAAAACAGCTGTGGCCATATGAAACAAGGTTGTGCCTTAACTTCTGTTGAATAGTATATTTTTATAGGTTTAGTACTTGTATGGTATATAAGCCATTCATACCGATGCTTTGTATTTAATGCTGAAAGTGTTTGCAGATTGTATAGGTGTACGAAATGAACTGGTGTATTCCTTCATCAAACGTCCGGGAAAACATTAAATAAAACAAACAAACAAAAAAACACACCTGAAACTGAATATCAATATCTATAATGCATGACTATAAGCTTGTTTATAACTGACCTCCTACAGGGCAGCCCCTTCAAGTTCAGCGTGAAAGCAAGATGGCGGGAACACAAGGGTACATGGCAGTGCTGCACCTTCTGTCAGACCGGAGGGAAGAGGGACGTTGCTTGTGGATTTAAGGGAGCAATGCCAGGTGAGCTAAACTTCCAACCAATCGTTATATCTTTATGCCAGACAGCAGTAAGTTTCGCAGCTTACATTGTAAGAAGAAAACAGCGTTTTCCTGTGTAGGATCTATATATGGAGCAAGTTGTGACAACGGTCACAGATGGAGATAGTGGAGCCATTCGTTTTTCTACCGCTATATACTGAAAAAGCAAAAGCAACCCAACTTTCGAAAAAATGAAATTTCATAAATGTAAGTGTACATGTTTATGTCTTCTATTTAAAAACTTGACCAAAAGGCAGTTTCGATTCTTTTGTGGTTCATTATATATCACGTAATCGTAGAGTCTTCATATAGAACAGCAGTAAGTTCACTTGCTCATATTGTGAGAAGCAATAGTGTAATCCTGTGTAAAAGATTGAGGAGTCGCTGTTATAATACCAGCTATATATGTTGTGGATGTTCCAGGTGGGTTTGCTGGCTGTGGACATGGACATGGCAACCACCCTGGAGGTCCTCACTGGTCCTGCTGTGGGAAGATGGCGAAAAGCTCAGAATGCTCTGTTACTAGCAGACCGTCTCCGCTCAGGCAGGTCACGTTATGAAACAGGCACCGGTTATCACCTGGATGCACTCGTCTTGTCACACTCGCCAGTTCAACAGCACAGGAACATGGCCACGCCCTGAAGATGGCGGCAGATGACCACACTCAGCCCAGGCGTTAAGGGCAGATGACCACACTAACTAGGCCACGCCAAGGTGCTAAGGACAGATGACCGCACTATGCTACGCCCAGATGCTGAGGGTAGATGACCACACTAACTTGGTCACGCCCAGATGCTGAGGGTAGATGACCACATTAGCTCGGTCACGCCTAGGTGCTAAGAACAGATAAAACATTAACTTGGCCACACCCTGTAGTGGGTGGCAGATGACCACACAAAATAGACCATGTCCAGGCGTTAAGAGCTCACGGTCAAATGAACTTGGCCACTCCTACGTGTTAAGGGCAGATGACCACATGAACTTGACCACACCTCAACGTTATGGGGTATGAGGTACTAACCTGGCCACGCCCAAGCGCTAAGGGTAGAAGACCATATGATCGGCAAATGACTAACAACTCCTCGTTAAGAAAGACAACCATGGATTATCACCACGCGTTATCAAGGGTTGCCCTGCAGTCCTTGTTCAGATAGCCACAAGAGGAAGCCAGTATCAGCTGACCAGACATCCAACTTGTTCGCAGCGATGCAGCGTTACCAGACACATGACTGGTTGTCACACTTCTTTGCGGAAACTTCTCAAGCTGTGAACTGGACGACAGACACTAAGCTAGCTCAAACTAACGCCAAGATAGATCAAATACGGCCAACGGACACCAAGCCAGTTAAGGTTTTCAGATACCAAGTTAGACCACGTTGCTTGTGGACAGAGACCAAGCAAAGTACGAAGACAACTGACAGACAACACACAGACTCATCTGTGTCAGACGTGTGGGAAACCACATGCTACATAGAGTCATGGCCACAAGTAGGAGATGACGTCCACGCTGGCACTCTCATCACAAACAGGTTATTGTTGACCAAGCACACAATCAACTGATTGAAAAATATTTGTACAAATAGAATTTCAAAATATATTTGATTTTTGATAGAGGCGTTGAAAAATAAATGTGTCAATGAATATATCGTGTTGTTTCAGTGTACGTGAAGCAATAAAACAACGGTATCACGCACACAGGTAGGCCCCCAAATGAGCAATAGCACAGCTATATATCGCACAGACCATTGAGAAATAGGGCAGCTGTATCACATAGGCCCCAAATGAGCAATAGCACAGCTATATATCGCACAGACCATTGAAAAATAAGGCAGCTGGCCTCCAGTGGGCAATATTACAACAACTTACTTTTCACACTGGCCTCTATTTAGTAATACGACAGCAATGTCACAGGGCCGCCTGTGCGCAATAGTGCCACCAGCCTTATAGGGCTCGGCTGACCAAAGTACTACAGGGGCCTACCACAGTGACATCTACTGAGCCATATCACATTTACATACTACTACTACTACTAGTAATACTACTACTACAACAATGGATATACATCTTGGCAAGATAAACGGTCACCGTGGTGTTGTGATTAGAGCGTCCGTGCGGAGAGTGAAAGGTCGCAGGTTTGATCCCCGGTGGCGTCATACCGAAAAGGTTAAACGATGGTACTTACTTGTCCCTGCCTGGTGATCTGCACTAACTGATAAAACAAGGACTGGTCGAAATATGTCCGAATTGTTACTTTGTTCTATCTTTTTGCTGTATGTATTAATGACTCTACACTAGGTACAGTTACGACAATTTAACTTGATTATTGCTAAGTAAGATCTAACAAACAGACGGCACATGTCATATTATTATTATATTGGTAGTTATAGATATATTCAATCTCAACGGCACATTTTCAGGTTAATTTTAGTTTGCACGTGCTGTACCCGCAACTAGGTGTTTGCACGTGTTCCTGTGGCCATCTGGAAATACACGGAACACTAGTATACTGACACATATTCAAACTGTAGCGCAAATGAGAATGCGCGGCATAGAGAATATGATCGGTTTTCTTGTATGCGAGCGAAGCGGGCAACGGTTGTCAACGCACTTACCTCGCTTCGGTTCAAAACATATTTTTCATGTCAAAATAGAATATCGCCACCATCAAAGATACACTCCCATTTCCTCACTATGTTGTGCTCTCAGATTTCCAACCCCATGTTTCATAATCACTCCCGTGAAACATGTTTTATTCAACTGGCTTTTCTTATGCTTTCCACTCCTGAATGCCCTTCAAAGACTTGGATTACTCTTGTTACCGCATTTTTGTCTAATGTCCAAATTTGTTGTTAATCCCTTCGATACATACCTGAAAAAGTCTGGCTATCTTACGTTAATCCCTGTTTGAAGTAAATTATACTTCCAGTTCATGTACACCATTCCAACCAGTGTCACACAAACGAAAAAGCCAACAAGTGCTTGAATAAGTTACTTTATTTACACAATCACTTGCAGTGTTATACAGAAATCAAACAACCGGAGAGTATGTACAAACTATTAACTCAATAGGTGTTTTGACAATAGTTTAAACTTCGTCAATAATTAAACACAAGTTCAAAACATTAATTGAAGGTTCCAACAATACATTTTTAAAAATTGAAATAAAAAACGTTATTCTATTTATGATAAAACAGATGAAATATAAAAAGACAGAAACATGCAAAATAAAACAAAGGTGACTGTTTGCTTCATGCACATGTACAAACAGGTGAGTGGAGTTGCTTTTGTAGTGTACATCACAAAGACCCTCAAATTACACATCAGGAAGGGGAGACAGGTTTCTAACAGCAGCCAGAACGACAGTTGAAGCCAATACAGACACAACAGGGAGTTAGGCCAAACTCAGTCCTCTGTCAGTTAGCACCAATGGCTATGTGGGAGAAAGGAGCGAGGTCACTTCCAAGAGTGAGTGAATTTAGTTTTTACTTTTAGCAATATTCCAATAAAAAGTACACCAGAAGTGGGCTTCACACAATGTGCCCATGTGGGGAATTGAACCCGGGTCTTTGACATTACCAGTGAACACATGACTACCCCTTCGCCCCTCATTTTCTTTAGTGGTTTGACAAGTGTCAATTATAATCTCATAAAACACTGGATATACCAGTAGCTATAAGAGAACATATTCTGAAAGAGTAATGGAAAAGGTCAAGTGTTATTACAGTTTTGAATTCTAACATGGGGGAGACACTCTAATCATCAGTCCAGGAAGTTTTAGGGAGTAAGCCATCTTTCCACAAATTATGATCATACTTAAATGCAGGCTTAAAACACAGTCTTGTGGATTAGGACCCAGTTGAAGCTGTCCAAAATCTCTGTCTTGGTTAAATATATTTGTGGAAGAGAATTCAGTTGTGCTGATATAAGTCCAAATGTGTTACACTATAAAGCTTCACTGACCAATGTGCTCTTAACATTGTGCTGCTTTAAGCATTGTGTTGCTTTAAGCACTGTTTCTTTATGCATAGTGGTGCTCTAAGCACAGTGGAGCTGAACTTACCAGCCATGTTGTACAAAGCATGCAGTCTTAAGAACAGTTATGTTACACTAAACAGTAACGCTGCACTGAACAGAGGTTGCAGTTGTGCTGCATTAACCCTAGTTATAATTCACATAGCACAATACATATGAACAACTACATACAAAGGATTCAGTCTTTCGTCCAAAGGAGATAAGTTGTTGCCATGCTTTCCAGCCCCACCTGTACAGACGGAATAAAAACGAATTCCTTCATGACAGAGTCGTGTACCCTGTCTCCCAGTCCCAACCAAATTCCAAAACACTAAATCATGGTCCTACTTACAATAACATCATCCAATTACAACAGAATCTACAACTTTAATGATGATACACATCAGAAAAACATATGACTCAAAAGAAGTAAAAGAACACCTGGTGAAAAAAAAAATCAGATGTACTTTTAACATACTTTGAGTTTACATCTTTTTATCATGACCACAAAACATTAAAAGTGTTAACGTAAGTGGAAAAAGACACAAACATAAAGAAACTGATTTGATCATTCACAAAACTACAAATTAAAGTGATGGAGCAATATACAATGGAGATCTGAACATAACCTCAGGAATTAAAAGACTACGACAGATCAGCCTGTGTGTCTACAGTTTGTAAAACAAGTACCTACATCTATGAAACTACTTGGTCAAAACTACTCTCATACTGATACATCCGTTAAATATCACTTTGGCCAGACCAATTATAATTCTTGTTTTAAGGATCCGCTGGTCTTATTTGTTTCAAGAAGAACAAATACTCAAAAAATATCACCATAAAGTTATGATATATGGGAGCCAGACT
The DNA here is from genome assembly GCF_037392515.1 of Haliotis asinina. Lineage (NCBI taxonomy): Eukaryota > Metazoa > Mollusca > Gastropoda > Lepetellida > Haliotidae > Haliotis > Haliotis asinina. The sequence continues at coordinate 13,779,176 of NC_090281.1, read as the reverse complement.
TTGTTTATGCAAGGCAGTTTGTTGGACACTAAAACATCGGTATCTGCTCACAGAGACTTTAAACTGAATTATGTTACAATATTTATGTTAGAAACCAGTGCTTTGGCCACCTCACAGAGTGTGAACTGAAAAAAACATGCTTTTGAAAAACTCATGTGGGTTTTTACTTTGACTGGTGATTTTTTATTTGATTTTTTCCCTTCTGCCTTTAGGTTTTCTGAGGAGAAAAATCCGTAAAACAAGAAATAAAATAGGTCTGACCTTAGACACAGAATAATAAGGTCATTGGTGTATAATATTTTACACAAAAAGCAGTTCCACACTGGCTGTCTATTTACACTTGTGTATATATACAGCTTTACAGTTTGACGTGTATGTTACCATGGTTACAGACAATATCTACATCACTTGCAGGTTATTTCATCACTGTTATCACAATGGATGTCAACTCTCCTCACACACAGGAGTGAATGCTGGGGGAGTCCAAGAAATCACTCAAGAAGAGAAACTCAAAATACACAGAAAATCAAATCTACTTGAATAGCTTGGATGATCGGCATATGCGAGTCAGGTTCTATGATGTTCTCATCTGTTAAGTCACATATCATCTTTATCAGGTTATCTTAGATGCTAGGTATTTGTGTGTGAGTTCGGATTTAACCCACATTGATCAGTTCGTTTGCATATCTATTATTTCATATCTATTAGGATATCTTTGACGGCAGGTATTTGTGAGTGAGATGGTTGATCAGTTAGGTCACAACATTGTAATGAGTGAGTTAAAATGTATAGTCACATCACCATTACTTGAGCCATATCTTCACTGTGAGCTTGTATTGGGAATGAAACCCCATGTGGTTCCGGATTTAGATGTTTATCACTAACTCCTTAAGACTTCAGCCTCACTGCAGGTACATATCACAACAGTGAAAAGCAATATCAGCATGATCAAAACTACCAACACTGACCATTTTTCATCAACCCCCTAAAAAGGGTTGAAAGTCTCTGGATCTACAAACACAGAATACTTTGGACAGTGAAAACGATCTTGCATTCAGAAAGTTAAAGAACTAAACAAAATTCAAGCCATTTCAAAATGGTGGCATTAAAATTCTCGATCACATCTACCCTTAATCTCTTCCCACAAAAGTTACTAGTGTCATATCTTCCTACGTGAAGTTTGTTCTGATACAGCCATATTTCCAATTTTTTGTAAAAAGCAATTTTTGGCTGCAAGGGGATTTTACAAGAAACTGGAAAAACGGCCGTATTAGAACAGAGGTTACATAGAAAGATACGACAGGAGTAAATTCTGTTCTGATATGGCCATATTTCTGATTTTTCGTCAAAAGCAATTTTTGGCTGCAAGGGGATTTTACAAGAAACAGGAAAAATGGCTGTATTAGAACACAGGTTACACAGAAAGATATGACAGGAGTAAATTCTGAGGAAAGAGAATGATCTACCCCTACCACAATACGATCTAAGCTCTCAGGCTTCATCGTAAATCCTATTTGTTCCCAAAATCTCAGACAGCTTTGTGAAATAGAACCCTGGTCTTCAGGCAAACACTTCACCCTCTGTGCTATCTGAACTATTATAGTAACAGATGACGTACAAGAACACTAACTGAAGCTGTCCCAGAGGTCAGGTGCAGTTTAGTCATTTTTTCTCACAAAAAAATTTCTGATAATTGTGACCTACTCAAATCAATTTTTGGTTCACTTCATTATACAGTATTAATTTATTCAACAAATATTACAAAGGTTATCACATAAAATACATCATTTTCAAATTTCCATGTAATCTAGTGAGTAGTAAAGCATATTTATTTGAATGTAGTTAGTGCAGGCAGTGAAATATAATATACACATGGAGAAAACAAACTGGGAGGGGACAATTCACGAAGATATAGTTAATATATGAAAAACAATACTTGTTCAGAATTGGGTCACATGTAATCTTGTGTGTAATCAAGGAAAACACTTCTTCAGTAAAGTGACTGAATATGGTCTGATGCTTAAACCCACTTTCAAAATGTTCCGAATCATGTCCGAGTACTAGAAAGATTTGTACTAATACTGAGAATGTGCAATTCCAAACAGAATATGTTACAATGATACAGAAAGTTTCTGCCATCATAGGTAGCAGTATCAACAAATAATATACAACATGTCTGCATAATTGAACATTTCACAAAAAAACATAACATTTCTGAATAGTTATTTTACACAGTGCATATCTTCTTCTTTCAATTCCTGGACGAAAACACTTTCAAACATGTTTCCAGCTTAAAGCAACACACACTTCATCAAAACGTACCCCAGCTGTTGCTATGGAGACCACTGTTGTGCTAGTCAGTAGCCTCCTGAGTGTCAGTCCCCCTGGGCTCATTAAATGTTTTTTCTTTAAGCCAGCATTAGGCCAGTGGGTGTTTCCACTCAAATAGTGAATTTTGTTTTATGCCATTTACAGTTATATGCAAGCACTATCACAGCAAGGGACACCAGAAATGGGCTTCACACTTTGTACCCATGTGGGGAATGAAACCAAGGTCTTCTGTGTGACAAGAAAACGCTCTACCCACTATCCACTAGGCTACCCCACCGCCCCTCTACTCAAAAGAAGAAATGCACAGTGAGAGATACAGTATGATTTTAGATATTTCCAGTTTGTTAACTGTGTCGGCACTGTGAATGCAGTACGCCATTAACAAGGAATTTTCTAGGACATCATACTAAAATTTGGTCTATATTCCTGTATCATGACTTTGTGCATTGTCCCATCCCATTCAAATATTTTACATGAACTTGTACAGTCGTACATTAAGATGAACTGCACAACATTAAAATCATGTGGTCATTGCACTAATATAAACAAGTGTTTCCTTTCAGAACATACATGTGGACAGCTTTCCCCTCTTCATTTACCTGTCCACAACTCTGTCTCCCGCCGCACCCCAACCCCACATCCCCATATATTCTGGCTCGTAGTATTCAACTTTTGAGGTGTTACCTTTGAATTCACAAGTTTCAAGATTCATAACAGAAATATACAGTAGTAAAAAACTCCTGAAAAACTAAGTTGGAGCATTTTTGCAGAATTTATGACTGTAAAAGCACATACTGGTTCATCAAAGTATTTCTTTCCCACTGCCAAACACTTTCTCTCTACACTCAAGCTTAGTGCACATGTTTACGTACCCCTGGTGTCAAGGCATACTTTCACTTAACACTTAAGCATGGGGTATTTGTTTCGTTACCCCATTACTCGTTCATTATCGTTTGTAGAAAACAACAGAGAGGCCACATCCTCTAACCATTAATTAACTGCTTCACATTTCATAGCCCTCATATTCTTGATCATGTTATAGTCAAATTTTGCAAGGAAATATCACATTTGCAATATAAACATAACACATGCACTTATCATCAATCAAACTAAAAAATAAAAATTGTTGTGTAAATACATTAAAAATCAACACAAAGTAACACTATCAATTGACATGATGTTGAAATACATCTTCCTTTCAAAAGTGAGTAAACATCAAACACTGGAGCCGTTTACTTTCCTTTCAATTTTCCATCACAGGGCAAATTGTCAAAATTTCATTTTAGTTTTTACATTGTGTCTCTTGGACCAGACATTTCACTAGAAATCCAACACAAATTTGACTGACATATAAACCATTTCAAGAAAGAATCTATTCTCTCAAATGAATGTGCATTGATTTAATGGCTTGTCACCATGGTTACAGCTAAAACATGCTGGACAATGTATTGGAGGGCCAAGCATAGAGGGAAGAAAGAACGAGTAAATATGAGGAACTTAAACTGGTTGCTTCAAGCTCATTCCAGTTTGTGCTGGTTTCAGCTGCCTTCAGCCGCTTGCATTGCTGTCCGTTCCACCAGGAAATCATACTGGTACTGAAGAAAAGAGAGAGAGAGGATTATGAGTCACTGAGTGAGTTGGGTCTCAGCTATATTCCAGCAGTACGGACTTGGTACAACGGAAATGGGCTTCATACACTGTACCCATGAGGGGAATTGAACCCAGGTCTCAGGCATGACAAGCATATGGTTTAACCAGTAGCCTACCCCATCACCCCGTCAAGGCAAAGGGATGTAGGAAATAATAAAGGCTAGTCATAAATATTCCAATGGTATAACGTGGACTTGAAATTGGAGTGCTACAGTCTCAAAGTAAACTCCTCATACCCTATTCTCGTTTAGTCAATTCTTCACACTGAAGTCTCATTTAGACAGCTCTTCACAGTGAAATTTCATTTAGTCAACTTTTCATCATGTTCATACAGAAGTCTTATTTAGTGAGTGAGTGAGTGAGTGAGTGAGTGAGTGAGTGAGTGAGTGAGTGAGTGAGTGAGTGAGTGAGTGAGTGAGTGAGTGAGTGAGTGAGTATTTAACGTCACATCGGCAATATTTCAGAAATATCATGACTCTTCATAATGAAGGCTTGAGTATGTAAGTGAAACGTAAACAGAATGGGTTATGGGGAGAGGGTGTGGATGTAAAATGACATAGTATTAAGACTAATCCCACTGTAACCCCTATTTACATGTTTCAGATGTAATGCTGATAAACATATATCATCCACTCAATGACACTGGCAAAGGATTTCTCATACCTCATTTTCAACATCCATCATGGACTTGTATTTGATCACTGGAATAGTTATCTGCAAAAAAGATCAATAGCAAATAATCACCTTAAACATCAAACATCATCCCACACAACTAGTCAAAAACATTAAAGCCACATCACAGTGCCAGTGGGCACAGGAACATGACAAAGGAAGACAGCTTTAATGTCAATTTTTTCCGTGTGAACTACTCAAAATCATTTTTTGCACAGACTCCTCTAAAAAGGGTGGGCATTATGCTTTGGTGTGCACGTAACTGATGAAAATGAAGTACTGCCTGCCAAATTTAGTTTCATGGGAATATTTAGGAAATTTCCAGTTTCAGCCATTGTTTCCATAAGCAATTGCCAAGCATCAGATACATCAACATGCTCCAGCACACATGCTTAAAGAGTCTCACAGGTAGAATATACATACATCATTTGTCTTCAATCGGGAGTTGAGTTGCCAGGGCACTCCATTCAAGGCTGAAAAAGACAAACACACAAGTAAACGCAGGGAGGCAGCTGCATTAATTTAAGTGTGTGAGTGTGTCAGTTGACTTTCATGCTGCTGATATTGGTCTTAACAGAAACCTTGCTCATAGCTGTAGTGAAGTAGCTATTCACCCATACAGCTTATCCTCACTAGTTAGATCAGTTTTCTAGTTATATCATGTCAGCTGGATAGGGAAGCCAGAAATAGCAACTGAGTGAGTATGGTTTTACATTCCAGCAATATCACGATGTGGGATACCAGAAATGGGCTTCGCACATTGTACCCATGTGGGGAATCTAACCCAGGTCTTCGGAATGATGAGCGAATGCGTTACCCATTAGGCGACCCTACCACCCTGGCAGAAGTGATCAAGGTGTAGGATGTTAATTACATTGGTGAAGCCCACAAGCAGGACTACAGTGATGATTAGCTCCAAGACACAATCAAGGCAAGCATGCAAACCCCAATCTCACTTCCTCGTGTGCCAACAGGAAGCAACTCAGCTCAGTTAAGAGCATCTGTGTGCAAAAGGACGCAACTCTGCACAGTTAAGTACATCTGTGTGCAAAGGGATGCAGCTCTGCAAAGTGCATCTGTGTGCAAAAGAACGCAACTGTGCACAGTTAAGAGCATCTTAGATGACTGGGCCACCATCACCCTATTTTTTGTTTGTTTGCTAACATTACACATAGCAATTTTTCAGCTGTATCATGGCATTCTGTATAGATCAAACCTGGACTAAACAGTCTAGTGACTGACAACATGAGCATGGATCTACAGAGTTGGGATGACATGCATCAACCAGTGACCACCTGATCCCATTTAGTCACCTCTTGTTACTGTCTACTTGCGATGTATGTGGATGTGAGGAACTGTGAGTTGAGTGGTACTGTTGTTTGTACAAGTTTAGCAAAATGAGACAACAATGAAATGATTAATACATTGCAACAGACTGAATCCATATCTCCAGGAAGAAGCGAACTAATACACAATCCACTGACCCATTTCTAAATATACAGGGGCAGTGTGGTAGCCTAGTGGCTAAACCATTCACTCATCACATGAAACGCCTGGGTTCAATTCCCCACATGGATACAATATGTGAATCTCATTTCTGGTGTCCCCTGCCGTGATCTTGTTGGAATATTGCTAAAAGGCCACAAGGCCGCATAACAAAACTGACTCAGTCACTTAATAACAAACTGACTTACGGTTGATGTGAGTGAGGGAGAGCTGAGAGGTGAGAGTGCCTTGTTTGTGTCCGTTCACTGCCGGCTGTCCACCAGCATTCATCTCATACGGCAATGACGACCCCAGCGCGGTTCTGGAAGGAGCAATCAAGTCTTTAGAGCACTTTGTTATACAACACTCCACCAGCAATATTATGGGGGATATCAAACGGACCTGACCTGCGGTATAATGACAAGCATCAATAAAGCAACTGAGCTGACAAATCAATACCTTGGTTGTGGTTCCACAACAAACAGAATGGTTTTGTTTTAATCATTCCCCCAGACATCTAAAGCTCAGGACTAAGTTTTTATTTCTGTGACAAGTTTCTTAAGAAAAGAAATAGTTTATCAAAACGTGTAAGGGAAATAACTCTGAAGATTGTCAAATTAATGAAACACCTATAGTCTGTTTTGGTTCAAATTAGAATGACAAATGATTAAGTAACTTGAAATAGAGATAAGGAGAGCAAAGATGAATAAGACACATGGTCCTTACACCTCTCTACCCAACAGCATCTGAAATCTGATATCACATGATCGATAACAGAACAATACATAATGGGTATTCATAAACATGATAAAGCACTAGTTTCCATGCACTTGTACAAGCCTAAGACACATGACCCAAGCTGCCTGTGAGGCCCTAGAAGGCCAAGACTCACATGACTTATCCCACCAGGTACCCATGCATTACTAGGGGAACAGAGGCAGTTGATGCACCAACTGACTTGTCTAAGGTGAAACTGCATGTATCACACATGCTTCATTGTGGGGCAGGATCAAAATGAAAAAAACCCTCAGGAACCAAGCTTCCTGGTACAGTCACCCATCCAAAGAGTCTCCACAACCAACAATGAATAACTACAACTAACTTGCGACCTGCACTCAGGTCATATATGTCAACAACTGCCATTCAGATCTACGCAAAATGAAACTCACACGTTGATGGTCCCCGACTCTCCTCGAGCATGTGGCATTGGGTAGGGGAGTTGACCGCAGAGATTCCCCGCCTCCGTCTTTGTCACCTTCCCCATCTTGAAGCACATGGACAAGTGGTTTAACTCACTGAAACATAGGTACAACTCAAAACAATGACATCTCTACGGGTCATTTCAAAATGTCAATAGAGGGTATTCTGATAAACATATACTTCTGTAAGTTTTGAGACATTTCACCATGTAAGTGGGTGGCTGGTTAGCCTAATGGTCATAGCTTCAGCCCATCACACTGAAGACCTGAGTTCAATTCCTGACAAGGGTAAAATGTATGAAGCCCATTTATCATGTCCCCACCACAACATTGCTGGAATGTGCTAAACAAGGATTAAAACTATACTGACTCACTCTCTTCCTATTGAATGTGCATCTTACCCAACAAATGTGTAGCCATTAGGAGGCTTCCGCGTCCCCTTGGACATCAGAATGAGTTCTGTGATGGCATCATTGGTCAGTGTTTGGTTCATCAGCCGGATGCATAACAATCTCTTCTTCAAGGCTTTCTCTCCTGAAATGCAAACATACAGAAACTCCATGGTATGCCAGCTGCCAAATACACAATGGTACCTTTCGTCACAACACAATTTCCAAGAGGGCAGTGACAATATACCACTCAAAAGAAGTTAAAGGGATTTTGTTATTTTCAGGTGTCTGAAGCATGCATAAAATCTTTGAAGGGCACCTACAAGTGGAATGCCTAAGAAAAGCAGGTATACTCTCTGAAAAATTGTGTTTTTCACAATAAAGAAGTGACAGCGGTCCATAAGTAATCAAGTCTGCACAAGCCATGTACATTGTCCACACAGTAGGAATATGATGACCTGTGCCAACCAAGTCAGCAACCAGGACCACCAATCCTGTTAGTTGCCTCTAATGCCAACCAGGACCACCAATCCTGTTAGTTGCCTCTAATGCCAAGCAGGACCACCAATCCTGTTACTTGCCTCTAATGCCAAGCAGGACCACCAATCCTGTTAGTTGCCTCTAATGCCTTGCCTCTAATGCCAAGCAGGACCACCAATCCTGTTACTTGCCTCTAATGCCAACCAGGACCACCAATCCTGTTACTTGCCTCTAATGCCAACCAGGACCACCAATCCTGTTAGTTGCCTCTAATGCCAACCAGGACCACCAATCCTGTTAGTTGCCTCTAATGCCAAGCAGGACCACCAATCCTGTTAGTTGCCTCTAATGCCAACCAGGACCACCAATCCTGTTACTTGCCTCTAATGCCAACCAGGACCACCAATCCTGTTAGTTGCCTCTAATGCCTTGCCTCTAATGCCAAGCAGGACCACCAATCCTGTTACTTGCCTCTAATGCCAACCAGGACCACCAATCCTGTTACTTGCCTCTAATGCCAACCAGGACCACCAATCCTGTTACTTGCCTCTAATGCCAACCAGGACCACCAATCCTGTTAGTTGCCTCTAATGCCAACCAGGACCACCAATCCTGTTAGTTGCCTCTAATGCCTTGCCTCTAATGCCAAGCAGGACCACCAATCCTGTTAGTTGCCTCTAATGCCTTGCCTCTAATGCCAAGCAGGACCACCAATCCTGTTACTTGCCTCTAATGCCAACCAGGACCACCAATCCTGTTAGTTGCCTCTAATGCCAACCAGGACCACCAATCCTGTTAGTTGCCTCTAATGCCAACCAGGACCACAAATCGTGTTAGTTGCCTCTAATGCCTTGCCTCTAATGCCAAGCAGGACCACCAATCCTGTTAGTTGCCTCTAATGCCTTGCCTCTAATGCCAACCAGGACCACCAATCCTGTTACTTGCCTCTAATGCCAACCAGGACCACCAATCCTGTTAGTTGCCTCTACTGCCTTGCCTCTAATGCCAAGCAGGACCACCAATCCTGTTAGTTGCCTCTAATGCCAAGGAGGACCACCAATCCTGTTAGTTGCCTCTAATGCCAACCAGGACCACCAATCCTGTTAGTTGCCTCTAATGCCAACCAGGACCACCAATCCTGTTAGTTGCCTCTAATGCCTTGCCTCTAATGCCAAGCAGGACCACCAATCCTGTTACTTGCCTCTAATGCCAACCAGGACCACCAATCCTGTTAGTTGCCTCTAATGCCTTGCCTCTAATGCCAACCAGGACCACCAATCCTGTTAGTTGCCTCTAATGCCAACCAGGACCACCAATCCTGTTAGTTGCCTCTACTGCCTTGCCTCTAATGCCAACCAGGACCACCAATCCTGTTACTTGCCTCTAATGCCAACCAGGACCACCAATCCTGTTAGTTGCCTCTAATGCCTTGCCTCTAATGCCAACCAGGACCACCAATCCTGTTAGTTGCCTCTAATGCCTTGCCTCTAATGCCAAGCAGGACCACCAATCCTGTTAGTTGCCTCTAATGCCTTGCCTCTAATGCCAAGCAGGACCACCAATCCTGTTACTTGCCTCTAATGCCTTGCCTCTAATGCCAACCAGGACCACCAATCCTGTTAGTTGCCTCTAATGCCAACCAGGACCACCAATCCTGTTAGTTGCCTCTAATGCCAACCAGGACCACCAATCCTGTTAGTTACCTCTAATGCCAAGCAGGATTTGCTGATGGCCAATTTTAACCCAGATCTCCATGCGTCACTCTCAAAAAAAAACTCGAAGAACACCCAAGTGGATACTGCAACACACGATCTTCCAATGACGTATTCCTTAACTTGATTTGAGAAGTAGATCATCAACTCAAACTGCAATTTGTAATAAATACATGAAACAGGAGTCACTTATATTATGGAACCAAGCCACCTGTCTGTACATCTTGTATTCATATACATCTTGTATTCACTTCTGCCAAACACTTAAGGTGACTGGCATCCTGTAACCAAGGTTACTTACGAGTATCCTGTGTGAAGTCTAGAACGGTGAAGCCAGGTGGAACTGGATCCTTCTCATTTATTATCACAACATCAACTAAAACATCTTGATTCTGTAACAACAAAGCAAATACATCGTGATGATACATGTTCCAAATGACTTATTGACATAATGAGTATTGACATAGTATTGCAACACAAAAGCAAGAGGGATGCAGACTTTCAGGCGATATCTTGAAAGGAATCATTTAAGCTAATATTGCACAATTGTGGATTAGCCACAAACCAGTTAATAATGTTTACTGTTAGTATTTTTAATGGGTTTAGCCGTAATGCCGAAGCCAAGACACTACAACCTGGATATCCGATAGCCATGACCATAACCTACAATCAAATCATGCACCTCTTGGTCAAGCCTACAGATCTTGTTTGCGGTTTCTATATTTTGTCTGACAAAAGATTACTTAAGTGTTCATACTAATGTTAGAAAGAACAAAACAACAAACTTTACAACTACTGGAATATGAGGTGCATCCTTTGTAATCCCTTGAGACTAAATTAGAGCAAATGATGAAACAGATGAAAGTGCTCAATCCACGATCAAGAAACCTGTTTATTTACCACTGGCTATTAAATAGCACTCTTGGGTGGTTTCATGGGATGTTTTAATCACCCCTTACAGCCCTGATTGTGTTGGTTGTAAAGTATCTGACTTACTTTGGGTCAAGACCTTCACTTGCCGAAGAGTGTACCCATTGAGCAAATAAGAGAAGGCAGGCTGCATCACATACATGCTACACCTCTGTGTTTGCATGAATCTTTGAAACCAGGTTTTAAAAACACATAAACTCTAATGATGTTTCTGATTCCTCACCTCTGCAGGGACTGTCTTCTCTACACACAAGTATCTGGTGACACGCCGACCAAATAATCCATCCTTCCACAAATCTGCCTCCTCGGCCCCATTGAAGGTTTTTTCAATCTATAAAAACACAAGAAAACATCAAATTTCCATTCCATATAAGGCCATGAGGCTCTGAAGTAACAAATTATTTTGACTGTCTATTGGGACTACGGCAAGGATGCATTGTAAGTCTGATTTTGTTCTCATTTTTCATCAACAAATTTTATTACGATGTTATGCAAAATGGCAAACATGGTGTGCAGTTGTTTCCAGATATGATAGAAATGTTTTTTCCACGGAAAACCTGTTGCTGTTGTCAATCAATATAAATATCTGGGAATAATCTTTTCGCATACGATGAATTTAAAATGTTGTGTCCATGACTTTGTTCGATGTGCAAAGAAAGCTACGATTTCAATTTTATCTATCTCCCAGGAATCTGGAATGGTTACGCCAAATATATTTTTCAAACTATTTGATGTCCAGGTACAACCCATTTTATTATTTGGATTGGAAGTGTGGGGATTTCAAAGCTACAATTACTTGGAGATATTACATCTTATGGCTTGAAAAACATTTTTATATGTTGGACCCGCCACTCCAAAATGTATGGTTTACGGTGAACGCGGGAGACACCCCATGTACATTAATTCACAAATATGATGCCTTAAATGCTGGTTTAAAATTTTGATAATGCCTGAAAGTCATCTACCAAAAATATCGTATAACATGATGGTTCATCTAGATAATTTGGGCAAAACATCTTGGGCATCACATATAAGAAATCTTCTGTTTTCTCATGGGTATAGTCTGGTATGGATAAGCCAGGGTGTTGGGGATGTCTTTTAGTTTTTAAAAGAATTTCGTGATCGGGCGGTAAATATGTTTTATCAGGAATGGCATTTCACTCTAGAAAGTAGCTCTCGTTATGAATTATATAGAACATTTAAAACCCTAATACAACCTGAACTGTATTTATCTAAACTAACTGTAATAGAAACATATTTGCCAAATACATGACAGGCTTGCTGGACCTAATGGTAAATAGAGGTAGAAAACTGTCCACCCCAAAATCTGAAAGAATTTGTCCTTTATGCAATTCCTCAGTTGAAGATGAAGTACATTTTACTCTTGATTGTCCGTTTTATGAAGATTTACGTTACAACTATATCCCAGAATATAATCTCTCGAAACCATCACTGACAGCCTTTATTCGTACATTAACAACTAATAATGAATCCGCCCTTCGTAACCTAGCTCTCTATGTTAAGTATGCATTTATTTGTCGTAATGAGCTCTTACAATTGGCCATGTCCTAATGTATATCCCTAAAACATGTATCACATGTTTGCAACAATCTTGTATAAGGGCCGGTGGCCTAAAATACAATAAATGATTGTTTGTCTATCTGTCACACATACAACTACATCATGGTTTGCACATAAAAAGCCTATTTTCCTAATGTACTACTCATCACCAGTGTCTTGAATTTTTTAATTTTTTTTAATGATATTTTTATTGTTCCCAAATGTACATCATCTAGACACCAGTTCACAGTTTACAGTTCGGTGGTAGGGTTGTAAAGTACACAAAAATTAACATTTTCACATTAGAAATTGACCGAATATAGAAACAAATTTGTTGTTAAGTTGGGAATATAGATCTCCACTTTCTGTAATGACTTTGGAGACTATTATGTTTTATCGCGATGAACGTTTCTACATTGAAAATTTCTCTCAAGATAATCATGAACTTTTGAAGTTTTGGAGTATATTTGATTAATCAAACATGAATGAATATACTTTTTGGCAGAAAGAATAATATGATTTAATAATCTGTGTATAATTTTCCAAACCAAACAATATATTTTGTTATTTTAAGTGTATTCTCAGTATGATCATTAATATAGGCTTCAAGTTCATTCCAGAATGTTTGTGTTACTCTACATTCCCAATACACATGACAATTATTCTCATTCAGCTCATTATAAACGCAGCAAACAGTATTGTCAACAAGTTTCATTTTAAATAGTTCATTTTTAGTGTAGATAATACCGTGTAAAAACCTGTATTGAAAATCAAGCAGTTTAAAATCTTTCACACCATTTCTATAAGTGATAAAAATCTGATTCCAGTCAAAAGTAACATTACCAAAAGATTTTTGCTATTTAAGACAGATTTTCGGTAAATCTAGATTGGAAATCAAGGTGTCATAAAAAATTCTAGCTCTGTTGCATGATTTCAATAAATTCCAGTGACACTCAGTTATGAGTAAATCAAAAACTGGGATATTTCTAGAGTGTCCAGTAGTATATTTCCAAGAATCAGGAAGTATATTCAACATGTTCAAGACATGCAAATAGTCTAGGTACATGCCTTTAATGTTATAGATTTCCTTCAGCCTGTCAAACGACAAAAAAATGGTATTGTCACAAAGGTCCTTAATTGAAAGAATGCCATTACTTGCACAGTGTTTATTGTAATGTGTTGGGTTTTTGAAATTATGGTTAAAACACAGTGGTTGGGCTTGGATTTCGTAAATATTATCAGAACTCTTTTTACAATACTTGTTCCACGTTTTCAAAACTTCCCTCCAATAAGGGTTGTCAGTGTGTGTTATTTGGTCAACATTTGCACCAGCTTTTAAAATGACATCGAAAGGAAAATTACAGGGATTTTCAACTGTTGTTTTTCTACAGTAAGATCTCAGGTTAGATAGTTTCAAAGCTTCACAAAAAGTTACAATGTCAACCATCCTTAAACCACCATTTTTGTGTACGCTTTTCAAATTGGTCCTTTTCATTTTGTCTGGTTTGTCATTCCATATTAATTTAAAAAAGATGTTCTCCAATGAAGTAATGAAGTCTTTAGGAGGATTAGGCAAAGTACTGAATATATGAACAGGTTTTGACAGTGAAAAGTGTCTTTTCCTTCATTGTGACAGCAGTCTGTTTATCTCGTCTAATCTTTTTCTTGTATTGATTACCTACAGACTGTTAAGATCTGTGTTGAATTTAATTCCCAAGACTTCAAACACACCATGTTGCCATTCTATATTAATGTCTTTACATAATATGTCCATGCTATTTCTCTTTGATCCAGTCCATATTGCTTTTGTCTTATCAATATTTATTTTAAGTCCTGACATTTTATAAAATGTATTAATTTCATCAAAAGCAGCCTTTAAGCTTTGTTCATTTCCGTCTAGAAATAGTTCCGTGTCGTCAGCTTATTGGTTTAATTTATACTCACGATTGTCAATAACAATACCTTTTATGTTCTCATTATTTCTAATCATAAAACCAAGTATTTCAGAAACAAAAATAGAGAGATACGGTGACAGAGGGTCCCCTTGCCTGCATCCACGTTCATTTACGAAAGAATCAGAGAGTTTACCATGTTGGATGATACATGATGTTGTTTCATATGTAAGTATATTTATCCAACGAGTGATTTCAGGGCCAAAACCAAATTTAGCTAGAACAATATTCAGGAACTCTTTGGACACTGTATCGAAAGCCTTATCAAAATCTATTAGGAGAATTAGACCTGGGATATTTCTTTTTTTAGTTTCAAACAATATGTCATAGAGTAATCTTGTGTTTTCACCAAGAGTTCTACCTGGAATAAAACCTGTTTGGTTAGCATGTATTAGGGAATCTAGGGTTTTCTTTAGACGGTTAGTGATACAACTGCTAACAATTTTATAAAGTGCATTCAATAAAGTAATAGGTCTCCAATTTTTCAAAAGTGTTTTATCTCTGTTAGGTTTAGGTATGCAAGTTATTACTCCTCTTTTTCAAGTTATTGACATTTGATTTTTTTCTGAAATATTTTTGACAAATCTAAAAATCCACACTTTGAATTCCTTCCAAATGAATTTAAAGAAGTCCACTGGGAATCCATCAATTCCGGGGCTTTTGCTATTTTTCATATTCTTGACTGCATAGGAAATTGCATTCATGTCTATCTCTTTTTCGAAACTGCTTCTTGAGTAACAAAAATATTTTGTTGGTTTTGTACCTTCCTCATACCAGAGAAGCCTATTTCTCATTGATATTCTTCTCATTTCTTCTTCTTATCTGTTCAAGCTCAGTTTTGTGCTTTGAAAGTTCACCAAGCAAATTATCACTGATGTTTTGAAAATCTCTTTGTATACTCAGTTCAAGAGTGTTTATTGTTGATTCTAGTTCATCAGTTCTATTTTTCTTACTCCTTTTAAGATATGTAGATCAAGGTATTATCTTATCTCTTATTTTCATTAGTAGGGTTTCTAGAAATACGCTGTCATCGATCTTAAGCTGAAATTCCTTAGGATTATCAAAATTGACTGGTTCAGATATTGTGTATTCATCAATGGTTTCTTTTATTGTATTTCTAACTAAGTTTCCAAAATCTGGGTTTAGAAGCAAGGAATTGTTGACTTCCAATAACCCCTACCTCTTTCTTGATTGAGTTTGAAAACAATAGGGAAATGGTTCAATGATCAGATATGGTAAAATGTTGGAATCCAAGGTTAAGCCGTACATGTCTTGTGAAATTATGAAAAAGTCTAATCTAGCTTGTTGCCTTTGATTTTTTTTTTCACCACGCATATTTCTTTTCACTTTTATTTAATTCTCTCCAAATATCAGAAAGGTTGTGATATTCCAAAGAGTTCAATAAACCTTCTCTGGATTTGGGGTTATTTATGTGTTTGTAATTCTCTAAATCCATTGATGGGTCTAAGACTAAGTTCCAATCACCCACAATGACAACTGATTCATTTCCAAAATCATGGATTTTTTCAAATATGTCATTTTAGAAATATGGGTTATCGTTATTTGGTCCATAGAGATTAGTGAATGTGATTCTTTTATCTTCTACAGTTAGATCTGCAGTGATATAATTGCTGTGTTCATCGATAATTGTTCTATGGATAGTGTAGTCAATATCATTGTTACAAAGTACAGCAACGCCTCTTGTTTAAGATTTATAGGGAGCAATTATACATTGTGGACCCCATTCATTTTTCATAGTATTAACATTTTCAGGCGAAATATCAATGTCTTGTAGACAGATAATTGGGTATTTTTTTCTGGGTAAGTTCATAACTTCTTTTCTTTTGTTTTTATCAGCTAACCCTCTGCAATTTGATGAAATCATTTTAATTTTCTTTGTCTGAGTCATTTCAAATGGTGATTTCGTTATGGGACAAAAAGGTTCTAAGATGGGAAAATAAACAGATCAGTAGCATGGTAGTTTGAGATTGGAAGCAGTAGGTTTGATGTAGTGTTTAACAAGCATAACACATGGGAACATTTTTGCTTGCATTCCCAGAATGTATGTATGACATCTTCCATGTCTTTAAAACAGTAACTGCTTTTTGTAACGTCCACATAGTGAGTGAGTGAGTTTAGTTTTACGCCACACCCAGTAGTATTCCAGCTATATGGCAGCGGTCTGTAAATAATCGAGACAATCCAGTGATCAACAACATGAGCATCGATCTCCACAGTTTGGAACCGATGACGTGTCAACCAAGTCAGCGAGCCTGACCACCTGATCCCGTTAGTCGCCTCTTACAACAAGCATAGTCACATTTTAAGGCAAGCATGGGTTGCTGAAGGCCTATTCTATCCCGGCACCTTCATGGGTCTAATGTCCACGTAACCCATCATAGTGAGAAGGCAGTTGGTTGGCTATATATGGTGTAAGATTTGATGTTGGAACCACTGTGGTTCAGTTACTTTCGTGCATCTAAATGGGATAGTATTGATACCCTTCCTATCTTGTTTGTTAATTCCATGTCCAAGAAAGTACAAGGACGTACTCCCAATTAGCAAAGTGGTTATTTCTCTCGCATAGGTTTTAAATAATTATTTCAAAGTAACACTGTGAACCTGTTTTTGTTTGTTCAGATGGGGGTATATGTGAAATGGTAAAAGGGGAGACTGTGCTGAGAAAAGTGCTTAATTTTGGTAATTGTAATCCTCGATATCTCCAGGGTATACGTTCCGAAAGGTCTCCACTATACCCTGGACGCATCTACGGGTCGGCCCGATAATTTTATTACCTCCCTTTGCTGGCTCCGCTTTCTCACAGTAGCCAATCAGAATGGTCGCCGTCATAACCGAACTTGCCAGTGTCAACAAAGGTAGCAGTTGCAACTGCGAAGGTTTGCTTGCCGTGCGACTCACAATATGGGGAAATCATACAGGCAACTTTACAGGTCCGAAACCTTTTTAAAAACATATGCAAGAAATCCATCTACCTCTTTCAGAGAATCTACGCATGGTTTGTTTGCCAAGTTTAATCGGTTAGAGAATTTAAAAAGCGAAAGTGAGTTGTGACTGGTTCGCTCAACTTCCCAGCGTAGACGCCTGATTGGATAAAAAGCCAGCCAAGGGAGGTAATAAATTTATCGGGCTGAGCCGTAGATGCATCCAGGGTATAGTGGAGACTTGTTGGAACGTATACCCTGGAGATATCGAGGATGGGTAATTGTTGGCTTCTACGGAATTGTCTTACAGCTTGAACATCAACATGATGTCCAAATTTTTCTTCTAGAAACAACCCAGTCATGTACTGGAGGATCAAAGGCAGCTCAATTGCCCTTGTTGACAATGTAGATGTTGGCCATTAAACGTCTTGTATGTCACATCCATAAAAACATCATTTTGACTGATTCCTGCACACTCTATGGCACTAGTTCTGATTTTCAGTTACACATGAATACTAAATCTATCCTTTGCATATTGACCAATTAATTCTATTGCAGCTGCCATCTTGGATCTAAGCTGATGCAACAAGACTGGATAGAAAGAAGAGAGATAATTTGTGTTGCAATGTTTGGCCACAAGGATTTTACAACAACCGAGCAACATGGCTGTATTAGAAACAGAGGTTATTTAGGAACATATGACAGGAGTATCCTCTGTGGAAAAGAGAATGAGGCCAAGTATTAATGTACCATCAGTGAAGATTAGAATTTGTCTTCAACATACATATTGTAATGTAAGCTGGGATGTCAGGCATGTCAACTTGGCTGATGCACATCTACGTCAAAATCAATGGATTGTCTGGTGTAGACAAAAATGCTGGAATATGACAGTGCAAATTCACACCACAGTTTTAAACAACAAACAAGCCAAAGTACTGTAATATACAACAAAAACAAACCATTCATAAAGTTTCCACTTACAACAGTATGATTTCCAGGACATTTGGCAATGTCAGTGACGATACAGACTGACACGATGGGAAGATCATTAGCCATTGAAGCAGGCTCACTCTGACCTGCAACAGGAATATACATCAATATCAAGTCATTTTTTTCAATGTCATGGAGACTGACGCCATTTTGTGATATCATAAGACTACCTTTATCAATTATCATGTAAGCTACAAATGTGCAAGGATGTTTTATCATATCTGAGCATAAAATTATATAATATAATACCGGTGATAACACCTATTATCTGCTCACAAAATCAATGAGATACTTCAATATGTGTTGCTACTATAGTCACTCAAGTTTCATTGGTCGGTATTACGTATTTACAACCAGTTAACACATACTGACACAGAATGATAGACTGTTTCTTTTATGATATGAGCCCTGTACAAATAATAATACAAACTAGCAATGTAACAAAGTTCGAGGTCCTATCTTTGCAAAAGTATCAATGGCATTTCTAGGGGTACTTTCCTGTGTCTATCTGTATCATCACCAATAACCTTAGAAAATGTGGTGACTCAGTCAATGTCATACTATTACTTAACAAACACTGTTTCAGACCTTTCTGTTTACTGTGACTGTGAGACTGATAGGGGAGCTTCACACAAAAACATTTCATCTTGATTCCATTCGTCCTTCTTAACCACACTTAATGTGAATCATCTGCCAATAAAGGTCATTATTGACATTATATGATCTTACCTTTTGAAAAATCAACGATAATCAATCCAGTAACAGCTGTGAAATGTTCGTTCGTGTTTGGAAAAGGCCTTGCTCAATATACACTTCTAAATAAAGATCGTTGAACGACTTCCGGGTAAAGTTTTCTTAAAAGTTTGCCCGAACAGGAAACGAAATCATGCACGACTCGTTATTTCCAAGAAAGATTGCGAACATGGAGAATGCATTTTTTATGTAAAAAAGTCAGCGGTGCTGCTCTTTACAGAGTGCAGTGGTGAAACTCTTACAACAAAATTTACAACTCGATTTTCCCTTCATGAGGTATGACTTTTATGTACGAAGCCCACGGAGGGTCATTTGCGTATCCAAAATGAAAAACGTATGTAAACGCAAATGTCCTTCCAGGAGCTTCGTACTTCTGCAATTTCGAGGAGAATTTATTCGTTAGCACGACGAAGTTGACATTCATTTTTCCCTTAATGGCTATCGCACTAAAAGACATTGTTTCATTTCTTTTTGATAAATCCATGACGGTCCGGGTTATCTTCTAATGTATCTACTGTATCCATGCTTGTCGTAAGAGACGACTATCGGGATCGGGCGGTGAGGCTTGCTGCCTTGCTTGACACATGCCCTCGTGTTCCAACTGCGTAGACAGATGCTCATAGTGTTGATCACTAGATTGTCTGGTCCAGACTCAACCACATGGCTGGAATGTTGCTGGGCGTTGTGTAAAACTAAACTCACCCACTCATCCTCATGTCCCGGATCGCCTGTCCAAATAAAGGACCGTTCGTTGTTTCTTCCAGGTGCGTGCGTGCGTGCGTGCGTGCGTGCGTGCGTGCGTGCGTGCGTGCGTGCGTGCGTGCGTGCGTGCGTGCGTGCGTGCGTGTGTGTGACCGATCAAGTCATCCTCCAGAGATCTGATTCTCAGCAGGGGTGGCATCAAACCAAACATCCCCAACTTTGTCCTCGAGTACACAAGCTTGGTTACATCCTCATCACGTGTGTATTTAGCTGCTACCCAGATCATATGGACACGACCACGTCTCGGAAGCCCAGGGAAGAGACCAACAACCACATTGTATAACGCACGTTTAAAGTCTAGCTGGAACATTATTGGTACCATGGCGGCTGATGTCCTAGGTTCGCCGAGGTCTGCTTCATATAGGCGGAGACTGTCCCTCAGTCGATGTAAGAATCTTTCCCCTATCTCTGTCCTGGTCCACTGGTCCCGTAGCTCGATGTCCCTTAAATCCTGGGGTAGTCTTGATATACTTGATACCAAGAGCTGCTATGCGATGGACATCAACAGGAAAAAGAGTTGATTGAGTTGAGTTAGGTTTTACGTCACATCGGCATTATCCCAACCATAAAGTGACGTGATCAAGTTTGCATTTATTACCGTTCTGTGTCCATGGTCCAAAAACGTTTTGATTCAAAAACACATATTTTCATTTCATTACCGTTTAAAAACAGATAATTTCACAGCACCAAATACAAAAGCAAGCAATTTGTTGTTCTCTTTACAAAACTGCATTTTATGATGGAGGCCAACTTCCCTCGGATAATTCACGGTAAGATGCCCGCTCACACCGGGAAACAGATCTTTCAGGTTCTCGCAATATAATGGGAACCTACGGCAGTCGAAAAGTCCACATAGTCAAGCAAAATATGCTTGATGATGAACACTTCATCGCAAGAGACAGACACAGTGGTTCCATCCCCATCCGTTTTGAACAGATGGTCATGGGTAAATCGGCCAATACGACATCGTCGTAAAACGTCTTCAACACGTCTTGACTGGCAGTTCAGGTCGGTAAAACCAACTGTTGGCTTCAATCCATGAAGTTTACTTCGTCCGACCTGGGTGTCCCACCTTTTTAGCATACGGTCCTGAGTATAACTTTTGATAGTGGGTTTTAAGTCACTGTACGGGATCAGTAGTGGAGATAAGGGCTTGTCAAGTGCCTCTTTAGCTGCAGCATCGGTCTTTGTGTTACCTGCTATGCCGACGTGAACTGGCAGCTAGCAGAGGTACATTGGCCAGTAGAAAGATCATACCATTGTAAAGTTCTAAGATGTTTAGGATGATAGGTTGACTTGAAGTAACATTCTGAATTGCTTGAAGGCAAGATATTGAATCTGTGAAAACGATGAAGTTTCTCAAGTGGTTCTGGTGTTTAATATAGGTCAAAGCTGAGAAGACAGCTTTGGCCTCATCAGTGAAGATGGAACTGTTGTCTGGGAATTTAGAAGAGACAGTCTTGGATCCAATGATCCTTGGATCCGTGTGTGAAAATTGATCTGGGGTCTCATACATGGAACGTAGCTGGTTGTATTCCTGTTGGAACACCAAGGGACTTATTTGGTGAGGTTACAATTGATGCGTATGTAGCCTCACCTTCTGCCAAGATGGCGAAGACAGAAGCATGTAAGGTGGTACGCTATCGAGATAGATTTCAGCTGCAGATATGTGGGTCGAACTCTGATTCCAAGTGGAGAAACCAGGCTTGACAGCTGAGGAGATATAGAGGGTTGAAAACACAGATGTATGTTGGATTGGACGCATTTGAACGCAATTCAGTGCTGTATTGCAGTGCACGTTTAATACGGAGTTGTTCGAGTGCGGATTCGTCATCTCCGCATATAGACTGTCTATCAGAGAGGTCCAAAAGACTCCGAGGAAGAGCCTAAGGCCTCAATGGTGGATTGAATCTAATTATTCTAGATTGCTTTTGCAGGCTCCACCGTAGACAATGAAGCCATAATCCAGTTTAGAGCGATTCAATGATCTGTACAGGTGATGAAGGGTAGTATGATCCCCTCCCTTCTCTGTATTTGAAACGACTTTTAATAAGTCGAGGGCCTTCAAACACTTTGTTTTAAAATATTTTATGTGTGGCAAGAATGTGAGGTACCGATCGAATACGATTCCTTTTAATTTGGAAACACTGAAATCATCTACGAAAAGGGACCGATCAACACTACTATTTAAATCTTTGGAGAGGCTGTTAATGTTGATGCTGACAGACAGGATGCTGCCTTGAGGGACGCCTTGGTCTTAGTGGAAGTAGTCAGACAATGTGGAACCCACCCGTATATAAAAGAAACAGAGGACGTCCAAAGGAGACATGGAGAAGATCTGTGGAGACAGGGATGAAGGACACAGTATGGACATGGGGGCAGGTGCACCGATGGGTCCAGGTCAGACAGCATTGGAAAACTTGAGTAACAGCTTTATGTACGAAGGGCACGAAGAGTGAGTGAGTGAGTTTCTTCATACGCTGCTTTTAGCAATGTTCCAGCAATATCACGGTCGCGGACACCAGCAATGCGTTTCACGTGCACATTGTATACCCAATGGATTAAGTAGGTATGTATGTAAGTATGTAAGTAGGTAAGTATGTGGCTACATCGTGAGTGTCGGTTAAGATAAATTGTTCTGTTGATGTCGACACCAAACTAGAAGATACATGAAAACACGCCATGACATTGCAAGAACTGTAAACCGTGACTCTCTGGCGTTTCCTTGCTCATGTCCGAGGAAAAGCTGTGCGGGTGTGTGTGGGCGAGCGTGCGTGCCGTTTGTGCGTTGCACAGATTTGCTAGCTCGTGCTCTGCTTGTTTGTATCTTTACAGGACGTAATGTGATTAACACTGGTCTGTGCTAAGCCAAATATATTCGGCATTATGACGTTTACAGACCAAGCCGACTAACAATGCAATGACGTTGATACAATATGTTCTACATCAGATATGGTAGGCGGTTTCAGTGTCAGATATAAACGTGCATATGACAGTTATATGAACACTTACTGAATTTCAGCTGACAACGAAAAGACATTGTTTACCAGCCTCTCAGACACCTGCGACTGAGCATGTACTTTGTCTCAAACCAGTCTGTCCCAATGAGAGCGTCATGATATGTCTAACACTTATTCATGTATAAGTTTTCCCATAGATATCACGTTATAAACACTACAGAGAATGTACAAGTGAAATGGGATATAGACAGTATAGTTTCATTGCATGTATTAGGACTATTGAGTCTCTGTAACATACATCCTGTCCTGCATTCCATTCGGTTGTTTATTCAGCATGTGTAGCCAGCAGTTTGGAAAACAAACTTGGACGTCTAAGAATTGATGTCCTAAACTGTTCCTTGACTTCTCTTCAGCCTCCAACCCAGCATCGTGGCGAGAAAGCTGCCAACTACAGGAGTGGATTTACAACTGATAAATGGATCAAAGATTTCCTTCATGCAAGATTTCAGTGTGTGAAAGGTAACCACAATGTATCGGCCATGAAGGTTATCAATACTGGGACGCCGCAAGGTTGTGTTTTGTCACCAGTCCTGTTCACGCTATAGGAATGTGACTGCACGTGCGTAGAAAATAACAGTATTTGCCAATGGTGTAGCCCTTGTTAGTCAGATGTATGATTCCGAATCAGACTGACGATACACAGATATTGTAAAGAATTCCATATCATGGTGTCTACTAGTTTATGTTTGAGAGTAATACACTGGATAATAAACTCGCTTCCGAGAAATACCACTTTTAAAAAACTCGCGGAAGATTTATAATCAAATCGCTTCCGCTTGTTTGATACCAAATCCTTAACTCGTTTAATATAAATGGTGTAACACGCAAAATGGTTTAGTTTCCTTTGTGTCGGTGTGCACAAAAGATATAAAATTTCTCTGTTGTTTCTAAGGCAGTGGATAATACATCCTAGTAATCTAATCATTGCATTTAGGCAAATATCCATGACTTAATGCACACACTTGTAGGGTTTCTCATCATCCTAAGCACTCATAGTGTGCTGACAAGATTTGTTTGTATATTAGGATATTTATATAGCGCACATATTCACGCAAAGAGTATTTGCTCAAGACGCTGATATTTTTCCCCTCCATAACTGGATGTCAACCCCACACATCCTATTTATCAATCTCAATTCCCAGGGATAATACAACTCTTGCAGCCACTAGGAACACCAAGTAATTGCGGACCGTGAAGGTCCCCGGGTAGAATAGACCTTCAATGTATGCTTGCTATAAAAGGCGACTAAGCTTGTTGTAAGAGGCGACTAACGTGATCGGGTGGTCAGCCTCACTGATTTGGTTAACACGTCATCGGTTCAAAATTGCGCTGATCGATGCTCAAATTGTTGATCGCTGGATTGTCTGGTCCAGACTCGATTATTTACAGACCGCCGCCATATAGCTGGAACACTGCTGAGTGCGGCGTAAAACTAAACTCACTCACCCTAGTAACTGCGGCTTTCTCATCCTTAGAGGTACCCATTCACAGCTGGGTGGACTGGGACATAGTCACAGTACCTCGTCCAAGATTACAGCAGGTTATCATTTACTGTTTGAATTCGTGGGTTCTTTTAAGTGCTCAGGGTTGTTGCAACAGGGTTGTGACAACACAGTAAGAGTCTGCACACAAAGATGATTAGAGGTTTTTACAGGGGTCGCAGGCGAGTGTGATCATGACACCTCAACCTCACTGGATCCCTAGCCTGGAGCTTTAGCCAGTTTTACCAACTGAGAGATGTTGTCAAGTACAAAATCAATGACCCCCTACTTCCCAAATTTTTAAGCATAACTCTTTAATATTTTTATGCATACTTTTCTCGTAATTGAATGGTTGTTTTTCTCCATCCATTTCTCTAAATACTGTGAAAGGATATGAGAAAGGTGTAAAGACATATTTGAATCACTGTGTCATCAAGTCCTCTTTTTTCTAAACTGTATTAGCCTCAGATGTATAAACCTATTCAAACCTATAATCAATGAAGAGAGATGAAGTATGTTCTTGTAACTACTGAATCAGTATCACTTAAGCTATTCCAACAGCAAGAGACATGTACTTCCCCTGGATGAACGTCTCAGAATATAAAACTGACTCTGGTAAAATATTATATAAAAAAATATTTAAAATGCTGCAATAATGAAATTAAATGTTTTGTTGTGTCAATAAGCAGGAAGGAACAATATTATAAAAAGAATCTTTATTAAGTCATTATGATTCATGCACATCACATGTGCCATCTGTGTTAGGTGCCCTTGAGCTTTCTTCTCTCTCCATCCTGAACAGTTCTGCTTGTGCAGACAGGTGCTGCCTCCTATGCTGGAAGTGTTGATGTCTTCTCTTCTTCTCCAACTCTGTCACATCAGGCGGGGCAGGGGGGATAAGCGTGTCTGACAACTTGTAGTACACTGTACTGGTATCAGAGTCACACACTGCCAGGGTCAGGCTGGAAATAAAATCAGAATGTTATGCATTAGGGTCCAATCAAAACAGCATTTCTCCTTAAGTTTTCCATATCAGATGATTGTTTAACATAAAGCTAAAAAAAACAGCATGTGCTATGGGTAAAATATACATTTTCCATTTTTTAAAATAAAAATCATACCTTGTAGCACTGTCTGATAAAATATCTATCTCAAGTCAATAACAAATGCTTTTTGTTCAAGATGTACAGGTAACCAGTTTCAGTTAATGAGGTGATTTGGCTTAATTCACCTGGTGTTAATTGAGTGTAATTAATTCATTATTAAATCGCCACCAGTGTTATTGTGGTAATCTCCTCTCCTTGCTTGAGTCACTTTGGACAAGGTCTTTGGAGAAAGTTACAAGAGCTGGGATTATCCAGAGGGTATGGGACATCCAGAAATGTACATCAAACTTGTTTTTCTACCAGTGTCACATGTTCACAGTGTCACAGTAACAGCAGACTTAGTTTATGGGTCAAGGGTAGCAGTGTCCAGCAGTACGAATACTCATCGTCTACGGGCTGCTTGAATCCACTGCCATATTTAAGGACAAGTTTGACACGTCACAGCCCTCACAGCCCCCAAACAAGGGTACCAATGGATTATGTGGCTCAGGTCAAAATTAACGTTCTTCCATGGCCGTCTCTTTCCTTGGATATGGTTCACATCGAACATTCTTAGGGGACATTGGACGCAGGGTCACAGTAAACTTGCACAGTTGAAGCAGATATTGGTGCTTGAGTGAAACAATTTGCCTCAGACATTCAGACTCTAGTGAACACAATGAGGCCATGCTGTGTGCAAGCTTGAGGTGGCTTTAAGTGCTAGCACTAAAGGGAGTCACTTTTTGCCTTAGAAGCATGTCCATTTCACGGACTGTGATCAACTTGAACTTACTGCAGTTCAAAGTCAACGGCAACTTTCAGCTGTTCAATTGACAGTGTTTTCTATAGAATTAATGATTAGACATAAATTGCATGGTCTACTACTTGACAAAAAGCCAGACTTGCATGCCTTTTTCTGTTTAGTATAGAAACAAGAGTCATCAGAAGATGACATATCCCCCCAGCCCCTTCATGTTTGAAAGGACAAATAATTTGAGAGATACTCATTGTTCTTTTAGACTAAGTTTGAATTGTCTCCATGGAATTATAAATGCCATATATCTGTAACTAGCAACGTCACAATTTCAAGATCTGTCTTATATATCTGCCTAGATCTGTTGAAAGATGAAATGGTTTTTGAGTTGTGCTCTGGGAACGAGCGTTTCCACGGAAACTAGGAAAATAATACATCACAGAAACCTTTAAAAACCAAAAGGCACCACTTTGGGGTCTGCCACACATATCTAGAAAGTTTTGCTAACAGATATTAGGAAGTTTTTGAGTTCTGCTCTGGAAATGAAACACAACTCTCACTTTTGAGACTAGGTCCAAAACGTTTCCATGGAAACCGAGAAAATAATAAATCACAAAAACCAATAGAGAGCAAAAGGCACCACTGTTTTAATAACAGATATTAGGAGGTTTTTGAGTTCTGCTCTGGAAACGAAACACACCTCTCACTTTAGGGACTATGTCAGAAACGTTTCCCATGGAAACCAAGAAAATAATATATCACAAAAACCTGTACATAGCAAAAGGCACCACTTCAGCTTCTGAATGATATATCTACCAAGTTTTGCACAAAGATATTGAACAGCTTTTGAGTTCTGCTCCGGAAACGAAACACACCTCTCACTTATGAGACTATGTCTGAAATGTTTCCATGGAAACCCAGAAAATAATAAATCACAAAAACCTGCACATAGCAAAAGGCACCACTTTAGGTTCTGACTGATATATCTAATAAGTTTTGCAGAAAAATATTGGACGGTTTTTGAGTTATGCTCCCGAAACGAAGCCCACCTTACCATAAGACTAACACCAAAATGTTCCATGGAAAAACAACAAAAATAAAAATACCAAAAATCTGTAAATAGCAAAAGGCACAAGCATAGGCTGCGATTACTATATCAATCAAGTTTGGTCTAAAATATTGAACGGTTTCTGAGTCATGCTCCGGAAACAAAATGATTACGGAAGGACGGACGAACAGATGAGGCGTCGACTATACCCCCCCCCACATTACATGCCGCTGGGGATAATAAAAATATATGAAACTTTCACTATAGTTTCTCTTCTATCGTTTGCTTATGTATTTTTGTAACAACCTCCCATATGATACTATCAATCTGCCAATCAAGGTCAATTATATATTGTGTTAATAACCTTTTACCTCATCAGCTCACTGCACACAAGTGCCACTCAGGGACACACAAAAAGACCATAGGCCACAGTGGGGAATTTCAGCTAGATCAATTAAAATCTCACAGGCCACAGAGGGCAGTGCCACAGAGGTACTTTACCAACTCTTATAGCTGTTAATATGGCTCACAGAGATAGTTTCTAGGACTTATATGTCATAATCATTCCCTACTAAACAAACGGTGAAGCATAACTTGTGTCATATATATATCATATGTGCAAATATCACTTTTGCCTAGCAACCATTGTTTCTGTATTTTGTTGTCTGTGATATCATTAAACAATTGAACCTGACATCCATGGAGAGGGCTGTCACATTTGCATGCCATGTTTTACTGCATACATGTACATGAAAAAAATGGATAGTAACAGAGGATACAATACGAGTGAGTGGCCATGTCATACTATGTTAATGGCACGTGTGCTTAAAGGTTGGTATTTCCCGAGTGAGGGTGAGGGATATATCAATATTTAGGCACAAGTGTCATAAACATAATAGAATATGGGCACAAATATAATATTCTGTTTATTACCAAAGCAGTAAATCTGAGGAAAATAAACTCAAATCTACTTTCAAACATAACCTGGCTACACACCCTCACTGCATGTCGAATGCAAGAAGAAACATGACTTCATAGAATTGCTCATGATGTCACGTTACCATGACAAAGTGATTTCTTGCCTAAGGGCTTTGCATAAAAAATATGAACCCTGATATTTTCGCCCTCATAGGTATTAAAAAGAATTATTTCACTGGGACAAGTGTTCCATATGAAACACAAGCAAAACTATGTACTGTCCTCATGCTTGCAATACAAAATTTTACACTCATTTAGCACAAGTCATATGACACACTTGCTCGTGTATTAGCTCAATATATATTCTTGCACCTGACATACCTGTGTGTTTGTTTGTCACCTATGACCAGGTGCTGGAAGTGAGCATGTATGTCTTCTTGTGACAAAGTTGTGGTGACATCTGTTGGCAGGAACACTTCACGTGGCCGACCTTCACCCTTGCGAGCCGACACAAACATAATGTTCAGAGCATCACAGTGGTGTAGTTCCACACTATGCCATGTTTTTGCTGGAAGAGAGAAAATGAATCAATATTGTACTGTGGACTGTTTGACATCAGACTTGACAATACTCCCACTACAGCTTGACAAGTATTAGATGAGCCAGTGCAGTGAACACGCTTGCAACAAGCAGGCGGAGCAAGTAATCTGGACAAATACACTTGGTTGCTACAGGTAGATTGGTGATTAAGAATGTGCAATACATGCTGACCATGGCATGAAATCAGTACCACTACTGTTTAACACGTGTCTTGTAGAGCGATTTAGTTCAGCAATCATGACATGACTTGCATGAGGAACTTGAACTTTTCAATATTTAGACAACAACCTGTTTCCCTCTTGTTTCAAATGGAATGTTCTGGAGGGCGTTCCCATATATGCAAATTGGGGTCATTTTTCAGGTTGTGGCTCATCTAATACTTATCAAGCAGTAGATGTGGTGTCTGTAAGGAATGAAGATTGAACCAGTCTAACCAGTGACCAACATCATGAACATAATGTATGCAAATGAAGTGCACCAATGAAGTGCACCAATGAAGTGCACCAATGAAGTGCACCTGTCAGCAAGTGTGATCACCGGGTCCCACAAGCATGCTTTGCTGTTGACCAATTCAAACCCTAAGCTTGAGTAAGTGATTATATTTGACATTGTTAAAGCCAGTCATTTTTCATGATTTTTGGAGGCAATACATGTTCAGCTGGTTACAAATCTATCATACTATACTTAATTCTGATGTACTTAAACAGTCGTACCCATTAACTATTCTGCCTGCTCCTTGTGAAGTTACAAGTAGTTGGTATAGTTGACTAAGAAAACCAGGTGGTCATGCATGCTGACTTGGGTGACACATATCATCATATCCAAACTACGAAGATTGACACTCATGATATTGATCACTGGATTGTCTATCCAGATTTTCAGGATTGTTCATATATTTTCTCAAGTTGTGAAGTGGATATCAAACAGAAATTTGTTGATTCCAGGAGTCAGTCAATAATTAAAAAACATGGAATTCTGAGGCACAATCATAGCTGAAAACCTTTCAAAACATTTCAGACCTTTATAATCTCAACGTATTACCTTCACAGAGATCCATGTACACTTGAAATGCGATATTCACTTGGTCCTCGTTTCCTGGACATGTCTGCAAAGCCTCCACTAGCTGAAACACAACAATAGCTGTGAACAAAAATCTTAAAGGGAGAATTTGCAATGGTAGTTGGCAAATTTGATTCAAGACCACAAACTCCACTAAATCATCTGTTAGTATGTATATCATTGTAGAAGTTGATACCCTAATTTGTTGAGTGTCACACATGGTATTATTTACAAGCTCCAAACCTAAGCTAAATATTATAAGTTGTTCACTGGTCATGAATTTGACATGGATTAATGGAGGGTGCATCAACCCATGGCCCCCGAGGGACCAGTGTACAACATATTTATCTCATCAAACACCTCAATGTTATAGTGAACAGTTTGAAGCACAGAAATTGGATGTAGGGGAGGACTGTTTGGCAACAGCCCAAACACTACTGACAAAATGTACCCAAAGCATTCCCACAGTTGAATTTGCAGTGGGTAACATGGAAAGAATTACTTGCTTGTAATAAGATGCACTGACTGGCTCAGCCTATCAGAAAACTGAAAGATGTTGTTAGTTCTACTATGAGAAGGCTGCACTCCTGTATATTATTGGTAAAATCCATTAAAGAGCCCATGCTTGTCATACAAAGCAATCAACAAGATTGGGTGTGCTTGTGCACGTTTTGTATGGATGTCAAATTGCAAGAAATCATCTTCTCCTCAATCCTTACGTCACTTTACCATGAATGTTCCATAAACATGAACGCTTACTTTTATGAGATTTCATTTTATCGAAACTTGTGTTACTTTCACTGTTCAGTATTTTATTGGTAAGATCCATTTAGGAACCCATGTTGTCACACAAAGTTACAAACATGGTAGGGGGGTTAGGTTCAGTCACTTGTCATTGCATCCTATTTGTGGATACCGATGATCTTGATGTCAATGACTTGATAAAGGACAGAACTTAGTTTTTCAATTAGAATACTCCTCAGTGTGGCATTCAACAACCAACAAACAGACAAGGGAGTGCGTGAGTTTAGTTAGGGAACACCAGAAATGGGCTTCAAACATTGTGCCCATACATACACGTCAACTCTCATGCATCCTGCATAAAATTCACACATTTAACCTCAATGTCACATATTAATGCACTTTGGCATGACGAGAAAAACAAACAATAAGAACAAGAGGTAAGTGTGCACCTGACTCATAAAATTTCCTGTAGTCCATTAAGATCAGCTTGTACTCTTCACACAAAAACTAATATCCAATGCCATATTACATGATAGGGATAGAATCATCTAAACAATTTGGGACTGTGACAGGTCTTACAAAAATTAGCAGAGTTGTTCATTTTGTGCAAAGGTTGAGACACATATGATAGTGAATGAATGAGTTTAGTTTTACGTCACTTTTAACAATATTCTAGCAATATCAATGAATGAGTTTAGTTTTACGTCACTTTCAACAATATTCTAGCGATATCACAATGGGGAACAACAAAAATGGGCTTCACAAACATTGTGCCCATGTGGGGAACTGAACCTGGGTCTTCATTCTGATGAGAGAATGCCTTAACTATTGGGCTACCCCACCACCCTGGCACATATATAACACAAGAGTCATCAGAAGATGACATATTCCCCTGGCCCCCACATGTTTGAAAGGACAAATAATCTGAGAGTTACTCATTGTTTTTTTAGACTAAGTTTGAATTGTTTCCATGGAATTCATGAAAATCATAAATGCCATGTATCTGTAACCAGCAAAGTCACAATTTCAAGATCTGTCTCATATATCTGCCAAGATCTGTTGAAAGATATGAAATGGTTTCGAGTTGTGCTCTGGGAACGAAGCCCACCCCTCCAAAACGATTCCATGAAAACCGAGAAAATAATACTACACAAAAACCTGTAAATACCAAAAGGCACCACTATAGGTTCAGATTGATATATCTACCCAGTTTTGTAGAAAAATATTGAATGGTTTTTGAGTTCTGCTCCGGAAACGAAGCCCATCCCTCCATTTTGAGACTAAGTCCAAACGTTTCCATGGAAACCAAGAAAATAATAAATAAAAAAACCTGCACATAGCAAAGGGCACCACTTTGGGGTCTGTTACACATATCTACCAGGTTTTACTGACAGATATTTAGGAGTTTTTTAGTTCTGCTCCGGAAACGAAACACACCTCTCATTTTTGAGACCAAGTCCAAAACGTTTCCATGGAAACCAAGAAAATTTGAAATCACAAAAACCTGTAAATACCAAAAGGCACCACTTCAGCTTCTGACTGTATCTACCAACTTTTGCAGAAAAATATTGCACGGCTTTTGAGTTCTGCTCTGGAAACGAAACACACCTCTCACTTTTGAGACTATGTCCAAAACGTTTCCATGGAAACCCAGAAAATAATTAAACACAAAAACGTGTACATAGCAAAAGGCACCACTTAAGGTTCTGACTGATATATCTACCAATGTTTGCAGAAAAATATTAACGGTTTTTGAGTTCTGCTCCGGAAACAAAGCCCAACCCACCATAAGACTAACACCAAAATGTTCCATGGAAAAACAAAAAAATATAAATGCCAAAAATCTGTAAATAGCAAAAGGCACAAGCATAGGCTGTGATTACTATATCTATCAAGTTTGTTCTAAAAATATTGAACGGTTTCCGAGTTCTGCTCCGGAAACAAAATGATTACGGACGGATGGATGGACAGACGGGGGACGGACGGGCGGACGGACAGACGAGGCGTCGACTATATCCCCCTGCATTACAAGCCGGGGGGGATAACAATACACTTACAAAAATGGGACATAACAAAGTGGGGCTAGCATACCCAAAAGATTTTGGCACAGAGTATGTCATCTTTTGTGTGAAGGGGCACTATGCTCTACTGTCCTTTTTCTTCAGAGCTTGAAACATGAGAGATGAATAGCACATTTTGAGCTGGTGTATATACAATGTGGCATTTGTATAGCCTGAATGTGACCAGGTAACTGTATTTCAGCTGGGCCCTTTGTGAAGCAGCTCAAGCAAGTCATGAATCCATAATTCAGTGGAATGTTTGGAATTCAGCCTGAACTAGGGATCTTTCTGTGACTTTCCTGAAGACACATGTTGCAGGGATATTTTCAAGACTTACTACAACTTCTGACATGACATTCTTCTATGTTATGACCAAATATTTAAGAAATACAGGTTGCTCTACCAGCAAGCGTCCTCGTGCTTTAACTATAATAGTTCAGGGCGAAACTGTGCTTTATTACACTATACATGGTGGTAGTACGAACTGCATTTCTTTTCTAAAATGCCGTATTTAATAATTTCTAAGCCTAATTTCGATTCATCTACGGCAGAAAACAAACCATAGGTTCAGTGACCTAAATTAAGAATCCTCGCATAGGGCTAACTGATGCGACCAAGAAAAAGGAAGCGACGAAACTGTTTACTGTGGGAGGTTGTATGAGGCGATGGCAACTGACATCCATTGTGACGTCGGCTACACTGTGACATAATGCAAAAAAGTTTGATCACGAGGGGGCAGACTGGAATGGCGCAGCAACGTCAACACATTGTGACGTAATGCAAAACGTGCACATTATCGTCTGATAAAGTATTGTCAGCGCCTTTGACCGAGATATCTTAGAATAAGTGATTTATAATACATTTGGGAGGTCTGTATTGCTTGTATGCCGCACTCAGCAGTATTCCTGCAGTGGTCTGGACAAGACAATAGAGTTACAATATATATATATCAACATTATGAGCATTGATCTACACAGCTGGATACGACGACATGTCAACCAAGTCTGCTAACCTAACCACACGATGCAGTTAGTCACCCCTAATGACAAGCATGGGTTACTGAAGATAATCCTAAACCGAATCTTCATGGGTCTCAGTGATCTGAATGACATACAGGTCCTCCTCATAATGGTGATTCAACTACATGACAAACTCCATGGATATTTCTAAATTTTGACCAACTAAGCCTAGTTTTACACCACTTCTAGCAATATGAAAGCACTTTTTCAGCATGGGACAGCAGACATGAGCTTCACACTTTAAACATATGTGGGGAAATACAACCTGGCCCCGATTTCTCGAAACAGACTTAAATCTGAGTTTTGACTTAAGTCTGAGATTTTACTCAAATTTGAGAAAACGCATTTCTCAGAATGAACTGAAATCGGCACAAAACTCAAACTATAGGAAAGAATTTGAGTTTCGTGAATAGATTACTAAATTTGTTTTGGTTTTATATGTCAAAAATGCAGTTGAGTTAAAAATTCAGCTGTTTCAAATTGTGAAACTCAGTTTGAGATTTGAGTAAAAACTTAAGTTTGTTTCGAGAAATTGGAGCCCGAGCTTTGTCAAGACAAGCAAATGCTCAAACCACTTGGCTACCTCACTGACCCTTAATTTCTGCAGAGTAAGGGATATAAGATATAACCACAGTAGGTTAATAGGATAACATTCACTAATCTCACATCACACATAACAGGCATAAGAACCTGAGCCACAGTCAAAATGGAAATACTTATCAGATTATTGGGTACTGGTCATCCATTTTGCTTCTAATTATATATGATATCACTGTAACCACAATATCCAAACATTATCACACTCTACTTATTTATAATCCTCCACTGTATAGCATGTGACCAGGAGATCAGGGTGTGCTTATCTAAGAATTACATTAATGGGAGATTTATGCTGATTGTGGTCATTGCATGAAACATTTCTTTGGGGGTTGGGTGGGGGGTTGCAGCTATGGCACTAAATTAAAGGTAAAATGTTTTTTTGGACTGGTGAACAGTAAAATATTATTGTTTCTGAATAGTCATTTTTGTGATGTTGTGAGTCAGTGAGTTCAGTTTTACTCTGCACTCAGCAATATTCCAGCTATATGGCAGAAGTGTGTAAATAATCGAGTCTGGACCAGACAATCCAGTGATCAACAGCAGGAGCATCAATCTGTGGAATTGTGAACCAAAGACATGTGTCAGCCAAGTCAGCGGGCCTGACCCACCGACCCTGTTAGATGCCTCTTACAACAAACATAGTTGCCTTTTATAACAAGCATGGGTTGCTGAAGGCCTATTCTACCCCGGACCTTCAAAGGTCTGATCTCACAAGAACTGCATCCATGAATATTCAGGAAAATGCATGCTGGCCGTCCATTAAACTGTGGAAACTTCACTAATTCATCTTTTGCTAAGGTAATGGAAAACTAGCAATGACAAATCAACAGGTTGCATCATATCAGTTAAGATCTGGGTAAGAACTGGTCTTCCACTAATTAACCCATGTGTAGCAGGGTGTGGAGTCATCCCACTGATGACATCCCACAGATGATATCCTTGTCAGCCTTGCTGATAGGGTTTACGTTTTTGGTCATGTGGACAAGGAGTCCGACTTTGGATCAGAAGGTCCATGGTTCAGATCCCAGAATGGGACTCGGACATTTTATGGCTCCTACACATGCTTGTCATAAAAAAGCAACTATAAGGGAATCAGATGATCTGGTCCGTTCATGTTATAGTATCCTGTCTGCATTGATCAAAGCTCATGCTTTTGATCACTGGACTGTCTGGTCCAGACAGGATTATTTACAAACCACCATCACATAGCTTAAATATTGTCGAGTGTGGGATTAACCAGCTACCAAAACAAACAGACATATCATAGGAATGGTATTGTAAAGTTGTTATCTATGTGTAGTCACTTTGTTGAACATTGACAGCTTACAAAATTGAAAATAACTGTATACATATTCAAATAAAAATATGATTCCGAATTCCGTCAAAATAAACCACTTGATTTAGTAATGCACTTAGTCTTTTTTCAACTTGATCAGCTCAAATCATGTACGTCATCTCAACTCATATTCAGATCAGAATTAGTTCAGGCTTTGGGGAATAAATGCAACAGCAAGATCACAACCTTTGGGTGTCGATAACCTTTCAATAGGTCCATTACGTTGTGATTCTAAATATGGTTCAATCTCTATCAGGCTGGCGACGGGCACCGGCTCAAGCACGCATGCTCATGCAATATCATGGAATTCCCTGGATACTATTAGCTAAACAACTTCTTCTCTATATTTACATTGATGTTTTTCATTTATAAACAACACAAATTTACTGCCTTAAAAATGTATGTACAAAAGACGTAATTTGTATTTCGTACTGAAATAAAAAAAAGAATGATATCACCCAATATGTTAGGCGGACTGAATAAATACCCTTACATTGACTTGTAGATAGTTGGTACATAAATATAATGTAACGTGCTTATCTAAAAATATCCAACCAATCACTAAGTAGTGAATGCCTGTCAGTTCCTAAAATAAGCACATGACGTTTGTTGATGTGTCTATTAATAGAAACTAAACAAGTTGCTGAGGTGTTGTGCAAGCACTGCATATAAACGAACGAACATTTTCGATTTCTGGTCATTTTAGCGCCTCTTGGCGGACGCCAAGGTCCGAAAATAGATTTCGCAAGAACAACGGCTTTTCAAAGGTGCCGTACATTTCAGTTTAAAATGCTGTCATTCGCGGAAAGCAGTGTAGATTGGCCTATAACCTCAAACGGGTTCGACAGAAATGTGCTATTCAGACATTTTAGAAGATCCATGTCAATGCCTTCTGATTGTTCGTCTGACCGATCTGAGAATTCATCACCCGTTGATGAAATGAAGTTTGAGGAGGTTTTTTGTGCACTGCCTGAAACCCCACCCAGGGAACTGTCAGTCCAAGAGAAAAAGGCAAACAGAAGGCTTAGAATGGAGGGAAATCGCGAAAAAGTTGTGGAGCTGGAGAAATGTGTTGCCAGTGGAAATGAAAATTCAAAGGACAAGAAAAAGAGGAAGAAGAAAAGGAAATGGAGTAAAATGGAATTGTCTGACTTCAAATTCAACATGTCTCTTCTTCCCAGGCCTACAAAAACTTCCCATATAGATGATGAAGAAGTGCATAGGCTGCTCGAAGAAATTGATCAAGAGTATTTGGTGATGGAGGAGAAAGTCACACCATTTGAACATTTACAAAAGTATGAAGGAAAGAAGTTAGAAAATAAGTATTTGCGTGAAGATAGAGACAGAAAAATAAGGAAAGCCCACAAACAGGTTAAGGACAAGTACTGTAAGAATGTTTTGAATAATGAAGGAAAGAAGAAACTATATGTTCATCATAGAGTGATGAAGAGAATGGAACTGGATCCCTATAGAGTACATCTCCATTACCCAATGCCTCCAAGGAAGAGTCAGCCTAATAATCATACTAATCCTCAACAATATACCAGTACTAATAATGACAGGAGCAGACGTGCACCAGTGCAGAATCTAAACCATGCTTTGCATAATGATGCTGTGCCTGATGATCTGCCAACAGACTTGATATCCCTGCTCATTTCACTACAGCATCGTGAACTGTCACCTGAAGATTATGAAACTCTTCTGCGATTGGATGAGTCGGTGGCACCAAAGACTGTAGCAGAAGATACTCTTGTGTCTTTCAAAACTGATATTGTTGATGAGGAAAGTGCTGGTGAGATGTGTGCTGTGTGTATGGATTCTTATGAAGTGGGACAGACAAGGAAGTATTTACCGTGTGATCATGTGTTTCATGAAAGTTGTATAGACATGTGGTTGAAGAACTCCTCCATGAACTGCCCTCTGGATGGTTTGTCTGTGACAAGCTGATGTCAGTTTGTTATACATTGTTAATCTCATCTCTCATACTTCCATTTTCTGAGTCAAAAACATTTGTTACTTTGTCATGAAATGGCAGTTCTTTTGACTGCCATTCTGTTATTAAATCATTTATATATTATTCATTCTGGTATTTTTTTTGTTCCATGATTTTGATTCACTGTTACCATATATTCTCGAGAAATGTGCGCGTCATGTATAATTATCAGGGGATTAGTTGTCGTACCTCTTATACTGTAACACAGACTTACAGCAGTGTGCAAAATAGTTTCCATATTTTGCTTGTTAGTTGGACCAGCTATGCCAGATAACTACTAGCTCACAAAATAGTTCACTACAAATCTGGAAGTTGAAACTGAGCAAAAGATATCAGAAAAACACCATCTAAAAAAAGTAAGAAAACACATCTGAAAAAAATTTATGCTCAGTTAAGTCATCATTTAGCCGATAATGTGTTGAACATATTTATTAAACCAATATCTTGCATGATTTGAAAGTGCACTATAACTTGACACGTTGAAGAGAGTGATATATTTACAAAATGACTACCTGAAAATTCACTAGCTATTCTGGCCTGACAGTGGATATTTACTGGCCTTACTGGATTTCTACATAGGCTCGCAGGCCAGTAGCTATTTAACACACGACTGTGACAGTTATAGCACTACAATAGCTTTGTGAAATCTGGCTCTGATTTTGTTTAGTGGAGCAACCATTTGGCAGACTCCTCCTGCCGATTCATGGTCATCTAGCTGGATGTACATCATTACACTCTTGTATAGTTATATAGATATGTCTTCTATAGCTGTTCATGCTGTCGACCACTAGTGTATCTGGTGCACACATACAGTTGAGCTGCAACAAACACCATGGCCAGTATGTATACATGAAGTGAAGCAGGTCGGAGGGTTACAATCCACGATCAAAGACAGCACAGTGATTCATGGTGAATATAGCTCATGTTATCGACCACTAGTGTATCTGGTACACACCTAAATGCAGTAAACAGGGGCATTTTGATGTAGGATGAAGATAGGGCTTGGACGGGGAACCTAGATACCTGGAACAGGGGGTAATGAATTGGATCCCTGTACCCGTCTCAATAGCCAGACCCGCTATGATTATGTCACAAATAGGTTTAACAATGTACTATATTATTCTTTCATGATTTAAAGTGTATTGTCTTTGAAGTCATAGTCATTATTTACAGTCACTTCTTTTGAATATGACATGTGGCTAAGATTTTAAAATGCCACTCAAACAAGTTAAAATTTTAGCCTTTGAGCTGAGGAATATATTGCCATTTCTTGCAAATTTGATGTCAGGAATTAAAATAACAGGTATCTGGGTAGGTTAGGGTAATAGGGGGTTATGGGGTGGGTACCCGTGTAGAAAATTTGGACTCAAGAGTGACACAGTTCCAATTTACAATCATAGGTAATTCTGCATCACTATTCATGGCTAACATAGCTCATGCTTTCAACCACTAGTATATCTGATGAACACGTACTGGATAGGCTGGACTGGCACAGAGAACATTATGGGAAATACATGATGCACAGCAACAAGCAAGCTCATTTGGTTTATGGAAGGTACAGTAGATGTAGGCTAGTGAACGTGCATTCCATGTGCTTATAAGACTCTCATGTGGTCGGTGTAGCAAGTCAATAATATTTGTGATATACAGATACATATTCCAAGCAGATAGCACTTGATAACAAACGACCTGGGACCCCCTTCGTTTGCACTAGCAAGTGCCAGTGAGTGGCACTCATACATGCTAACACAGGTCAATTGTCAGGTCAGTGCTCCATCTATCCTTG
Organism: Haliotis asinina; assembly: GCF_037392515.1. NCBI lineage: Eukaryota > Metazoa > Mollusca > Gastropoda > Lepetellida > Haliotidae > Haliotis > Haliotis asinina. The sequence goes on along the minus strand of NC_090281.1, from coordinate 13,739,866 downwards.
TTTGCCAGTACATAACACCAACTAGGACACTTTTGGTAGCTTCACTCGTTGTACCCATGTGGGGAACTGAACCTGGATCTTCAGTGTGATGAGTGAACACTTTAACCACCCTGCCTCAGAACCAATACTGAAACACACATGACTAATAACCTCTGTAAATTGTTTCTTGTCCAAAACACTAAATTAATGTAATCATTAACTGCTAAATATTGTTAACTCAATCACCATCAAGACAATATTACACAATTGAGGTTGACATCACTTAGTGTCAAAGCTGTGGGCCAATCAGAGGGGCAGAAACACTTAGTGTCTAAGCAGTGGGCCAATCAGAGGGGCAGAAATCTACTCGTCATATAGTAAATGGTGTGATAGAATGTTTCTTGTGAAACCATGGAGTTCATTATTTATTCCTTGTGAGGACATACTGCAAACCACTGTGAAGAAAACTAAAATCTTAGGTTCAAATGTCTTTGTGTCTTTATTATGTTCCCAAGTTTTCTGCACATTTTCTCATTAGTTCATCCAGATAGAAGGAAATCACTTTAACCTTTCCAATCTCATCATTTGTGTATAGTAAGAAATATTCCTAATTCAAATGAAAAAGCTAAACAAATTTCTATCCACTTCTTGTTTTATTACCAAATATGGAGTCACACAACAAAGTTGGGAGGCAACATATGTCATATTTGGGATTTCACTACCTCAGTAAAGTACAAATTCTAGTACTTTTTTTGGTTGAGTCCCATCGGGGATTCGAACCAGCACTCAACCCAAAAAGTACTAGAATTTGTACTTTACTGAGGTAGTGAAATCCCAAATAAGACATATATTGCATTTGACCACTTCCTAAATGGCATTGTGAAATCAAGGTTGGGAGGCCTGCATCACTGACAAGACACTCAACACAAGTGTTACCTCCCTTTCAGCTGTCATTTGAAAATACAATCCACTGTAAAATATTTGATAGCATTTCATTTCCACTGTCACGACATTGGTTTTATTACCATTAAAAGTTAAAAAAGCTTGCACAAAATTCCTTATTAAAATCTCATGCTGGCCAGCAAATACATGGATTTTGCATTTGTAAATGTTCTATAAAACTGGAGTTTCATATATATTTATACATAATTTATCATACACTTAAATCATGTCCATGATTTCATTAAAACATGTTCTTCAGTATACCAAAAGAGTCTACCAGTCCCAACACTGGTTAAAACAGTGAGTTGCCTTAATATTGCACTACATGCACTCTTACAGCCACAAGAAATGAGAACAATATAATAAACATCAGTTAACTAAATAAAACCCAAAACTTTATAACATAGACAGTCATTGGGCTGGGAACATTGATCTGATTACCATGGTCAGGCCAGTGTGCAGGGGGGGTCTGTTTAAGAAATAGGAGGGTGTTGAATAGAGATGTATTCAAGAAATGGGAAAGCAATGAATAGACAGACCTACATGGGATATGGAAAAGTACTAAACTGGAGCCTAGTTAAGAAACAGGAGAGCGCTGAACAGAGACCTAGAGAAAATATGGGAAAGTATTGAATAGAGGTGTAGACAAGACATGAGAAAGCACCTAACAGGGACTTATAGAAGATATGAGAAAGCATTTAATTGGGACCTACAGAAGATACGGGAAAGCGCTTAATAGAGACCTATAGAAGATATGGGAAAGCACTTAATAGAAGCCTATTCAAGAATGCAGAATGAAGTGTGTAGGGGCATAGTCAAGAATTAGTCAAAAAAGCATTGAATGGAGGTCTGTTCAAGATAAATCAGACAAATCACTACATTCAGATATATACAAGAGACTTATTTTGACGTAAACACATACAAATAAAACGAAATAAATGAAAATGTGTCCTGATTAGAAACACTAGGTATGATATGACAGAGGGTGTTGAATGTAACCAAGCATCACATCTGATTGACTTCAGGATCAGCCGTTCCTTCAGAACTACAGCTGATCCTTCATACGCAGACTGAAGCAGGGTGACAATTCTCACCCTCAAGTCACATTTTCACTGGGATAATATGTGGTACAATAAAAAAATACTTTCCTATTTATCCCTTGCAACGTTTTTGTCTCAGAAGCATGCTCCACAACCACAAGAAAAGGAAAGGAAGATAAGATTTTTAAAAATGTGATTGGCTTAAAAATATCTGCATAATGCTCTAATATATTGCTTAAATCTAAAATCTCAAATATTTAAATATAAAATGTTAACAAAGTTGTTCCAAAGTTTGATATGTCATCTGTCCTGAATCATTGTTACATATTTTCCTTCAACAGGCAAAAATGAAAAAAACTGTCACATCTGTCAAAGATTTCTCATAACAATAATGTATATTCAGGATATATACATAAGTATTCTTCACTTTCGCTTCTTCTTGGCTGGAAGTTTCTGCTGTTTCTATGGTTTCTATGCAATGGTCTAGCTGATTATGAAGGCAGGATGGTAACCAGTTCCTTGGAAAGACTTGCAATTTCTTCATATTTCTTGGTTCTTGATTTCCAGGAATCTGGAATACTACTCATTCCATTCTGGGAGAAACAAAACGTGAGTTCAATACAAATATGATTTATAATGTTTTTATTCTGCCCATATATTAAGGAAGGCTAACTGATGCCTCTTGTGAAACACGTTTCCCTGTAGCTGATCCCCTACATTTTCCCCAAATTTTGCACTGGCATCTTGTAAAGCTTGGACATTGTGACCATCTAGCATCTCAAATACCATTTGTAAAGTTTGCCTATCAAGTGATCACATTTTTCATTGTCCATGAGACCTTGCACCCTAACAACCAATCAGAAATGTAGAGGGTATTGCAATGCATCAATGTCATTATTTTCATTCAGCCTGATTATTTTTTCTAAGACTTCTTTGTGTTTGACAACACCTCAATATCAGTATGAAAACTTAATCTTTCTTGAGGAGTAATAAAATTAACAGAGGTAATAAGAAAATTTATCTTAAAATTTGTCTGACACGATGACTGACAGCCTCTAAAATTACTCGACATTCTAACTTTGTAGCCATCACAGTATGGTATAAACTGGATAATGGAAACACTGATTTTCCATCAATATACCTGGGCTGGGAAGGCAACCTAGTGTTAGACAGCACTCACAAATGGACTTGATATAGGCAGGTTTGCTTCAATTAGCCACGGCTTAACATGAATTTGAAAAGGCTCTTGTGGCTACATATGTATCTGTCTTAAACTGTAAAACATTCTTTAAGTGAATCCATCTTGAATTCACTCTGAGATTTGAGCCAACATCCTCAGTCAAGCACCAAATCACCAGCAACTTAACCCACTCCACCACTTGGGCTTCCACAAAATGGAGGTGTGACAACTGGTAGTCTAGTTCACATACCATGTGTATCACTCTGACAAGTGTTCCAGAGGAAGATTCAACCCAAAACGGTTTCACTAAACATACTTACTTCCTGTACTGTCAATCAACTGTCCAACAACCTTGCAATATATCTGTATTAAGTGTATTCTCCGAAATACTGTTAGTGAAATTTGCCTCTTTGACCCATATTGTATACATATTGGGTAACGCATCTGTACTGCGTACTATTTTGTACTGTAATTGAGTCTTGTAAGGTACAAAAATATCCCTGTAATCATCTTGTATAAACACACTTTACAGCTACATGTATGTGGAGCAACGACTCCCTGGGTTGCCTACAAACCTACCTGCATCACATGATGTTTGAGGGGAGTTTAGTTGTTCACTTGTCAAGAGGGGGCATAGGTTGATGTACTGTCAATGTTTATGATCCCTCAACCCAAAGGGCATGGGGAACATAAGCACACATCAACCATGTACATCAACCATGAGCATGACAGGACCAGTGAACAACATATTTATTTTACTGAATGCGTCATTGTTAATTTTGAATTTTTGGAAGAATGAGGATAAGATTTTTAGTAGCAGAACACAAGAAAAACAGATTTAGAGTTATCTCGCTTTCATAGATTTGCATTCGCTAAGCATCGGTAATTTCCGACATCATATGTGATTCAATGTTATTTGACAATTACTACCAAATTGTTTCAGCATTCTCAGTGGGGTACAGAGAAAATGTTACTCGTTTATATGCAGGGTACACTGAAAATAATAGAAGAGTGCTCAGCCAATAGGAAAAAGTCAGTAGCGTGTGAGGTAGGATAATCATGTGAATTCACCTGTGCTGCAAAACACGCCCCGATGAATCCTCCACGTGAAGCATTGCAGCCTCCTACTCTCATGGTGGTGTGGATGGCACCGACATAATCGGTACCTGTCAACACGCCGTGCAGGGCCGACTGGAAGGCCCCTGGCAAGTCTGGAAACAGTGTGAGGTCACATGATGCTATCTACCATTGGGCAATGATGTAAAAAACTATGGAGTCACTTTTGTATAACAATTCAGCATGTCTTTAGTGATGTGAGTCTAGTTGCTGACAGAAATAGTAGAGATGTGTGAATAATCTTGAACCACAGTTGACATTCCCATGCAATGTGGGACCAGAGATGATATAAGTTGATAACCTCAAACCAAAGGTAACATTCCCATGCATTGTAGAACCAGTAGTGATTTAAACTGATACTCTCGAACCAGAGGTAACATTCCCATGCAATATATATCACGTATCACGACTGTGATAACCCTGAAAGCTTAGAGTCAGTGGCAAGGCTTACGTCAGTCCTTCCTGAAATTCTCAGTGACAACCGTGTCGTGCTGCTTGTCTGTACAGGCCTTGACCTCTTTTAGGAAACCAACAATCGCCCTGTCCAGGTCCTGAGGGGCATTTCTGTGGGGATCCTCCAACTGGGCCACCACCTCCTCAACAACATTCGGACTCGGTCCATGGAGAATAAAGTATTCAAGGATTCTAAAACCATACATCAATTACATTTTGTGATTATGTTGTCAATGAAAATATCCAAATTGAAACATATATTGTGTGGATGAGGTGATAGGTGGGTGGATGGGTTGGGGGGTCATTCTTTTAATTTCATTTGGTACATTTAACACCCATACAACTCAGTCTCTGAAGGAGAAAATAACAAACCTGCTATTTTAATAAACCCTTGTCATGTAATTATGAGTGAGGGAGAGAGTTCAATTTCAAACTGCTCTCAGTAAATATTCCAGTTATATGTAGGCGGTCCATAAGTAATCATGTTTGGTCCAGACAACTCAGTGATCAACAGTATGAGAATGGATCTGTTGAATGACTGGTATACAATTTGTCAACCAAGTCAGCGAGCCTGACCACTTGAACCCATTAAGAGCCCTCTTACAACAAAGTTCGTCCATTATTATGAGAATGAGTTTCAAAACCTCCTTTCAAAAGTGAAACAGCACAGACTAACATCAACATTACTATTTACATCATCCTCGATATCTCCAGGGTCTACGTTCCGATAAGTCTCCACTATACCCTGGATGCATCTACGGCTCAGCCCGATAAATTTATTACCTCCCTTGGCTGGCTTTTTATCCAATCAGGTGTCTACGCTGGGAATTTGAGCGAAACAATCACAACTCACTTTCGCTTTTTAAATTCCCTAACCGATTAAACTTGGCAAACAAACCATTCGTAGGTTCTGTGAAAGTATTAGATGGATTTCTTGCATATGCTTTAAAAAAGGTTTCGGACCTATAAAGTTACATGTATGATTTCCCCAAATTGTGAGTCGCATGGCGAGAAAATCTTCGCAGTTGCAGCTGCTACCTTTGTTGACACTGGCAAATTTGGTTATAACGGCGACCACTTTGATTGGCTACTGTGAGAAAGCGGAGTCAGCAAAGGGAGGTAATAAAATTATCGGGCCGACCCGTAGATGCGTCCAGGGTATAGTGGAGACTTTTCGGAACGTATACCCTGGAGATATCGAGGATGTATTTACATTGACATACATTATTTTATTTGTACCTCAAAACAGAAGGATGTTTATCAGGCTAACAGACAATATCTCAAAATCAAAGCACTGAAGCCAACTAGTGGTAGACTAAGGTTTAGTCTCTGAATATATATAATTTTGATAGTAACAAACAAACCCATTTAAACTGAAAAGGAGCCCCAGGGAGTCTAGATATTCAGAACATGAACCTAAGGAAATCTAGACTTGCTTCATTTAAAGCTTTAGCACTGCAGTGAAGGCTTGGCAGTAGGCAAAATAATGTGGTTCAGGAACTGTGAGACGGACTAACCTAGCGGCAGCAAGACCAACTGACACAGCGGTGTCAAAGTTCTGGGTTACACGTAAAACATCTTCAACTCTATTTAACATCTCAGGCCGACCTGCATACAGTGCAACCACAGACACCATCCGCAGCACACAGTCAATCTGCTCATCAGTCTCGGATCCTGAGGAAAAGAAAAAAAAAAGATGTTGGGAACATTAGATATTTAAGTTTGTTGAAGGATTTCGAAACAGAGCCCAAAAACAATGATCACTAATGGTAATTCTTATCACAAGATTTAGCATTTAACCCAAAAGGTCCACAAATCGGTTTCAGAATGAAGTAACCATTAGACATATCTGCATTTACATCTGCATTATAGACTTACATACATGGAAATATTTGCAAAATATTGACTTTACCCCTTTTAACATTTCAGCATGATAATAAGATTTTCCAGTATAACTGTATTGTACTTCAAGTCTATTTACCTCAACTATGCACACTTATCTATCTTTGCCCCACTTCTGTATAAATTTAATAAGCTACTAAATGTAGGCAGATATTGTGTCCATATTTTGTATTATCTGACAAACACAACAATACCTGTTTCTTCCAAATTGTTCTCGAAGTTCTTCAAGAAGTGTTTGATACTGGCATGGCGCCATGGCCCCTTCAGTGGAAGGTCATCTGAGGTCACTGTAACATCATAAACACCATTAAATGGAACAACTGTTGTGAGCGAGCGAGTGATGTTCCAGCAATATCATCACAGAGGACACTAGAAATGGGATTCACACATTGCACCCATTTGGGGAATCGAACCCAGGTCTTTGATGTGATGAGCAAACATTTTGAAAACTAGGCAACCCCAAGGTCCCATGACATAGACCAACAGTAGTAAAAACATACACCTTCATTTTCTTATATTACATTGAATGATGACAAAACTGAGTCCAAACTTGGAAAATTGTGATTGACTACATTGTCTTCTCACTTTCATTAACAGTACTGGCAGGTTAATGGACAGGAAACCAATGCTTAAAACTCACATTTCTTCTCCTTAGTCCCTGCATATTTGGCATTGACAGCGCTTTCATAGTCCGACTTGGGCCCAAACCTGTCATAGGTGGCCTTCTTCAGGTCTTCCACATCGACACCTGCCAGGTGAGATGGGTACAATAGTTATCAAACACACAACACTTGGCCCTGGACTTCTACATCAACACCTGTCAGGTGAGATGGGTACTGTGGTAAACAAATACACATTTGGCCCTGGACTTCTACATCAACACCTGTCAGGTGAGATGGGAACTGTGGTAAACAAATACACAACATTTGGCCCTGGACTTCTACATTGACACCTGTCAGGTGAGATCGGTACAGTGGTAAACAAATACATGACATTTGGCTCTGGTCTTCTTGTTAGTCATATTTCTTGTTTTATGGATTTCAGAAGATTTAAATGCGAAAGAAACATCACTAGTCAAAGCTAAAATTAACAGCAGTTTGTGTTAACAATAAATAATTTACGGGAGTTTATTTAGGTTTCACACTGACATCAAGAGTATTTCACTTCCATATATCACATGAACATTAGGATCATATTATTTATGCAGGGTGAATTAAATTATTTTTTTTTTCTTACTGTTGAAAAAATCCATAAAACGAGTATAAAGATAGTCTGGCCTAGACAACAATAACAAGGGGACACCTATATCTGTATTGACCAGGTATAACATCTCATGTTCCTCACTGCCCTCTCCAACTGTCCAAATTAGACACAGAATTACAGAATTGCGAAAGATTCATCATCACTCATCCTTTTCTTTGTGAGTGGCTCACAAATGATCAAGAAAGAAGTCATGCCTAACTATTCATCATTGTTCTTTTAATTGTGTAAATCCTGAAGATAAAATATCTACCTGTCAAATATGCATTCATTATGCACTGATCTCCTCAATGTCCGTAAGTGAGTTTTTGGAATTTGTTGCATACTGGCAAACAAATCTTCATCATATTCATATTTTAAGCATAAATGGCAGCCGCTAAAGCTTGCATTTGTGACATACTGATACAAAATATGTTCATATTTATCGCACATCAAATCATTTGTCACACAAATGTGATATTGTCAAATACATGTACATCAATTACCTTGGCACCGAACCAATGATTTCAATATAACGAAAGACTGGTCGCCATAGCAACTGTTGAGTCCTGTTTCCAGACAATAGAAAGGGTTGGCCGATGGTGTCCAGAATTCAATATCTTCTCTGTCCTTGATAAGGATATTTAGCTTATCTTTATTGTATATCCAGTGTAGGGGCTGAACTGAAATATAGAATGTTCAATATAATTGTTGTTTAATGCTACAGCAATATTCCAGCTGTATATTGGCAGTCTGTAAATAATGAACATCATGATTGTCGATCTACTCAACCGAGAATGAGATACGAGTCAGAGAGCCTGACCACTAAATTCTGCTTGTCTCCTCATACGACAAGCAGGAGTGAGTGTATGAGTTTAGTTTTATACTGCACTCTGCAAAATTACACCTGTATGGCGGCAGCCTGGGCCAGACAATCCAGGGATCAACAGCATGAGCGTCGATCTGTGCAACTGGAATCCTGTTTGTCGCCACTCATCACAAGAGTGCCTTTTGTGGCAAGCATGGGTTGCTGAAGACCGGTTCTATCCCGGACCTTCACTGGTCACAACAAGCTTGAGTGAATGAATGAGTTTGGTTTTATGCCGCACTAAGCAATATTTCAGCCCAATGTCAGCCGTCAGTAAATAATCAACTTTAGACCATATAATCCAGTGGTCAACAGCATGGGCATCGATCTGCATAATTGGCAACCGACAATATGTGTCAAACTAATCAGCAAGCCTGGCCGCCCGATCCTATTAGTCGCCTCCTACGACAAGCATAGTCGCTTTTTGTGGCAAACATGAGTTGCTGAAGACCTATTCTACCCCAAATCTTCACTGGGCACAACAAGCAGGAGTTGCTGAAGACCTATTCTACCCCAAATCTTCACTGGGCACAACAAGCAGGAGTTGCTGAAGACCTATTCTACCCCAAATCTTCACTGGGCATAAGCATGAGTTGCTGAAGACCTATTCTACCCTAAATCTTCACTGGGCACAACAAGCAGGAGTTGCTGAAGACCTATTCTACCCCAAATCTTCACTGGGCACAACAAGCAGGAGTTGCTGAAGACCTATTCTACCCCAAATCTTCACTGGGCACAACAAGCAGGAGTTGCTGAAGACCTATTCTACCCTAAATCTTCACTGGGCACAACAAGCAGGAGTTGCTTAAGACCTATTCTACCCCAAATCTTCACTGGGCACAACAAGCAGGAGTTGCTGAAGACCTATTCTACCCCAAATCTTCACTGGTCACAACAAGCATTAATTGCTGAAGACACGTAAGACTATTGAGTGAGTGATTAACAAAGCAAGCATAATGCTGATTCAGCAACTATACGAATTCATATGTGTAGAGAACATGGCACAGTTCTTAATAATGCTGTATCTATATAGAGTTCCACTGATTTGTACTCCACAGAAAGAAACCCATATCATGAAAGAAGATTTAAGGATGAGACTTTAACTCACAGTTATCACCATGAGTTGCGTGTAACACTCCTCAGACATTTACAGTGTTAAAGGAAAAAAAAACTTCAACAAAAGAGCCAATTTAGAAATAGTCTTTTCACAAGGGAACACAGGAATCTTTAAGAAATAATGGAATGGTTTGTATTAGTTGTCACAGACAGCTATATGCATGATAGGGTGACCTACTACATTGGCTACAATAAATCCCTGACTATATACAGTGGAAGCTGTCAGATCTGGTATCTGTCTAATGCAGCAAGTTGTCAACACTGGCATAAAATCCCTTCTGTGGCTTGTAAACGTATCATCAGCTCTTCAGTCTGGCACATTGTCTGAAACAGACTATGTTTTCAGTCCAAATGAGTGCTGGATTAAACAGCCTCCACTGTCTTATTTTGATAGAATCAAACCATTCCTTATAGATTGAATCAGCCCCAGTGAGAAGGGAGATGCCTGTTGAAATCTAGACTTCCAGGCATTAGCAGTGCAGAAAAGGCAAGGTGGAAAAGGAAATAATGAGACAGATTATGGAGATGAATACTATTCTACTTTAAGCCTCCATAACATTCTTATGTCTGATGCTGAAATCAGCTTTCCCATCTCACAGTCTTCACCAACTACTGCTTACAGGATATCTAAATCTTCCAAGAACTGTTTTTGCAAATAATACTGCAATGAATATATATGTTTGGGTTTTGTTTTCAGATAAAACACACAAAACCCTCATTTGGACTTGGTCCTTAAAATGTCTGTGAATCCAAACTTGATCTTATCACTTTAATGGATGGAACTTATGCCAATGTGACGTAAAGTCCAACTCATCTAAACTCCTAGAATGTGGCTAATAAATCAAAGGAGATCATGTGATAAATCAGCATAAGTGTTTGATGCTATTTTCTATTTCACAGATATTTATGATTTTTCACAAACATGAAAAGCAAAATGTGTTTTGGTGTGACCTCATGACAATGCAGTTTCATAAACAGCCACACTGTTAATACGTAACAGGCAAAACATGCTACCTTGTGGTGAATCAGACATTTTCTGTAAATCCTTAATTCTATTTCCTATTTCAAAATACCTATACTGTACAATGTTAAGGTAAAAATCCATGAATTTTGTCAAACCACAAAAACAGCAATATCTTTTGACGGATAGCATGACAGTGCAATATTTTGCAATGTTCATATTTTTTTATATACTGGCAAGCAATAATCTATTATATGGTCTCTGGTTATATCAATTAGATAAGTACTAGATGTGTCTGATCTCGTGCAGAGCTGACCACCTCCTGTGGGTTAAAGGTCAGTTCATTTCCGTGGTTACGTACAGTTCGATATAAAGTTCAGTGTCTTGGGTGGAAGTGCAAAGCGCTTTATGGTATAATACTCACTAGCTGCATCAGCTACAAGAGCACCGACAACAGCGGCCTCCCGCCTCTCTGACACTGTAGCCATGATCAACGCGCGCTCATCATTTAACTGAACAACTGCTAGTCTATACCTCCAGCTGGTGTAGTGTAAACCTGAGATGACGGTCTGAACAGGGAAGTAACTCTGCCATGCACTATGCACATAGTTAGAAGTCACGTCCCGAGTACTTATACGTACATTTATAGATTCATATGTTGCACGTTTTCCTTGCTAATGAATCGTTGAACTTATTCTTTTAGAGCGCACGTGAAATATACACAAATTCTTTCATAATGGTACACATCCATCATTCCATACCAGTTATATTCGGACACTCTAGACGTCTTTTCCACAGACTTACATACAATTTCGGTGTAGCATACATAATATTCATGAAGTGAGTTTAGGATGGATCTTTGTCAACCTTGACAGGCAAATGTCAAATGATCTATGCTCTACATAATTTCAGTTCAATTTTCCGACCACTAACTAGTGACATCACATTTATCAACTTGCTTTATGATCCACAATGGACAATCCCACATTAAAGGAGTAAGTTCTCGGAACTGTGCATATTTCATGAACTTGTTGCCTTTCGATAAATAAGCAAAGGAAAATTAAGCAAAAAGTGTGTGATTGTAGATAAAATGATTCCTCACAAATGTGACAAAATTTGACTTGAATCTTTCCAAAATTACATTCATGAAAAAAATTTATGCTACACTAAATTACGATGCAAATCTATGGAAATTACGTCGTGTCCGAATATAACTGGCACGGGTCGGTAGATTGGAAAGCTTTATATTTTTCTGGGTAGATCTGTTGAAAAATACTTAACAGGCAGGTTTTTTTCCTCTGAACTGTATGCAATGACCCTACGTAACAAAGTTGTTTCAAAGGCGTTTAGAAGTTGGTGGAATGAAACTAAAAATGCTTTATGGTTCAACTTCTTTATTATACAAGGTCACAACGTTTCGAGACAGTCCCTAGTCCTAGAGACTAGGAACTTCAAAGTAAGTTGAAACGTAAAGCATTTTTAGTTTAGTCTAAGTAACAGAACTAGATTCAACCAGATCGGGATTATGTCAGAACCCGATGACATAGGTTGTAATATGACTCTTTTTCTCTTATTCAGTTTCAGTTTGGAAAGTTAGAATCAATTGTCTACATTCATTTCTTTCCCCCTAATGTTCTAGCCACCGCATTGAATTTTATTTCTTGTGTTCATTTAATCAGTGTTCAAGCTCTTGTTCAGATGAAGATCTACAGGTTCTGTACACAAGCTCTCCTACCTCAAAGTGAATTCTTGGGGTTGTTTGCACTCAGCTGTAGTGAAATGTGTATCATTGTAAATATCTTGAGAATAACAATGATGTAAACTGAGGTCTGATACTATTGTTGTCACTTGGATTGACACTACATATACAAATAAGCATAAATGTACAATGTACACCACCATATTTATTCAGGTGTATACACATTAAAGCTGGGACAGGTAACCCAGATACGACAGGTGGGTAATGAGTTGGACCTGGGTACCTGTCTCCATACCATGAACCAGTTATGGCCATCCACTCATGTGACTAATAAATTAAACAATGTAATGTTATTCTTTGTTAAAAGGCTATATTGTTTTTGAAGATTTACACATTAACTACTGTACACCTCTTTCAAATATAATACATGATTAAGAGAATGAAATATTCAACATTTTCACCTCCGAGCTGAAGAACATATTCACATTTCTTACAAATATGATGTCAGGAATTATCAGGTATCTGGGTAGGCTAGGGGAATAGGGAGTGGGGCACCCAGATAGAAAACTTGGACCCATCCCAGCCCTAATACACATACTAGCTGTAATGTTCTATATGTGGGCATGTCTTGTCATGACACCCGAGGTATATATGCAGTATGTTAGGATGTCATGGAGACCCGTGAAGGTCCCGGGGTAGAATAGGCCTTCAGCAACCCATGCTTGCCATAAAAGGCGACTATGGGATTGGGTGGTCAGGTTCATTGGCCTGGTTGACACATGTCATCGGTTCCCAGTTGCGCAGATCAATGCTCATGTTGTTGATGACTGGATTGTCTGGTCCAGACTCGATTATTTACAGACCGCTGCCATATAGCTGGAATATTGCTGAGTGCGGTGTAAAACTAAACTCACTCACTCACTCACTAGGATGTCATGGTGACCCAGATGTACATGTATGCAGTCATAGCAACCCATGTATTTATGCAAGATGTTAGGATGTCATGGTAACCCTAATTTACATGCACGATGTCATGACAACCCATGTATATATGCTGGTTGTTATGTCATGGTAACCCAGACATGTACGTTATGCTGTCATGACAATCCAGGCATGTATGTGTGTTGTCATGGTAACCCAGGCATGTATGTGTGTTGTCATGGTAACCCAGGCATGTATGTGTGTTGTCATGGTAACCCAGGCATGTATGTGTGTTGTCCAGGTAATCTAGGTTGATACACACAGTCTCACACATGATTATGGTTATCTAGGTATGTTAGTATGTTGCCATGGTAACTCAGGTGTATGTTGCCAGGTGATGTGATGCATTGACAATTTCCCCTGTTTACACTGTCAAAGGTGTCAACAACTGCATGATAGCCTTGATGATATGAAACTTGCAAAGCTCTAAATGGGTAACAGTATGCCATGATTCATACTCTGGAATGAAGTCAGTGCTAGTGGGAAATAAACACACTCTATTTGCATTTTTTTTATTTTTGAAAAGTACAGTATGTAACAAAGAACAACAAACTATACTAGTATTTAAAAGCATGATTGCACAAAGGACATCAATGTGAAGCTGTTGTCTGGAATATATACTGTCATCTTTACTGAGCAGAAGTGGAGAATCAAAAGGGAGCAGGATAATGAAGAGTAAATATTTCTTGAGCAACATTTTGATTAAAAAGCAATGTTCCCAAAAGGAAACATATTCATAGTAATTGTTTTTAATACCAATCAGTAACTGAATGAATGAATCCCACTGTCCGCTCTGTCCCTGAGGAATGTTTGTCTCGTAGTTACAACAGGGCAATGATCAGATGTCTCTTTCAAGCACTCACATTCCTAAAGTTTGTTCCAAAAGCACTATGGGTAAAACAGCAAGCAACACACCCCGAACAACAGACTACATGTTTCTGGCACCATCACATGGGATAATAATCCCTAATCCCTCACAACTTGTAGGTTACATTCTCCAATAATCTCATTGTCTAGAACTAGGATACAAGATCCGAATACTGTAACTATCGTTCCCCTTGTTTGGATACAAAGCCTAAATACTGTCAGCTGTAACTATGGTAACATATCATGCAAGAACCATCCGGTGTATGTAAACATCATCCTATAATCCTCACTGACACCATATTCATCAGTGCTTTTCTTAGAAACTGAACAAGTTCTAATAAAAAAATCTGATTTTGGCAAAATGTTCTTGTGTCCCAAATATGAATTAATGGTGTGACCATGCTAAAGAACATGTAGATTGGACAACAGTATCTGAGGTCTGCATTTGATAGGATAAGATTTCCTCACAAGTATATGGTAACTGCTGAACAGGAAAGTGTTGAAGGACGTATTACAAAAGTTTGATAAGCTCCTCAGCCAAGTTTTTGATTTCGGCATAGTGATTTGTTCGAGACTTCCATGACTCAGGAATGCTGTCAAGACCATACTGAAAGAAAATAAATAAAATGGTTGTAATAAGTGTCATTTTTTGAAACATGCAATATGCATATGTCTGGAGCAGTGAGACCAGTGGGTTCAAACATAAGACAGTTCACATACAAAGTGGTGAGATGTAACATGATAGATTTGGAATTACACTCTTCATAAAGTACATTCTTTAGGTGGAATCTCATTCGGGATTCGAACCCAGACTCTTAGAATCAGGCATCTAATCACTAGCATACAGTCAGTGATCTAACCCAATGGCTTCCACAAAAATGGAAGTTGGAAAACTGGTGGTCTAGATCACGTACTTTGCATACCTCTCTGACAAATGTAAATAATCACAGCTGCTGTGGCCAAAACTTATGAATATACCATTGAAAAGATGGTCAAACATGACATAGTAAAGTTCAGATTCTAGTACCTTTCTTAGATCTTGTTTTGAACTTTAGTTAGGACAATCTACACTTGTCACAGGAGTACACAAAGTATATGTTGCAACACTAACCTGTGCTGCCATACAGGCCCCGATGTAGCCTGATCGGGAACAGTTACCTCCCCCTGCTCTGCTGGTGGTCCTCACTGGTCCAATGAAATCACTGGCATTGATGATGGCATGGATTGCTGTCTGCCATGCACCTGGCACAGCTGTCAGGCAGTGAATAATAAATCATGGTAGTAAATGTGTTGATAGATCTGGGACCTGATCCTTAGAGCACTATTATCATCACAAGTTCTACAGTAAACTATGTTCCTGACCCATGCCTATAACAAACTGATGAATATACATGTAGCGGATTCATGTATTCGGCGAGTCAAACAGTGACCCTTCGTGAGTTCAAATCGATATTCGGCATCACTAGAATTCAATATTCCTGAATTTTATAAAAGCTGGGGTCCTAATCCACAAAGCACTTGTTGCATTACGAGCTGAATAATCTGTTTGTAATTAACTATCACTATAACAGAATGTCCATGCATTTAGAAAAAAACAATTGGTTTACTTGAAATTGTGTAGTATTTGGGTGTTATTTATTAAAGTCAGATATGCATAAAGGAATATATCTAAAACCAGCATGAGAATAGTCAAAACGCTTGCCTGTCTACTTTGATGATTCGTGATCAATGATCCTTGAGAGTTTTGACACATCAAAAAACTATCCTTATACAAACTAGAATTCATCATTATACACAAGCATAGCTAATACACTACAATATCTAAGACACTGCAATGCCTACAACACAACAATGCCTATTACACCATGGTGCCCATTCCACTACAATGCCTGAAACACTACAATGCCCAGCACAGTATGTATACAAAACCCATCTCTCAAACAATGTAAGCATACAATGAATGTACATATGAATCCCTCTTCCTAAAGTGGCATTTAGAAGGTGGTATGATCAAGAGGAACCCTTTCTATGATTATGCAACTTTATAGTGGTGGATGTGATGTTTGGTGTAGAGTCTACACTGTTATTAGGCAAGTGATGATAACAGTGCTTGATAATGGTGTTTGGATCTACACCGAAACATGGCATCCACTGCAAGAAAGAAGTTGTGTATCCATTAATATCCATTTAACTGAAATCTCCTTGAATTTGAGTTTGACAATTTGAATCAGTGGAATCGTTTACTCAGATGAATTTTTAGATATAAAATCCCAAGTAATCTATCCACTAAAAAAGACTGTCTACTAAGTTGAGTGTAATACCAGTATCATTCATTTGGGAAATTTCAAATTTGTTTCGAGAAATAAGGGTCAGGTCTTAAGTAGAAGGTTTCACTTTTTTCACCCAACTTACAACAAGCTCTGCCAAAAGCCTTGGCCACTTCATTGTGGGGTGTGTCTTTCTTCTTTAAGACATCTTGTAGTTTTCCTGCCTGGTCATCAGACAACTTGGATGACGTCTGCTCCACAGCATCAGGGCTCTTCCCATGGATGATATAGTATTCCAGCAACCTGTTGGCATTCAGCATCATCAATCTAGTGGTTCAGAGCACATAAATATATGTCAATCATATAATTTAACCTCTTTTTTTTAACAGGATCAAAATAACAGTACTAATCACTGATAACTAGTATAGGAAGTTACTGAAATTCATTATAACACATATTCTGGTACCTTGCTGCTGATAGAGAACAGGCAACAGCTACTGGGGCATTATGGGAAATTCTGACGACTTCCTCCACCTTTTGCAACATATCTGGTTTCCCTGCATAGAGAGCGACCACGGGAATAGATCTGATCACACAGTCCATTTGATCATCACTGTCGGAACCTGAAAAATAGTCCAGCACCTCTCACTGCCAGTGCAGCAGGCATGGAGTCATCCCACAGATGACATCCTTACCTTGACCTTACCTTACCTTGCGACACTGCCAACCTCTTGTGGACATGTGGTCATGTGGACAAGGCGTCCAACCTCAGATCAGAAGGTCTGACATTTTATGGCCACAACACGAGGTACAGTCAGCATTTTCAATGTCTAGTTGCTGGTTAGTAAAGCAATGCCCAATGTAAAAAATCTCATTTTGACTCCCAACTGTATGACTGTGAAGTCATGTCCACTCAGGACAAAATGTTTGAGGTCATGCGTGTTCTATCACAATTCCAATATTTTTTCAAGGAGTTTAGTTGATATTTTCCACAGGAGATGAGTGAGCTTTTAGCAACATTTCAGAAATATCAAACCAGAAATAAGCTCTACACAATGTTCATACTCTCTGTCAGGATGTCTGTCACACATGTCATGGATGTTCAAACAAGATGAAATTGTCACAGAAGAATTGTTTTAATGGTGTAAAGATAAACTTCAACTAGTCAAATGTGGTGATGAGACGTAATGAGACTTTTGCTATTCATGTTAATGATGGCATATAATAAGAAGATGTGTGGATTACATTTTATGTTGCGCCTAAGGGTATATTGTAGCATTCGAAGAAAAAGTGCCATTGCATATTTTTTTAGTGTGAATGGCGAAATGGCACTTGTCTGGCTGAAGCATTGATCTTATGATTTTCCTATCTTTCTGAGAGATTTATCCTTTCATGAATGACCACAAGCCACAATTGTCTGACCTGTGTTAGTTTTTCCCTCGCTGTATTTCTGGAGGAATTCCCGCACACTTCCATTTCTGTATGGTCCCTTCAGACGCTTTGCCCCAGTCTTTTCTGAAATAATGACACTGCGGAGACTGACTATATGATATCCAGTGGTGGCCTGGGACTCAGTGCCCCCGAAAATATTGTCCAAAGAAATATGCTTGAACAATTTGGTTGAAAAAACAAAATATTGTCTTATATGAAAATACCATATCTAGACTTGCTAAGGATATTATTTCTTTCTGAAAAGAGATTCATGCTTTTGCAAATAAGACAAGTTAAAAACATTGTAAATATTTCTTAAATAAATTTTCAGCATGCCCAGCGTTATGATTTCCTCAGAGATTGGCAATCAACATGCAACAGAATCATTATCTTCCAATTTACCTTTTTCCTGTACAGCCTTTTCATACTTTGATCCAGGCCCAAAGACTTCAAACAAGGTTTTCTTCATTGCTGCCAGATCAATCCCTGGTTTATAACGTGATATTATTAACTACAATGAACATATCAAATACAAGCAATGTATTTCGTGTACTTCAAATTGTCTTCTTTAGCCTCATGACACTGTAACAGTGACTTTTCCAAGAATGACAGGATAGGCCTGTACACACTATATGGAGTGGGTGAGTGAGGTTTTACCAGTATTCCAGCAATATCATGGCGGGGATCACTAGAAATGACATTATCTCCTTTACACATTGTGCCCATGTGGGGAATCAAACAAAGGCTTTCGGTATGACAAGCAAAAGTTATGTCACATCAACCATGTCATTCTGCCAAAACCAACGAAACACTTTCTAAACACAATCAGAATAAGTAGCTGGGCATGAATCGTAACAGTATTACCCTCTTTGGCCCTGACAGTACTACCCTCCATTTAAAATGACAATTTTAAATTTACATTTAGAGGTATGCCTAGTTGTTTATTGTTTAAGGTCGCACTCATCAGTTTTCAAACTATACTGATCATCATTGAAAACGCACCACCTGTAAATTTTGAAATAAGGCAATAGAATCTTTTGGAAATGGAAAATTAATGGTGGGAATTTTGATAATAACACACTAGATCGTAAATAACGCTCTACAGTAAAAAACGGATCGTTCGAACACATCATCGAACACATCACATGAAAACAACAAAATTCATGCACATCACACACGAAGGGCACAAATTGCATGCAGAAAGCATGCTGTTCAGGGGTATAAATGACCTTCGGCACAAAACCGTTCTCATTTTCGCAGTACTTTCGTAAGTAAAGTTTTTTCGCCATGCCAAGATTGTCACCAGAGGAACGAGAACATGCCATGGGTATGTTGCAGGTCGGCGCTTCAAGCAGAAACATTGCACGACGATTTGGGTGTCATCATTCGACCATTCTGAGGCTTGCTAACAGATACCAACAAACAGGAATCAGCAGGGACCGGCAACGCCCAGGTCAGGCACGTGTTACCACCCCTCGTCAAGATCGAGACATTGTACAGCGCCATATTTGGGATCGAACCTTGCCCGCTGCCAGAACCGCCAACGCTGTCCAGGGTCGACGTGGTTTGATCAGCGCTTCCACCGTCCGACGCCGTCTCCGTGCGGCAGGGTTACGTTGTCGACGCCCTTACGTTGGACCCATCCTGACTGACAGGCATCGCCATGAACGCCGACAATGGGCTGAACAGCATCGTGTATGGTTGTTACGACGTTGGCATGGTGTGGTGTTCTCCGACGAGTCGCGTTTTCACTTGCGAAATGCTGACGGGCGTCTACGGGTATGGCGTCGACGGGGTGAACGTTATCATCAGGATTGTGTTGTGCAAACCGATCAGTGGGGTGGAGACAGCATTATGGTGTGGGGAGGGATAAGTTATCACCACAGAACCGCTCTGATTGTTTGTCGTGGCAGAGTGAATGCCGTTTACTACCGTGACAACATTCTTCAGAACAACGTCGTTCCCTTCTTTCACCAGCATCAAGATCTGCACACATTTCAACATGACAATGCACGAGCCCACACTGCACGTGTTTCGATACAGTATCTGGCTAACAACAACATTCCTCTACTTCATTGGCCTGCATTGTCACCAGATTTGTCACCCATCGAACACTTGTGGGATTACATCGGCCAACGCCTCGCACGTCGTCCGCAGATCAACAACCTTGGGGAACTCGACAATGCCTTGCAGCAAGAGTGGAATGCAGTGCCTCAGGACTTTATTCAGAGACTTATCCGTTCAATGAGGAGACGTTGCACAGCTTGTGTTGCTGCTAACGGGGGTCATACACGCTACTGACTTTCCATTTTGACCCCATCTTTATTTCATTGTCAGCTGCATTAAATCTTCACTGTTTTGCTTGATTGTTTTTTGCTTCTTTTCTTTATCAAACATTGGTCTACACAAATATGTAAAATTTACATAGATTGCTCACTTCTGCTCTTAGAAATCCACAATTTTAGGGGTGGTGCGTTTTCAATGATGTTCAGTATATATGGTGACGGACTGTACACAATAAAGTCTGAACCAGACAATCCAGTGGTCAACAGCATGAGCACTGATCTACACAACTGATATACTACAACAAGTCAGGGAACCTGACCACAAAACTCCATTAGTCACCAATTATGACAAGCATAGGGTGCTGAACAATGAATTCTAACCGTTCTTGTTTTCTACACTACCTTTATTGGTGACAAGGGATCTGAGAATGACCAACTCTTGGTCACCATAGCAACTCTGCTCCCCGGTTTCAACCTCATAGAAAGGGTTTGATGAGGGAGTCAGAAACTCAATCTCCTCCTTTCCAACGATGATGCCTTTCAGCGTGTCCTCATTGTATATCCAGTGAAGGGGCTCAGCTGTAACAGGCAACAATATCAATGATCACAATAGAAATAATAATCATAAAAGAAAATATGACGTATATATCACTCTTAATTGCAATGTTTTTACAGGATAGCAGCAATATACCAGCAATGCCTGGAATCGGGACTCCAGCCCTGGGTGTCAAGGCTTGAATTACTAGGCTTCCCCACCGCCCCTAACTTGAAAGGATTATTATGTCTTACAGATCTATAATAACAGCACAGATACCTTGAGCTATATAATGGTGATGTGATGAAGAAACCCGACCAATTTAGCCATGAAAATGCCTCGTTTTTCTAATTTATTAACGGTCACCACGAGGACTCTTGTTTGTTATTTAACACTGTTCTCCGCAGTATTTCCGCTAGCAGTCGAAGTTATCAAGCATGGGTCAGACAAACCAGTGATTACTCACAATTGCTTTTGGTTCCTTGCTCTAAGACACAGGAACCCGATATCCCACTGTAGGTTAAACATAAACCATAGATCTAAACGCACGCCATATATATAATATAGGGTATTAATATATATGACGTGCGTATAGATCTACGGTTTATGTTTAACCAACAGTGCGATATCGGGTTCCTGTGCTCTGAAACCCTGCCAGGTCCGATCCCCACATGAGTACAATGTGTGAAGCATATTACTGGTGTCCACCTTCGTGATATTGCGCAAAACGGCGTAAAACTGTACTCACTCGTTGGACGAAACAATCCACTGATCGATATCACGAGCAGCGGTTGCTTCAAGCCATCGAGCCACGGTGACAATCACTCCAAACATCGAGCATAACAACAAATCAACGATCTGTCAACTAAGGCTGACAGTGAATGAATGAGTATGTTTATAACCCGCCTTTTACAATACTCCAGCAATATCAGGGCAGAGGACACAAGAAATGTTCCCACGAGCGGAATCGAACCCGGGTCGAGACTGTATGCCGGTAGTAGAACGTGACGGCTTGATTAAAGACTTGTTATTCATTATCATTTCGAGATAAAGAAATCGTTTACCGGCTGCATCTGCAACCAAAGCTCCAATCACTGCAGCACAACGCCTCTCGTCAACTGTCGACATCGTTCCAGATTATTCAAGTATAGGAAAGCCAGACGATCCGAAATACTGCATAGTCATTTCAGTGTACACGTGGTGTTAGTTTCCCAAGGGAAGTAACTCGTAAATTCCAAAAGGTTTGTGGCAAATGCGTTCAGTAATACGGATTTCGAAGTTTCATACCCATTCTTCGGCTTTATTATATCTTATGGGTAACCACTGCTAAGCTATTGCACGTTTAGAGGATTTATGTGAAACTGACAGATGAAATCAGCTTAGAAGCAATCCTAATTAACGTCCATAAAAGAGTATATATCGATTTGGATCCAGGTTGAACTGAAATCCGAAACAGTGCAAATCACACAGTGTGAAAATATCTAATTATGGTATTATTCAATAAAATACGTAACACCCGGTTATAAATGACAACAGAGAAACTCGTGTACCTAACAACCCCCTAAACATTTATAAAATGGAAAAAATGACGTTTAATAAAATGATATTTGCAATGGTAAATTGTTATTTCTAAGACATACTATATGGCATCGGTGTTTGCAGTATTTTTGAATTTGCTAGTGGTCATCGGGGCCTGCTGCCCCCTGCAGTCTTGACTGTCTACAAGCCCTGAACGAAATCTGCAGGCCCATTTTGTTTAGGTCAAACCGATAAAAACAAAATACACTACACTGGACATGATTCCACACTGTATCTACAGCGATGACTATGGCGCAGACGTCAGACGTCAGACGTTTGTATTTCAGCACAATCTATTTCTATGATATAAGTAAAGGCTGGTGTTGCCATTGATGAAGCATGGATGGTTCTCGTACGTTGATAAAAAATATCGGAAAGATATGATTGAAAACAAATGACAGATAATTCACTGAAGGCCACAAGGGCCTGCAAATATTTGAAACTGCCGGTCCGATACAATAACAACCAGGGCTGAGTCTCTGGGCGGGCGATTATTTCGAACGTTGTGTAATGGCATGTAATTAAAACAGGACACAGTTATTCATGTTAGAAATTTGTTTTTTGTTGGGAAGTCCACTGTTTGTATAGATGCATTCATGACGTTCGTCAGACCATTTGTGGTGTTTTGCTACCAGAAAATGTAACTTTTCCCCTAAATGAAGATCTGAAGGAGGTGATACGAGAATTTGAGAGCAAATGGTCTTTTCCAAACCGTGCAGGAACCAGTGATCATTGCACCGCAGGAAGCTAATGGGGATTATCTCAACTATATATTTTGTAAGGGCTGGTGCTCCTTCATTCAACATGCCGTCAGTGATCACAAATTCTGTTTTCAGAGATTGTATGGCTTGGGCGAGTTCATGACTCCACCTGTGTTTTGTCTAATTCTGAAAGAGCGGTGGGGTAGCCTATTGGGTAAAGCGTTCCCCCGTCACGTCGGAGACCCTGGTTCGATTCTCTACGTAGGTACAATGTGAGAAGACCATTTCTGGTGTCCGCCGCCGTAATGTAGCTGTGATAGTGCTGAAAACGGCGCGAAAACATACTCGATCACTCCCTTTAATTCTGAAGTCGTTAAAAAAGGTGAGGTCTCTCGAGTATTTGCCCAGAGTGGTTTTTAAAAAGGATGCAGCTTCAGTTGTCATTCTTAGAGATCGAGTCTACCCACTCAGATCCTGGCCTTTGAAACAATTTGCGTACACTTGGCACAGTTTCCTCACAGCTCAAATTTGCAAATGTTTGACTATATTTTATCACCTGGTCCTGACCACATGTAAATTTGCTTCTCGTGTATATTTACATACGTGAATAAATGCGTTCACATTACACATTTACACTCGTATGTTGTATAATTTTCTCGTGTGTGCATCAGTGTATGAAACGGCGTCTGCCCGACGGCCCGCTGCTTGCTTGTTACATGGCGAGCTTACAACTTGATTGTACAGCCAGCACTGTTGGCCAGTCCATTTTCCATTAGTATATATTTTACTATATCAATGACTATGGGTGATATTTTGAAAATAGTTTACAACTGTGGTACCTAGACGACGTCTGTATGTATATAGTTCAAGATCGACCAAATCGTAACTTCAATAGAGCAGCTTACCCTTTTATCTATCACTAAACGTGATTGTTCTAAAGAATGCTTTCAGTGACCAAGTCATTTTTGTTACATTTGCTGTTGCGCATGTTTACTCTTCACAAGGAGAGTTACAAATTCCCCATGCTAATTGCACGAATAACATTCTTTCTTCTTTCCAAAGATACTGACCATTCTGACTTTGTCTGTTTGTCTCATTCACATGGTAATGAATCAACAGGGACCACCAAGTTATGCTTTGAAAAATTTGTTTTTGAATATGTTTAAGTTTACCTTACTGTAAGTTATTCTTTGGTAAGAGTATTTTAACGCCTTACCTCAGTTTCCTGTCTTTAATACAGTGCTGGATACATATTCACTCATGCTCGATACCTCCAGGGTATACGTTCCGATATCGGAACGTATACCCTGGAGATATCGAGGATGATATTCACTGGGCCAGCAACATTTTTCAATTACCAGCCAGGTGGACGTCCTGGGTATTTTTAGGAGTGTCATACACTGGTGTGCATTAAGACATACGTGTACAAACAAGTGCACAAGATTAGGACTTTTAAGTGCGAGGGTTCAAGCTTGTCCAACTACTCTCAGCATTCATCGTTGCTCAACCTCCACACGATTTATCAATGCTGCTGAACTCGACTAAAAAGTACGGAGCCTTGTGTATTCATATCGAGCATTGCTTATTTGTATTCACATGGAGCGGTGTGTGTTTATAAGGAGCACTGTGTATCCATACTGCGATTTTTGTATTCACATGGAGCGGTATGTGTTTATAAGGAGCACTGTGTATTCATACTGCGATTTTTGTATTCACATGGAGCGGTATGTGTTTATAAGGAGCATTGTGTATTCATACTGCGATTTTTGTATTCACACGGAGCGGTGTGTGTTTATAAGGAGCATTGTGTATTCATACTGCGATTTTTTTTGTATTCACATGGAGCGGTGTGTGTTTATAAGGAGCACTGTGTATTCATACTGCGATTTTTGTATTCACATGGAGCGGTGTGTGTTTATAAGGAGCACTGTGTATTCATACTGCGATTTTTGTATTCACATGGAGCGGTGTGTGTTTATAAGGAGCACTGTGTATTCATACTGCGATTTTTGTATTCACATGGAGCGGTGTGTGTTTATAAGGAGCACTGTGTATTCATACTGCGATTTTTGTATTCACATGGAGCGGTGTGTGTTTATAAGGAGCATTGTGTATTCATACTGCGATTTTTGTATTCACATGGAGCGGTGTGTGTTTATAAGGAGCACTGTGTATTCATACTGCGATTTTTGTATTCACATGGAGCGGTGTGTGTTTATAAGGAGCACTGTGTATTCATACTGCGATTTTTGTATTCACATGGAGCGGTGTGTGTTTATAAGGAGCATTGTGTATTCATACTGCGATTTTTGTATTCACATGGAGCGGTGTGTGTTTATAAGGAGCATTGTGTATTCATACTGCGATTTTTGTATTCACATGGAGCGGTGTGTGTTTATAAGGAGCACTGTGTATTCATGCTGCGATTTTTGTATTCACGTGGAGCTTTGTGTGTTCATACGGGGCCATGTGTATTCATATGTAGCCTTGTGGGTTCATGTGGGGCCTTGAACATTATATGAAGCTTAGTGTATTAATGTGGATTCCTGTGTATTCATCTGGAACCTGGAGTATTCATTTGGAACCTGGAGTATTCGTATGAACCTTGCTGTTGTCCATGTCCGTGGTATATGTTTCGCTATATCTCCATAATACCCTGGATGCACCCACAGATCGGGCCGACAATTTCATTACCTCCCTTTGCTGGTTCCACATTTTCACAGAAGCCAAGAAGCTAAGGCGCCGTTACAATTTAACCGAGCTTGTCAGTGTCAGCAGAGACCATATATTATATGGTCTCTGGTGTCAGCAAAGATAGTGGTCGCAGCTGCGAATTTAGGTTTGTTCGTGCGACTAAGATTGTGGGGGAATCATACAGACAAATTGGATGGTCCGAAGCTTTGAAATGATTCATATGCAAGAACTCCTTCTACGTCTTTCAGAATTCCCATGCATGATTTGTGTTGCCAAGTTTAATCGCTTAGGTAAAAGTGAACGTGAGTGGTAATTGGTACGCTCCACTTCCCAGCATAGACACCTGATTGGATAACAAACCAGCCAAGGGAGGTAATATTATTATCTAGCCGTAGATTTATCGGTACGTATACCTTGGATATTGAGGAGGGGTGTAGTCATGTGGAGCCTTGAATATTCATTTAGGTAACATATACTGACGGTTTGTTTTGCGAGCTGAAAGAATGGTTTTAACGTTACACTTGCAGTTGAAACTTCACGTTCATAAACGTATAGTTTGGGTGGCCATATTGTTGTTCTGTTTGTGTAACTTGTATATTTGCTGTTTGTTAATTTGCAATAAAGATATGTGAGAGTTGGCTGAGAACTGTTCAGTTACAAACATCTTGAGCATCGATTCACACGAACTGAGACAACAGCGCAGAGTCATTTAGTTGCCTCTTACAACATACGTCCTTCCATTCGGTCCTCAGTTGAGTGAAGTATATACGTGAGTGAGTGACTTTAGTTTTAGGCCGCACTCAGCTATATTCCAGCTATATAGCGGCTGTCTGTTAATAGCGAGTCCGGACCAGACAATCCAGTGATCAACAGCATAAGTATCTACATGCGCCGTTGCGAGCAAGCCTCACCACCCAATTCCGTTATTCGCCTCTCTACGGCAAGCATGGGTTACTTGAAGATCAATTCCAGACCAGCACTATCACGGGTTGAAATTTATATGCATGAAACACCAGAAACATAATGAAACACAGAGGAAAGGTTTTCAACACTTTATTGATCATCCTGGTCCCCGGGCCTCTCATTAATATTAATGAGAGGTCGGGGAACCAGGATGGGGTCTCAGTATCAGTGAGTAGCACGAGAAACGCACGCGATTCTTATGAGCATGGGTTTCTATATAATCAAATTATATTACTCTTGGCCGAGTATATATATTCCTGCAAGATCACAGCAGGGGGTATCAGAAATGGGCTTCACATATTGTACTCATGTGGGGAATCGAACCATTCACATAAACGCTTGAACCGCAAGGCCACCCCACGAAAGTATGTACCTATATTACTTTCACTTGGTAAATTGGTTCATTTTACAGGTATATCTACCCACTTCATCTTCGCACACCACAGCAAGACTTTTAGTAATCGCCATTCCGGGACGGAAGGAGTTTACCCGTACTTTCTGCACAATTTTCTGCTCATTGTCCTTGTAATGAATTAAAAGCAACTGGTTATCACGCATAGCAATTCCATACCTCCCACTTGGGTGCCATTGTATGTTGTATAAACTCAAGGTAACTGTCTCAGGCGTTTGAGTTACATTGAGCGTTATGCGGCTCTCATTCACTGTTATGAGATACATCTTTGGCTCAAAGATTCTCCAATACAGGGCCATTCCGAAATTCTCGTTATTGTCAAACATCCAGCTCGAGCAAAACACATTTGCCCTGAAATTTAAAACATATACACTTTGAGAACACTGGCGACCATGAAAACCAGGGGCTCCTTCCTAAGTCTAAGGTAACCTTGGTAAAGGTTGTTTTGTGAAAGGAGCCCGTGGACAAACTGTTGCTCATCGTTTTGCGAAGCAGCGGCACCAAGTGTAGGCAGTCCTCAATGAAGGACTTTTCCTCAGGTATATGAAAATAGAAAATCCAGATATCTGGATATTCCGTCATACGGATGATTTACGCAATTCCGGGTTCTCGCTGTAAATGCAAACAATATATTGACGTCTTTTTGTAAGCCTCACTGAGGCTAAATGTCGGAACTTAACACGAACGCTAGTCTGACGTGAAAGCTTAGTTTTCTATGACGAATTTTGGTCGTGAGAACGTCCATTATGAGTTTCCCTTCAAATGGTGAGAAAAAGGCGAATGAAAGTATGGGTTATTAACATTCATTATAGCGGCGGCGGGTATGCCTAGTGTTAAAGCGTCCGCAGGTCAAACTAAAGCCAGCCCCCGATTTCTCCAAACAAAAAAAAAGGTTTTGACTTAAGTTAAGATTTCTTCTCAAATTTGAGAATATGCTGCAAAATGCATTTCCCAGAATGAACTGACATATATTAAACTTAAACATAGTAGACAATTTGCGTTAGGACTGTAGATTTCTGTAGTCTGGGTTGTTGTTTAAAAAAATGCAGTTTCAAATTGTCAAATTGTGTGAAATTAGACTTGTTTCATTTTTGGTCCTATGGTGTCTTTATAGTAGACGTACACTTTTATATATGACCACATCATATCTGACACTGCGTGTCTGGCAACTTCACCTATACGTAAATACTTAACCTTTGAGAAGACTTACCAATCGCTGGTGAATCGAGCTGTGCCTGTAATGACTATTGCATTGTCTGTTGAAGGTTCTTTCAGTGAATACACAATTAGGTGATGACATATTTCAGCCGTTCCAAACAGCAGTAGGCATTTCCCTTTGTTGTTAAGGCATGTGCCTGTATGAAGGGATTCCCATTTGATGTCTTCTTGGTTTTGACCTGGTATCTTCCATTTGGATTGGATTTGTGGGGTGCCTTGTAGTGGTATCTCTATTTGTTCAATATAGTATTTAAGCCCATGCATGAGAAGGAATATCACCATACTGGTGCTAGGGCTCCCTGTCATAGACTGCATCGAAGAAAACCGATCGTTCTTGCTTATCCTGCATTCTGTCCAGTTGGTTTGGTAGCCTGAAACCATGTTTCATTATACCTTAAAGGTCACATGCAACGCAAAACACAACTTTGCTGATTATGATATCTTTCGGTATGGACTTACAGTTACAATACAAAATGCAAATTCTTCATATAAAGTTGAAAATAACACAATGAAAGAAAAACCCACAGAATCGGCGGTCAAATGATTCACTAATTTCGCCCCATCGCTGGGGGAAAAAGTGGTTTCAACATTGGTGCGCGCTGCGCCCATAGCGCTTGCGCAGTGATTATGTTCGCGCAGCTGGAGGCGGGAAGGCGACTCGTGTAAAAACACAGCAAGTGATACGTGCAAGGATTATTGCTGTGGTCGAAGTTGGAGGACAGGAGATGTTTCTTGTGATTACCTTCACCTTGGGGCAGCAGTAATATAATACACTGGTCCTATACTTGGTTTCAGATTTGCAAACCAAGTTTTCAAGAAACTGTAGCATTAGAAATACAAATTTCATTGTTAAAACATGCTCTGCTAAAAAACTTAAATGATTTGATACATTTCATTGTGGTCAATGACTGAATGTGTGTATTGCATATTGTCAATTGCAGACAGGTAGGCTGACACATCGATGTCAATAAAGCAGAATTAGTACATATAGATGTAACACGTTTATAATGTTATCCAGATCGGAACACAATTCGAATGTCTCCCCAACAAATGACAATGTCGTTGTGCCAGTGCAGTATACAGATCAGCCTTTCTTCCTGTTTGGTCTTTCTTTCCTTTGAATATGTTCAACTCACTCATTTAATGTCACTTGCAACCAAAAAACAGTTGCATGATTAAAACACAGTTATCACTCATTCACGACATAAGTGCATTGCCGATGAAGAAAAAACAAATAAACAAAACTTTAAGCGTATAATCGCAAATAAAAAGTGTAATATTTTGTACTTGGGTTTACCTCCCTCGAAACGGAGCAGCCGCGATACCGAACCCAACCATAGCCAGTGGGTGTGCTCTCAAGTGTAACGAAACCTTTTCATTGGCCACTGGTCATTTGCCGATACGCTTTGCCGGGTCTTTGTTGATGGCTTATGAACCCGATGGGTGTTAATTTAAAATTGCAACTGGTCAATGATTGAAGTTGTGCATTGCATATTGTCATTAGCAGACAGGCAAGCAGACATAGAGGTGTCAATAAATCAGACATTGAGTTTTCTGTGTGACAGAGTCTGCTTATGACAATCATTCTTTTTATGTAACGAATAGATTATTTACTTGTTTGTGTACACAACCAAGATTAGACTTCTGATCACGACCTCATACTCAGGGGTAGGCATACTGTTTCAAGCTCCACGTACCTATTCACTGCGTATGTGTTAAAGGTCACATGCAACCAAAATATCAAACATAATCAAAACACATTTATCACTTATTCATGACATATAATATACATTGCTGCTTTTAAAAAAAAACCCAAATAAACACAATTATAAGCGTACAATCGCGATTCAAAAGTGCAATATTTTGTACTTGGGCTTACTTCCCCCGAAACGAAGCCCACGGAAGACCGAACCCAGTCATAGCGGGTGGATATGCACACAAGTGTAACGACGGCTTCCGATTGGCTGTTTCATTTGCTGATATGCTGAGGGTTCATTGTGTGTACAGAAAGATGATCTGTTTGATGGGCATTTTAGAAGTATAGCCGGTCACAAGAAAGAAAGATTCTTCATGGATAATAACATATACTGTTGTCAAACAAAACCATATGCACGAAAAGAAGTAGCTATCCATGAAGAATGTATATAGAGATGTTGGGTTTGGAAAATACATGTTCTCTAAATTTGCGCTTAATCCAATTAAAAACCATGCCAGTAGAGATAGTAAACTACTGCGTGGCTGGAATCTGTCATTCGTCCAAGTACAAAGCAGGACTTGAAACTGACGAGAGTTTGCACCAGTTTACGTCAGATCCAGTCATCCGAAAAAAATGAATGTAGTTTTTTTGCAACCCACAGACATAAAAACATGTCATGTGTATCACACGTGCCTAATTGCATAATGTGGCAGACATGAGACTCGGGTGCACGAGGCATGCGTAAATCAACTTATTTTCTTTATGTCGTATAGTCTGATAGGTGTAAGTTCAAATTGCACGTGGTCAACCATGTCTTTAGCTGACAGGCAGACATATAGGTGTGAATAAACCAGACACTGATCATGAGCTTTCTCTGTGACAGAGACTGCTTACCACAATCAACAAGTTGTTTTACGTAACGTGTGGATTATTTACTTGTTTGTGTACACAACCAAGATTAGACTACTGCTCACGACCTCAGACGCTGGGCATGCATACTGTTTCAAGCTCCGCGAACCTATTCACTGCGCACGCGTTATGGACGCAGCTGTTGAAACCAGTTTTTCCCCCAGCGCTAGTGAAACGTTTGAACTCCGATTTCGCGGGCTTTTTTGTTCATCGCGTTTTTTCAACTTTATAGGTTGAATTGGCATTTTTTATGATTTGTTTCGGTAAGTACATACCGAATGGTGCCAGAATCTGCAAAGTTGTGTTTTACGTTGCATGTGATCTTTTCGTAATAAATAGAAAAATACATAATCCATAAAAAAAACGCGAAGATCAGGGTAAGAGTGGGTTTAGTGTTCCACGGCTTTCAGCAATATTCCAGCAATATCACGACAGGGAACACCAGCAATGGATTTCATACATTGTACCTATATGGGAATTGAACTTGAGTCTTTGGCCTGACGATCGAAAGGTGTAATCACTGGGTTATTCCTCCGTCCGGACACGTGTTAGGACTGCTCTTTATCAACCCATGCTTGTCGTATGATACGACTGACGGGATTGGGTGGTCAGCTTCAGATGACTGCTTTAATGCATGTAATCGTTTCCAAAGTGCATAGACTGATGCTCATGATATCAGTCACTAGAATTTCTGGTCCATATTTGATTATTTGAATATGGGCGTCATACTGATTCAGTTGTGTTTAGTGCGGTGTTACATAAACAAGAAACTTCCAAAAATGTTAAAAAGTGTCCAATTTTAGCATTAACTGTGTCTGTTTGTTGTTTAACGCCGCAGTCAGCAATATACCAGCTGTATGGTGGATTAACTATGTAACTATCAACGTGTAGACAACCTAACCGTACCATTGAGTAGGAAAGGGGCGTTCTTCAGTTGCTTCGCAGGGATAGCGTTCTCCATTTCCTCAGGACGAACCTCTGAAAATGACCATAATTGTTCAAAGGACAAGGTATGATAGAGGCCCTTATTGGCCAACAACATGTCATGAAGTGTTTGAATGTCATTTAGAAGTGTAAATACATAAGAATGAAGATTTTATGGATATCAACTTCTTTATGAGAGAACACAACGTTTCGGAGTTAATGCTTACTCCTTCATCAGGTGATTGAGAAAGGGATACAGAGGTGTATTTATAGGTACAGGCAAAACAATAACAAAGTAACAAGTGGAATGAGTTAACGAAAGCTAGTATAAACAAGCACTGATAGGAAGCCGATAGTTAAGATAACAATGATGGAAGCCAACGGTAATGCATTGCAGTTGATTGGATATGTTTACATAACATGATTGGGGATAAGGATGGAAGCCAATGGTGATACATTACGCATGATAGGATGATGTACATAACACACGATAGGGGGTGAGCATGTTTACATGAGGGTTGGTGATGTACAAACACAAGTATGTACTCGGGTAGATAGGCTATACATGAATTACATAGATAGAATGTACACAGGTAGATGAGATTAATTTATCAATAAGTCCCAGGCACTTGGTAGGTACACTCCTTGGTCGCGGTTGATGGCTGGTTTCTGTCTCCGGATCTCGATGGCCTCTTGCAGTTTCCTTTGGCGCCAGTTGTTGTTGTTGGTAGATAGTATCCTAGTGTCCTCCCATCGAATTGAGTGTTCAGGGTTCTTGAGAATATGTTCAGAGATGGCCGATTTCTGGTCGAGTTTCCTGACTGAGGTCTGATGTTCCTTCTTTCTGGTGTTGATTGGTCTCAGCGTTTCTCCAATGTATAGGTCGCCACAGTTGCAAGGGATCTGGTAGATGCATCCTCTCGGGTTAGGGTGTTCACAGCTGGGTCCATCAAGACCTACCTAAAAGCCAACGGTAAAGGACCCAGCTGTGAACACCCTAACCCGAGAGGATGCATCTACCAGATCCCTTGCAACTGTGGCGACCTATACATTGGAGAAACGCTGAGACCAATCAACACCAGAAAGAAGGAACATCAGACCTCAGTCAGGAAACTCGACCAGAAATCGGCCATCTCTGAACATATTCTCAAGAACCCTGAACACTCATTTCGATGGGAGGACACTAGGATACTATCTACCAACAACAACAACTGGCGCCAAAGGAAACTGCAAGAGGCCATCGAGATCCGGAGACAGAAACCAGCCATCAACCGCGACCAAGGAGTGTACCTACCAAGTGCCTGGGACTTATTGATAAATTAATCTCATCTACCTGTGTACATTCTATCTATGTAATTCATGTATAGCCTATCTACCCGAGTACATACTTGTGTTTGTACATCACCAACCCTCATGTAAACATGCTCACCCCCTATCGTGTGTTATGTACATCATCCTATCATGCGTAATGTATCACCATTGGCTTCCATCCTTATCCCCAATCATGTTATGTAAACATATCCAATCAACTGTAATGCATTACCGTTGGCTTCCATCATTGTTATCTTAACTATCGGCTTCCTATCAGTGCTTGTTTATACTAGCTTTCGTTAACTCATTCCACTTGTTACTTTGTTATTGTTTTGCCTGTACCTATAAATACACCTCTGTATCCCTTTCTCAATCACCTGATGAAGGAGTAAGCATTAACTCCGAAACGTTGTGTTCTAACATGTCATGATTATCAAAATTTTACAACACGATAATTGTTGAAGTTACCTCCAATTGCATTTTTATGTTTTTAGTATTGTTTGTTTTCCTCTTTGAAGACCTCAAAGTTAAGATATATTACAATATCTTCCAGAAACGTACATTTTCTGATGTTCAGAGTGATAGAAAAGTGTGAGCAAAAGCATCCCAATTTTTTCACCACACATGAAGAGAGTACATCAGAATGCACACCTAAAAGATTATGATAGGTCACGCTTTTGCTCATATCAAAATCTTTAAAAAAGTACATTTTTTCGGTTTATGAAATTGTCCCATACAACATCTAAAAAATAAACATTGACATAAAATAACATCTTTAAAAACAACCCATCACATTTACACATCTGTGCCATATTACATTATATTTTGAATGGTTTTGTGCTCTAAAAAAACATATCATACATCTACATAACGCATATGATTGAGATGTTAACTGTATATTTGGTAAAGCTGGTTGTAAATGCTGACTTGTAACACTTACCAGTTAAAATGAAGCTGTGCCCAAAATGTAGCTTTACCCAAAACAGGCCCATGTGATTCTTAGTACAACATGATTGGTTTTCATGCTTACATGATGTAAAACTGACCATGGATTACATTTGCAAAGAATGCTGTCAGTAATGACTGAGTTTGGGGGACAATTGGCAAGTAATTAAATTAACAATGTTTTGCAATCCTAATTGGATCCCTTAAGGTTAAAACATTATGATTGACATTGACATGTTTTTCAGCATGAGTACCTGTCGTAAAACTGCTGTAATTTGTACGTAAATACAATGACAGTTTTAAATAAGTCATCATGGCACACTGATATTTCAGATTTCTTGTTATTTTTCATGGGAACTGATAAAACCCATTTTGGGCCCCTCCGTAGTGAAATTACACCTTAGATCACATAAAATATATTTTATATAAAGTAAACCACCTTTGTCCTTTAGTTTGTAGTGTCAGACCTTGCTTTTGAATTCCCAATACGTATGAATTTAAAAACGAGCTGCTCATATGAAGGATATACAACGTAAGCAGAACTGGCCGATGACTGCACAATTCATATGCACCAAACAAGGGTAGAGTAAGGCCCCACCTACATCATTACGCCCCCCTCCCTCCCACACACACAATATGTTGTTCCCCCTTATGAAAAAATGACCATGGTAAACCCTTTACCTCAAATCAGGACAGTGTACTTGTTCTGCTTGGCTTATGCTTTGTCTCAGTCTAAAATACACGACGAATAATGACAATGAAAAACGACAGCCACAATGAGATGGGAGATCGCGAACGTGAGGAAACTCTTGACTTGCTTCAACTGGGGCCTTCACAGTAAAGGTGGCTGAGAGGGAAAATTAAGACGGTGCAGCGACTGTGGGACTTCATGATGTTATCCAGGTGAGCGGATGCTGTTAGACCTTGACGTCATCGTGCACGTCTTCCGCACGTCCCAAACACTCATGGGTGGTCATGGT
Source organism: Haliotis asinina (assembly GCF_037392515.1). Classification (NCBI taxonomy): domain Eukaryota; kingdom Metazoa; phylum Mollusca; class Gastropoda; order Lepetellida; family Haliotidae; genus Haliotis; species Haliotis asinina. The sequence goes on along the minus strand of NC_090281.1, from coordinate 13,704,674 downwards.
ATTCTAGTGATATTTTTTAACTGGAGGAGAAAAACGAGCTTAATCCACTGTGTACTCGTGTTTCAACAAGTATGACGGCATATTCTCTGCAGAGGGTAAATTTGAAATTAAATTTCGGAAGGAGCCGGTTGGTATTGGGACTCGGGAACTGGGGATATTTATACTTGTAGCTGTTTACAGTCTCGCAGCGGATGTTTGTTTATCGCCGCACTCGGCAATTTGCCAGATATATTTCAGCAGTCTGTAAATCTTCGATCGGGAACAGACAATCCAGGACTCAACATCATCAGCATCGATTGACGCAGTTGGGATAAGATGACGTGTGTACACCGACCTTGTTAGTCTCCTCTGAAGACCAAGTTTAACCCGGATCATCCCTGGTACAAGGCTTTACAGATCAGCATGTGAACGATGTCCAGTAGTCGGACCCGTACATCGTACGAAGTAATGAGGACATGAAGACCAAGAGACAAGCAACAAACAAACGTGGCGAACCAGTTATTGTTACCAGAATCGGTAAACAAAATCTGACTTTTAATTCAGTATAGACTGGTCATAATATCACCGTTTGTCCGGGGGAAATACGGCATTATATCCAGGGTGGTATTATAATCAGGCAGTTAGAGGTCCTTTAAAATCAATAAGGTGATCGAAATGATGTATCAGTCTTGTAATGAGCCTAGAATGATTGGACAGTTGCGTAGCTACTATTACTTAAACTTAAAAATACACGTTATTGCTTACAGGTTATTGTTGCCAAAAAGGTAGGGCAAGTCCTCTATACTATCTAAATATAACGCTTTGTAACCCGTCGGGCTTACATGAAAAAACTGGCTTGCTTTGCTCCTGCCGGATAAACCCAGTATCATAAGGCTGCAGGTCACTTCTTCTTGTAGGTGGAAAGTAGTGTATTCTGGCATAAACATGGCATTATATCCAGGTTGGCATTATAACCAGGGTATTTAAGGGAAGCAAATCCATTCTGGTAAAAACGTGGCATTTTATCCAGGGTGGTAATACAACAAGGGCACTTGTTGCATTTCTTTCCTTACAAACAAAGAATGGTAAATATGTACCTTTGATGTCATTTCTCTCCTTGGGCGAGACGCTTCCATTTGGCTTCTTGTGAATCACTGAATTGAGAACAGAGAAAGGATTGATTCCAATCATAAAGCCTTGATTCAATACATGGCCTAATTTTGTGATGCTGCTGAGAAATTTAGTTGAATTAAAACCAAAAAAACTGGTTTGATTATTTGAAATGTCAACAAGAAATAACAAATCTTGGAAAGTATACATTTCTTGCATTTATGTTGCGAAATAAGTCTCTAACACCATGGTTATTTTGCATGTTGAAGTTTGCCACTGACAGTAATTGCCTGCATTGTTAAATGTCATTTGTATTTGATCTTACCGACGATGCCTGTGTCTCTGATTCGTTATATTCTGTTAAGGGCCTTGCGTTTACTTTGCATATATGTCTCTATCACCATGGTTATTTTGCATGTTGAAGTTTGCCACTGACAGTAATTGCCTGCATTGTTAAATGTCATCTGTATTTGATCTTACCGGCGATGCCTGTGTCTCTGGTTCGTTGTATTCTATAAAGGGTCTTGCCTTTACTTTGCGAAATAAGTTTTCATCGTCATAAGTACATCGCACGTTGAAGTGTGCCATTGAGAGTAATTGACTCTGTTGATAGATATCATCTGTGTGCCTGACTGTACTGGCGCTTCCCGTACCTTTATAACATTCTGATATCGTACTCTGTGTAAAGGGCCTGTGGTCTCACCACCAAATAAAGTCAATCAATCAAAAAATAAAATTGAAAATGTACATTTAGTGATCATTTGCCAAAGTGTATATCGTTGCCTAATATACGTTTTCTAAGTGTCAGTGTTATGTTTTCAATAACGATCATTTAATAACAGTAACACTTCCAAGATTCCTACCTAAAGAGGCACATCTCCTTTCCTCCCTCGATACACATAAGTAGGACGGCAAGCATTTCGGACAGGCAGTTTGGTACTGAAAGAAAACCTTTAGTAACATACGTTCAATATGAATATGCTTCTAACGAACTGATGGATATAACGTACAGTTTAGGTTTTACTTCAGTCCCACTTGTATATTTTCTTCAAAACTGGTTTAGAGAAAGTCTGTTATAACGAACTAAAATGAGTGATACCTTTCAGTTCGATATAACAGTGTTGTTAACTTACCAAAATTTCAGTTGGTAACTTTTGACGACGGTAAATAAGAGGGGAAACTGCTTAATGTTTTCAATTCTGTTTCAATCAAGGCCATAGTGCTTAATACTCCTAGTCAGACTGGTCCAAGACCATCGGGCCTGCAACTTTTTAAAAATGACCATCCGGTTGCCATACAGACCGTCCCGGGCGGTAGGGCAGGCGGGAGTTGGCAACGCTGCATATGACCACAGTTTGTGTATCTGAAAACAGCAATGGACACTACCCAGCTGATGAACAGACCTTACCTTGAGTGGTGCTCGACGTGGGTCCATCATCTATTACATTAAGTTTTAATCGATTGCATTCGATGGTACCGAAGTGTCAGTTCCCTGTTTTGTTACTACAGGCCCCCCTAAGTAATTGAAGGAATTACAGCAAATTTGAAGGAATTGCATTTCAAATGTAAACAAACGCAGCCCACTCGCGAAACAATTGCAGCGATATCGGTAGTTTAGCGGTAATAACAGAAACACATCGGTCCTATCGGAAGCAATGTCGGTAATACTGGAAACACGCTCGGCCATCTTCGGAGATTTTTCGGTCGCGAGCGGAAACTCACGCAGCAAAACATGGCGTCGTTGGAAGAAACACCCGTCTCGGTGAGTTGTGTTTTTAGTTCCTACTATTACATTTTTATACTTATCCATCTTTGACCACCGTGTTGAATGCGTTTAGGTATGACATGGGTACAATATGTGAAGCCTATTTCTGGTGTCCTCCGCCGTGACATTGCTGGTATATTGCTAAAAGTGGCGTAAAACGATACTCACTTGGCTCAGTCTGAGTTCGTATGTCGCCCTTCCCGGGGTTTTGATCTGGCAGACAATGTCTCTCTGGTCCACACATGACCTTGACTCAAACACACACGCAGCCGCCCAATGTAGAGCTGACCTCCCAACCGGAAGTAGATCATCCACTCTACATGTTCTGTCTTCTACCACATGGGGATTGTCATCCAAGGGGAAATCCGTCCCTCCACATGAGGAGAGGGCGATAAGAGACCATACTGCCCAGCACAGAGCTTTCATCCTTCACTTGTTGAACAGGAACTGAGAAACGCCTGAGAATGATATTACCGATATCAGTTGTAGTATAGTAGCTCACCTCAGTAGTGGTAGCTCACCTTAATTGCTCGCCTTAGTGCAAAGTTTTGCGTGGATCGTCATGATTTATTTCATGCTTGTTTAATGACTCACCTAGTTTTCTGTATAACTGTCATCTAACTAGGGACCCGTGAAGATCCTCTTAGAATTGGTCTTCAACTACCCATACTTGTCGTTAGACCTGGATGTCAACCTCGATGGCTTGGTTGACTTGATCTGCAATTGCGAAGATCGATTAGGATATCAGTCACTGGATTGTCCAGGTGCGGTTATTTACAGGCCACCGTCACCTATATATCACACATATATAAACACATTCTCCGTAATCGGACTGAATCTGAGAGAGTGGGTTCAAATCCTGGATGGGACACAAGCCATCAAACACACGTAACTCTGTATTTTCCTGAAAAACTGTCATGCCAACTGTATCATCTGCAACAGACGTACAAACACACACACACACACACACACATACATCATATTGGCCCTAAGCTTCCAAAGCTGCAGACCAACATTCCTTCATTCGATCTTCATATGACTTACTCGATTATCTGGTCTGGACGTCAGTCCTAAACCGCAAACGTTCGCTTAGTTTTAATGACCTTGGTCTATGGAGGTGTACGTGTAGAGTAGCTCACAAGATCTATGCGAAGCGACTTAGTGGTCAGCTAGACGGTGATCTTGTCAATTGCTAGTCGTTCAACCCCTTTTCATTGTGACCCGTGAAGGCCCGGGGTAGAATAGGCCTTCAGCAACCCATAAAAGGCGACTATGCTTGTCGTAAGAGGCAACTAACGGCATCGGGTGGTCAGGTTCGCTGACTTGGTTGACACATGTCATCGGTTCCCAATTGCGCCTATTGATGCTCATGTTGTTGGTCACTAGATTTTCTGGTCCAGACTCGATTATTTACAGACCGCAGCCATATAGCTGGAATATTGCTGAGTGTGGCGTTAAACTAAACTCACTCACTCACTCCCTATTCATTGCATACCGAAACATGAACCTCATGAACCTATTCAGACAATGACCTACTTTTCAGCTGATCCGAATTTTCTCATGTGACAGTGAAAATAGACATCAACAACAACTCTAGTTACACTGAATTCCAAGTCCCTGTTTCATAAGAAAATGGTATTTACAAATGAATTTTAATTGTAAGCTTCAGTAATACCGCATTTCTGTATTTTATATGAAGGTGTATGCAGCATACCTTAACTAAGAAAACCCCTGTCCCTGTTTGATGAGGTCGTAAAACGATTCACAATCCATCTGGTTCACTGGTCACACCTGTTTCGAGTTTTTGCGCTTATTCTGTGTGGTTCTGTAACGGACAATGTGATTGATGCAATATCAGTTCCGGTCCAGACCGCCAAACAAACCTCGGTTTGAGATTCCACGATTTCCAGGTTTCCGTTTCTCAGAGCACGTTGTACGACGTAATTGCAAGGATTAGGAGCGTAGTGTTGGAATATAAAAGACGTATCAAATCACACTGATTAAATTATATATATCCAGTTAAATGAATTAGTTGTAAAATTATGGACTGGTTACCGCAGTAAGTAACAGTAGGGCGGAACCCAGTAAACAGGAAACGAGACTGTTCTGTAATCAGTGTTTTGACTTGTCTCAATCACTGGATTGTGTGATCGATAATTTTCTCACTGCAGTGATAGAAAACATATAAAGTTATGGAAATGAAATGTAGAATGTTATACATAATATATAATTTTGATGATAAAATGAAATGATCCTACTAATGTGATGCGATTAAAATAATTCACATTGGTAGACAACACTATCACCTATGTCATTGCGAGTATAGTTAAAACGTGCCATTTACTGCTTGTTACAGCTTAGCAAAACTATTAATCCGATGTATTCCAATCACATTATTGAAATTGTAGTGTAAATTAGCCACATTAGCTTTAAAAAGCTCAATGCGTGTACGCATAATATTATGTTATTACTGCAGTGACAAGAGATTTTATTGAAGAATATATAACATAAAGTTTACTCATATAAATTCCAATATCATTGATGGTGTTGATCTGAAGGTTTTACTTCCGACATGACGGGTATTTCGCCCATGAAAATCATTGTATATCTATATTTTATTAGAAATTTACCTTCATGCTGAGAGGTGGATTTCTAAATGATCCAACAATTTAAGGATAGATGTGTAAACCGGCGTTTTCATATTGGATAATGATAATCTCAGGAGGACGCTTAAGAGCGTTTCAGTTAAAGCTCACGTTATAGGTACACTGTCTAGGTGATATAGACAAACTTAGGAATTTTAGTGAGTGCTGCGTTTCATTACAGATTCTTGTGCCGTTGTCAGGCGCGAATGTAACATGACGTGGACGAAGTGTACAAACTGAGAGTTAGCAAAGAAAACAAAATAATTAACATGACTGGAAAGACGTAGAAGCCAGACTAGCCACTAACGAAAGGGGTAGATTAAAAAGGACATATTTATACACTTTTTTGTTGATTGAGATTGGTGTTGGTGTGCATCATAAGCGGGTGGAGTGAAGTATCCTTGATCTCGTTGGACAGCGGGCTTTTGGTTTTCTTATGTGAACAGTACGAGTGACACTGAGACTAAGTTTGCTTAAACTGTTTATCTGAATGGCTTCGGCGAGTTTGGTTTGGTAAGTCAGCTTGGATTGTTGGCAGGAATGCCTTTTGGTGAGTAACCACTTATGGGAAAACCCATGAATCTCATGATCATATATCAGTGATGGGTATTGTTTTAAGCCGCTTTTTAGCAATAGTCTAGCAATATCACGGTTGCCGACACCAGAAATGAGCCTCACACATTGTATCCTTGCATATGGGATCGAACTAGGTCTCCGGTCTTTGGCGTGACGAACGAACGCTCTCACCACCAGGATATCCCAAAGCCCCTTTCTACATCAGAAATGATCTTCAGCAAACTACGGTTGTTGTTTCAGATGACTGACAGTGTCTTGTGGTCAGGAAAACCTTCAACTCGTCAATAAACATAAATCAGTACTAAAATTGTAAATACAAATGAAAACAAATATATACATATATCAACGTTTTATATGTTTGAGGCATCACAGGTTTTCCGACAGCAAGACAACGCTTGTTCCCACACTGACATAGCAACATTGCCTAGATTTGTTCCATCACAGACATTGTAACTATTCAAGCGGTGGCTTGGTTGAGGAGTGAGTGAATTTAGTTTTACGTATTTTAGCAATACTCCAGCAATATCACCGTGGGAGACGGGCTTCACACACTGTACCCATGTAAGAACCAAACCCGGGTCTTCAGAGTGACGATCGAATGCTTTAACTACTAGCCTCCCCCCACTGTCCCCCTTGGTTGATTGGACCACGATCCACAAAGCGTTCGCCGAGTCTATGAAAAACTATTAACTTACGCTATGTCGTAAGACTCGTAACGATACGAACTATTAGTGGAAAGGGACCGTGGTGGTCTTTTGTAAATTAATGACATGTGATAATGTTATTTGTGCGAGGACAGCGAGTGTTCCATAATGGTTCTAAAGCCCATGTTCCTAGGACTGATTTTTTTACAGCAAAGGTAAAAACCTGCACCAAGTTGCAGTCAGTCATGCGCGTTTGTTTAATCGATTTTAATACAGACTTTGATACGCATGAATGTATCAATATTACCAGATCATGAATATGATAATTACATTAATTTGCATAACAGTGAAAGGTTAGTCGCACCATTCCATGTTAAGAAGGCTTTCTGTGGGTTCAAAAGAATTTAATCGCGGTATTCCGCCATGTTTTGAATTTAAAAGTACTTGTAGTAAGATCATTCGAGGTATTCCACCATATTTTGAATTTAGGAATACTAGTAGTAATATCGTTTATCCTAGTTTCTCGTTGTTGTTTGCATTCCCCCCAAAAAACCAATCGACCACTAACAGCACAAAACAAGCACTCACACTATACAATATAGAGACTGTGCACAGTATGGTCACCATAAACTAACAACTAGTTTCTGAAATGAACATATTTTACGGCAAAAGGTTCATAGTTAAAAAAAAATAATAATATAATGAAAGGGAGAATTGAGACTTTCTTCATTTTCAGAAGCTAAGGGAATCTAAATTTGCCACATTTTCTAGACTTGCATGGGCTTTCTTGGATATATTTACTTCAGGGTCTGTGCGACTATACACCATTCTCCAAAGTCAGTTGTATTGCCTTTTTCTTGGAATTAGACATGACAAATGTTTAGTCAGATGGACTTTTAGTTTTGGGCTCTGAATAAAAAATGCAGCAGATGTTCCTCTAATCTGCCTTTACCGACCTCCTCCATCTCGGAAAAACAAACTAACTCTCAGTGACTTTCACGACGACCTGTCCACACTCTTTTCCAAATGTGACAAACCTAAGACAATGTTTATTGGTGACTTCAATATTGACATCGCTGAAAATTCAAAGTCAGAGGTAAACAAAGTTGTTCGACTCAAGAAACAACATTCACTCAGACAGCATATTACTGATCCAACATACCCCAGTAAGTGCAGTCACGGTGGAAGACAGACAAATGTCAGACACTACTTCATTAGCGTAGAAGTAAACATGGGACACCCCCCACCCTCCACCCCCCCTAATCAGACCAGGACAATTGCCAAAGGCATGGACAAGGGCAAATTCAAAACCGACTTTCGTAACGCAGCTGTCATTGATTCCTCTAATATCAACATCTTGAGTGAACGTTTCGTAGCTGGTCTTAAGTCGGTTTTAGACAAACATGCACCATGCATAGAAAAGAATTTTATTTTAAGACCAAGAAGTCCTTGGTACAATGAAGAAATCCGAAGTCCAGGTCAGAGCGACGCCAAGTTGAAAGACGATGGAGGAAGTCCCGGCTTGAAATCCACAGACAGATCTTCAAACAAACACGAAATAAAACAACCTACTCGATGAAACATGCCAAACGTACATACTCAAAAGCTAAGATTAAAGAACTTAGCGGAAACGGCAGAAACTTGCATACTTTCTTGAAGTCACTCCAAGGAATAAAAAAAATTACCCAGATTGCCAGATCACCAATGCGACACTGATCTCGCCAACAAGTTCAATTCGTTCTTTCTCGAGAAAATCAGTTCTATTCGAGCAAAGTTATTGACATGCTCTACACACGCGTTGGAAATGAAACAATTCAATGGACATCATCTCTCTTGCTTGGAACCATTCTCAGAATCAGAGGTTGCACTACTCATCAAATCTGCAAGGAAATCGCAGAATCGACTATTCCACAAGTTCCTATCTGCCTACCGGCCCAGACACAGCACGGAGACAGTTCTACTGAGGGTGCTCAGCGATCTCAGGTGCTCGGCAGACAAGGGAAATGTTGCATCACTTGTACTGCTTGATGAGTGCAGCATTCGACACCATCGATCACAGCATCCTCGTCAAGCGTCTTGAACACCAGATGGACATCACCGATTTGGCATTGGGATGGTTCTCATCATGTCTGACAGGACGCACTCGGAGAGTCTTAATAAATCAGTCCCCATCCACAGCAGCGCATCTCACATGTGGAGTTCCACAGGGATCTGTCCTGGGGCCCATCCTCTATCTTCTTTACATGACACCCTTGAGTGACATACTGGTCAAGTATGACACTGCTCACCATTCATTCGCAGACGATACCCAGCTGGCTGACTCTTTTGCGTTGAATCAAATTCAACATTCTCTGGACAAGACAGCTATCTGCACAAAGTCTGTCAAATCCTGGATATCATCTATGGTGCTCAAAATGAATGACGACAAAACAGAAGCTATGCTTGTCGGCAGTAAACATCGCCTGAACAAAATCGCAACTGAGAAAATCAAAATAGCTGATGCAGAGATTACTCTAGCTCCATCTGTGAGAGATCTCGGAGTATTCATAGATCAGGACTTATCACTTGATGCTCAAATCAACCATCTCTCAAGAATCTGCTTCTTCCACCTTAAAGCTATTAGTAGCATCCATCAGAATTTAACAACAGATGCAGCTCATACTCTCGTTAGGTCTCTTGTTCGTTCTAGACTGGACTACTCAAACAGCATTCTGTTTGGACTCAGCTCTGCACACTTGACTAAACTCCAGAAAATCTAAAATGTAGCGGCCCTTACGTCTAAAAGATCTCACATAACCCTTATTCTAAAGTTTCTACACTGGTTGCCCATCCAAGCCAGAATCGAATTCAAGACTCTGTCCATCGTGTTTCAATGTCTGCATGGCCTAGCGCCTCAGTACCTCTCTAAACTCATCTCTGTGTACACACCGCTGCGACAGTTACGGTCACACCAACAGTTCCTCATAACAACACCCCCTGTACATCTCAAGAACTATGGCTGCAGAGCATTCAGCTTCGCAGCTCCTTCACTTTGGAACAGTCTTCCCATAGTCATCAAAACAGCAACCTCCCTTCACTCCTTCAAATCCCTATTGAAGACCCATCTTTTCATGAAATACTATGAATGACCTGTACAGCCACCAGCTACTGCAGTCTTGTTTTGAGCTCATACACTGGGCGCCATGAGCATACACTAGTGTGTGGACACGGCGCCATGCAAATGGACATTATTACTATTATTATATATATGTACATGTAATGTTTACGGATTGGATGCATGGGTAAACGTATATTAACTACATCTTAGGCAACTTATAAAAGTAATCACTAGTCCGTTTAAATGCATGGATGTATGTTTGAATGCTTGTATGAATGTATGTCTGATACGTGTGGTTAATTGATGCATAAATGTAATATTATCTGTAGTTCCATGTTTTATTTGTGTGGCGGATGGAATTGTACTTTTAAACTCCATTTATAGCATATCACCTGTATATTACGAAAGCCTAATGCTGCCACTTTTGTAGCATAAGATATTTTTTCAAAGACAATTCTCGTTACTTCAATTATTTACTCGTTGCTTCGAGTATTTTCTCGTTATTTCAATGATTTTCTCGTTACTTCGAGTATTTTCTCGTTACTTCGAGTATTTTCTCGTTATTTCAAATATTTTTTCGTTGCTTCGATTAATTTCTCGTTACTTCGAGAATTTTCTCGTTACTTCAAGTTTCTTTCAAAAACTTGAAATTTCGAGTATTTTCTCGTTGCTTCAAGTTTCAGGTAAAAACTTGAAATTTCGAGTATTTTCTCGTTGCTTCAAGTTTCAGTCAAAAACTTGAAATTTCGAGTATTTTCTCGTTGCTTCAAGTTTCAGGTAAAAACTTGAAATTTCGAGTATTTTCTCGTTGCTTCAAGTTTCAGTCAAAAACTTGAAATTTCGAATATTTTCTCGTTGCTTCAAGTTTCAGTCAAAAACTTGAAATTTCGAGTATTTTCTCGTTACTTCAAGTTTCTTTCAAAAACTTGAAATTTCGAATATTTTCTCATTGCTTCAAGTTTCTTTCAAAAACTTGAAATTTCGAATATTTTCTCGTTACTTCAAGTTTCTTTCAAAGACTTGAAATTTCGAATATATTCTCGTTGCTTCAAGTTTCAGTCAAAAACTTGATATTTCGAATATTTTCTCGTTACTTCAAGTTTCTGTCAAAAACTTGAAATTTCGAGTATTTTCTCGTTGCTTCAAGTTTCAGTCAAAAACATGAAATTTCGAGTATTTTCTCGTTACTTCAAGTTTCTTTCAAAAACTTGAAATTTCGAATATTGCCTCGTTGCTTCAATTATTTTTTTTCGTTCCTTCGATTAATTTCTCGTTGCTTCGAATATTTTCTCGTTGCTTCAAGTTTTAGTCAAAAACTTGAAATTTCGAATATTTACTCGCTGCTTCAAGTTTCAGTCAAAAACTTGAAATTTCGAATATTTTCTCGTTACTTCAAGTTACTTTCAAAAACGTGACATTTCGAGTATTTACTCGTTGCTTCGATTCCTTTTTCTTAATTTCTAAGTTTGATGGAGGTAGCATGTATATTTTAGGAGATCTGCTCCGAGCAAGATGACATCCTCATAGTCACAGCCTAAGTCACGTGTCCATGGATACAGCAAAAAATAAAAATCATATCTGAGTATAACCATCAAATGGCACATCTATGGATCATGCTTGGTATGTGTGACAAATTTCATGAAGCTAGCATGTATAGTTTAAGGAAATCTTCTCCGAACAACATGACATCCTCATACCCACAGCCTAAGTCACATTTGGGTGGAAACCGCAAAAGGTTCATATCTGGGTTTAAACCCCAAATGGCAAACCTATCTATCATGCTTGATACATGTTCCTAGTCTGATGAAGTCATCATGAATAGTTTAGGAAATATGCTTGGGACGGTATCAACCCCCCAAAAGACAGACCACTAAAAACAACACATTTTATGGTTGGTTGCACAAGGCTTAATTAAGCTGTGTCGTTGAAAATGGTGGTATGTGTCCTGATAAAAAAGACAACATTAGGTTTAGAAATAGTTATACGACCTCTGGCCATATGAAACTTTAAGTGTTATTGAAATTGTTCATTTAATATTTTCAAGAAAACTGCTTCGTCACATGTTGTATGTGGAGACTGGATGCAAACCGATTCGTACTGATATTCATACCAAAATGGCATGCTTTTTGAGCAAATTGACTTCAGTCAAATCCTCAAAGTTACCGAATATATGGTATCATTTCATAGCTAAGTCTTATTTGCGGTTCACTCAAAAATGACAGACCTCCTGTAAGATAAATTCAGTGAGTACACTAATTAGCTCAGCCATGCTCTCCACCCCTATTCCTTTAATGAGTTCACTTGGAGTCAGTACATAGTATACAGTCTGTTCAATCTTGGAATTCAAGCAATACTCAATCATCAAAAGGGTTTCATTTCACAATGTATGAAATTGCACTTATTCCAGAACCTTAACTTAAAAAAGTCTGAATGGTTTGAAAGAAAACCGAGTTTGTAATCTTTGTAGTCAACCCATATGTGACGAATTCCATGTTTTACTATTATGCCCACCACTTGTTGAACAACAACGAATATCATTTTCAACAAAATATTTCTGTGTGAATCCCTCTACCTGTACATGTATACTGAACATCATTGAAAACGCACCACCCCTAAAATTGTGGATTTCTAAGAGCAGAAGTGAGCAATCTATGTAAATTTTACATATTTGTGTAGACCAATGTTTGATAAAGAAAAGAAGCAAAAAAGAATCAAGCAAAACAGTGAAGATTTAATGTAGCTGACAATGAAATAAAGATGGGGTCAAAATGGAAAGTCAGTAGCGTGTATGACCCCCGTTAGCAGCAACACAAGCTGTGCAACGTCTCCTCATTGAACGGATAAGTCTCTGAATAAAGTCCTGAGGCACGGCATTCCACTCTTGCTGCAAGGCATTGTCGTGTTCCCCAAGGTTGTTGATCTGCGGAAGACGTGCGAGGTGTTGGCCGATGTAATCCCACAAGTGTTCGATGGGTGACAAATCTGGTGACAATGCAGGCCAATGAAGTAGAGGAATGTTGTTGTTAGCCAGATACTGTATCGAAACACGTGCAGTGTGGGCTCGTGCATTGTCATGTTGAAATGTGTGCAGATCTTGATGCTGGTGAAAGAAGGGAACGACGTTGTTCTGAAGAATGTTGTCACGGTAGTAAACGGCATTCACTCTGCCACGACAAACAATCAGAGCGGTTCTGTGGTGATAACTTATCCCTCCCCACACCATAATGCTGTCTCCACCCCACCGATCGGTTTGCACAACACAATCCTGATGATAACGTTCACCCCGTCGACGCCATACCCGTAGACGCCCGTCAGCATTTCGCAAGTGAAAACGCGACTCGTCGGAGAACACCACACCATGCCAACGTCGTAACAACCACACACGATGCTGTTCAGCCCATTGTCGGCGTTCACGGCGATGCCTGTCAGTCAGGATGGGTCCAACGTAAGGGCGTCGACAACGTAACCCTGCCGCACGGAGACGGCGTCTGACGGTGGAAGCGCTGATCAAACCACGTCGACCCTGGACAGCGTTGGCGGTTCTGGCAGCGGGCAAGGTTCGATCCCGAATATGGCGCCGTACAATGTCTCGATCTTGACGAGGGGTGGTAACATGTGCCTGACCTGGGCGTTGCCGGTCTCTGCTGGTTCCTGTTTGTTGGTATCTGTTAGCAAGCCTCAGAATGGTCGAATGATGACACCCAAATCGTCGTGCAATGTTTCTGCTTGAAGCGCCGACCTGCAACATACCCAAGGCCTGTTCTCGTTCCTCTGGTGACAATCTTGGCATGGCGAAAAAACTTTACTTACGAAAGTACTGCGAAAATGAGAACGGTTTTGTGCCGAAGGTCATTTATACCCCTGAACAGCATGCTTTCTGCATGCAATTTGTGCCCTTCGTGTGTGATGTGCATGAATTTTGTTGTTTTCATGTGATGTGTTCGATGATGTGTTCGAACGATCCGTTTTTTACTGTAGAGCGTTATTTACGATCTAGTGTGTTATTATCAAAATTCCCACCATTAATTTTCCATTTCCAAAAGATTCTATTGCCTTATTTCAAACTTTACAGGTGGTGCGTTTTCAATGATGTTCAGTATATTTTCCTCATGAAATGTGATTATCAACCACTCACTCTCAAATTATCCAAATATATGACACACTGTGCCTTTTCAAATGGTATCATGTAAATATATTAATTATATTCACATATACATGTATGTTCTATGGTTCACCTTTTGTGTTTTTGAGAAAAGAGTGAAAATTCTGTTTGTTCTTCTACCAGTCACTACAGAGTATAGTAACAACACATTTCCATCTTTCTTAGTTTACTTGTAATTAGAGTGAAAAGTAGTCGAGAACTGAGTTGCCTGAGAAGCTGAGAATGTTCTCAAGCACTTTTAATATAAAAAAGTCTTAATATAAAAATCATAATTCATTACATGAATTAAAAAAATATATCTGGGCACATGTTATTATTATCAGCTTAATTAAGCCTTATGCAAACAACCCTATTGAACTGAAAGTTTGTTTTATGACCACTGAAACTCGGGTGGTGTAGGGTGTAGCTTGCAGGGTGTGTGTGACTATCAGGATGTCATCTTGCTCGGGGATGATCTCCTGAAATATACATGCTAGCTTCATCAAACTTAGAAATTAAGAAAAATAAAATCGAAGCAACGAGTAATACGCGAAATTTCAAGTTTTTGACTGAAACTAGAAGCAACTAAGTTCTCGTTGCTTCGAGTATTTTCTCGTTGCTTCAAGTTTCTGTCAAAAACTTGAAATTTCGAATATTTTCTCGTCGCTTCAAGTTTCAGGCAAAAACTTGAAATTTCAAGTATTTTCTCGTTCTTTCGATTATTTTCTCGTTCCTTCGATTAATTTTTCGTTGCTTCGAGTTTTTTCTCGTCGCTTCAAGTTTTAGTCAAAAACTTGAAATTTCGAATATTTTCTCGTTACTTCAAGTTTCTTTCAAAAACTTGAAATTTCGAGTATTTTCTCGTTACTTCGAATATTTTTTCGTTACCTCGAATATTTTCTCGTTGCTTCGATTAATTTATCGTTATATTCCTCTTGTACTCCTGTGAATTGTCAGTTCGCCCTGAATGCTTCCATCAAAATGGTCGTTTGTGAGCAGATTAAGAGAACAATCAGAGTTTACTTTCAATTCGGTCTATCCCATGAGGAGATTTTATGCTTCCTTGCTCTGAAAGATCGTACGGTTATCAGTAAAAGAACTCTTTGCAGAATATTGAAAGGAATGAATCTGAAAAGACGAGGAAACTATTCAGACCTATTAGAAACAGTCACTTTTATTAATGGTGAATTGCAGAGTTCCGGAAGACATCATGGGTATAGGTGGATGCATCTCAAGTGTTTACAATCGGGGATATGTGTACCCAGAGATGTAGTTATGTTACTGCTACAGATACTGGATCCTGAAGGGGTCGAGGCGCGGAAGCGAAGGAGACTCGGAAGACGTCAGTATCTAAGCAGAGGTCCGAATAATGTCTGGCATATTGATTCTTATGATAAACTCAAACCATATGGAATAGCAATTAATGGTTGCATCGACGGCTTTTCCAGGAATATCATATGGTTGGATGTATGTAAAACAAACAGTGATCCAAAAGTAATTGCGGGATATTACATTGGTGCTGTACAGCGCCTGGGTGGCTGCCCACAGCGAATCAGGGCAGACATGGGAAGTGAAAACTCCTATGTGGAACAAATGCAAATATTTCTCCGAAGGAATCACGAGGACGATCTTTCTGGCGCCAACAGTTTCATGTATGGCAAAAGTACGCACAACCAACGTATTGAATGGTTCTGGGGAATTCTACGGAAGCAACTGGCACAATATTGGATGGATTTGTTCAAATCATTCCAAGATGAAGAGGACACACAATTTTGTGGTGATCTGTTGGATAAGAGTCTAATACAACACTGCTTTATGGAGCTAATACAGGTATGATTTATATCTCTACACATTACAAGTGTTCTGTTTTCAATATATCGCGGGATGCCTGGATAAACGGCGACTATACTTGTCGTAAGAGGCGACTAACGGGATCGGGGGATCAGGCTCGCTGACTTGATTGACACATGTCATTGGTTCCCAACTGCGCAGATCGATGCTCATGTTGTTGATCACTGGATTGTCTGGTCCAGACTCGATTATTTACAGACCGCCGCCATATAGCTGGAATATTGCTGAATGCGGCGTAAAACTAAGTCCACTTACTCACTCATAGGGGACATGGGTGGGGCGTGGTTGTGTGGCTGTGTTGTGTTGAAACCTGACCTAAATATCAGCTTGTCACCATCGTTCCTTTGTTCAGTATTTAACGTCTGAGACCACCACGAACTAAGGG